>NC_088788.1:18929834-19269834 GCF_949628265.1 Cloeon dipterum
AAAGAGTGAGCTCGAGGGCTGGGATATTTTCGAAGATCGACTAAAATTTTCTTAGCTTTCAATCGTTGCGTAACATTTAGCATTTTTAGGCCATTCGAATCAGATTTCATTCAAAATCATCTAAAAACCATTGGCCTAAAGGTCCACAATGAAACAAAATAATGGATTCTGTCACTGAAATCAGGTCTCTTTTTCTAAAGAGGTTAAAATTCAAATTAAGCTTCTCCAATAATTCAAATTTATTTTACACTATTATTCCTTGATTAAAGAATCAAGCAATGAAAATATCACAAAATCTGAGCTTAAATCTTCTTACTAAAAAGAGAAAAATTCAATCCTTTCTTCACATTATTAAAAGTGAAAAAAATGAAAAGAGATCTAAAAAAATATCTGACATGGTTAGAAAATTTATTTGTTTTTAAAAATTTACTGATTGATAGATTGAATGAATTAAATTACCTATTGAGTAAAAATTTCAAATTAGAGCAGAAATGTATATCTCATTCGACGTTTTTTTTATAAATACGATAAATACGCAGTAATCTTTAAGTAATAATTTTGCAAAATTCTTATTCAGTTCTGTCGAGGGAACCAACCAAGCAATTAATTTCCCCTCTGAATGCACGAGTAACCTCTTTTGCCTTTTAATGTTTTCAATTACCTTACATTTCAACGTGTTTTTAAACAATCATACGCTCTTGTAACCTTATTACTCGTCTGTTATTAATATTATAGAAACTTTCATCCTCTTTGAAATAAAAAAGTAAGAAATGCTGGAGGCGTGAAATTGCAAAAAGTAGCCGAGAATCAGCCTGGCAGCTCTCTATTTGCTATTCCAGGGAAAACTTTCCCAGCCACTATCGGCCCAGTTAGCACCGCTCTGCTCTCCGCTCGTGGATAAAAATGAAAGGAGCAGGAACGTGTCACTTGCCGGCAGCCAGCGATTTAGCTCAGGCAGTTGGCGTGATTAAAAATCAGCATGCAGCCGCAAACGAACAGGGAATGCAAAGAAAAGAAAAGTAGTGAGCTGCAATGTGTATGTCGTTTCTTTGCAACGCCGCCGACGACAATGAGTCTTTGCAACTCTCGCGTGGCAAAGTGAAATAAATCCTTTGCGTGGAAATAAAAAACGGTCCCACTCGAAAGTTGGATCGTTGAAAAAGTTGCAGCTCGAGTGCATTAAGTGCTGGGGCTGCTTGAAATTTTAATCAAGCCATCAGCCGGGTCAGGAGCGGCGTTTCAAAGGCGGGCGCGACCACATCAGCACGCTTTGTCCTCGGGCAGTTCTCGACTCGACCACGGCGTGCTTCACACGTCGGATGCCCTTTCCCGCCCCGCCAAAGGACACGTTTGTGTTTACTCGCGTGCGGCCAGCCCTGTGTCTCGCTCGAATCTGAATTTGCAAACACTCAAGAGAGACGCGCGTGGCAACCGCAAGTGCATTAGCCGAATGAGTTGCTCCCCTAACATCGGCACAAAGGACACAAAAAATGCATCTTTTTGCTAACTGCCTCGATCCTCTGCCCAAAGGCGACACGATTCTGCTGGCCAAATATAGCACATCGTGGTGCAGATTACACGGGCGCAAAAATTAACGACCACTTTGCCTCCGCGCTTTCTTGGATTTTGTTTGACAACGCTAGGCACTTGCTGCGTTGTTGCGTTAAACCACATCACGCGCCTGATGCTGAAAAATCTGTGTACAGATAGCAATCAGGTCGTGGCGGAGTTTGGTGCCAGCGGCACTGGCGTCAAGTCAGAGGAAAAGCTTGTTTTCGTAAAATACAGAAGCTATAAATAGGCAAGAATTTTACATGAGGATGAATTTTAGTAAACTTAAATTCAAAACATAAATATAAAGAAATGCACAACTCAGGAATTTCTAGATAAATTGCTTTACTCTACGCGTAATTTACTATAAGAATGGGTGAAATTATGAGAAACAATATTAATTTTCACTTGCTCGTCCATTCTGTATAGTCAACTCCACGCAGAGTTTAACCATTACGTTAATTTAAACTTGACTAAATTTTAATACTCGACTACTCCACACTCATCTCTCTGTTTGTCTAACATGGTGATGAAATCGGCCACTCTACACGGCAAATACAATTACTTTGATGAAATTTGATCACAATTCCTGTATACTAAAAACTTTTCAACAAAGGCAATTTTAAAATAAATCAAAAGTTACGATTTGAAATCTATTTTTGACCTCGAAAAAGAAAAATGGGACTCTTCTTTTTTCAAAAATTAATTTTTGTGTCGTGTTTTCTCTTTCAATTCTGTAAGTTTTGTAATCAGGAGTTTTTTTACGCAGAGTATGACCTGTGAATTTTGTGCTCTTAGAACAATTTCTAAGTAAATTGTTATTTACAAGATTTTTTTATTTGAGCTATGAAGTCATTTGGTGGCTTCTAAAGTACTTAGGAAAAGTTTCAGACAAAGAAAATATATCAAATATGGTTCAGTTGCTAACGATGAAGAAAACTTCAATTCATTGTGGTTAAATTAGTTTGCTAAGCTATGAACCCAGTATTTAAATATAAAATAATTGTGAGCTCCAAAATATATGATTGATATAAAGAAAATTACAAAGAACGAGTGGGTTAAAACTTAAAACCATAAAAACGTCTAAATGTAACTCCCAGCCTTGTTGAATTAGTCGTCTTTTTTGTAAAAAAAAGTCTAAATTCCCAGTCCTGACGACCATAACCATAAAACATATGTGAGTGTTGTAAAAGAGGAAAGCGCTGCTGGGAGGGGAATGACGACATTCGTAGCATTAGAAGTTCTCTTTTGGTTTATTACACTCTAATAAATTGAGTTCGTAAAAAGATCTCAACGGCCGCATATTCAAAATTCTCGAGACCGGGCCGTTTCTTCTTTGTTCTCTCAAATCGAAATTTAAATACGCATGGCAGCCATGGGTACCATGGTTTTGCCCCAAAATGTTTTGATAGCATATAAAATACGCTAGCTACCCGTGCGCCTCTATAGAATCAAATATATTTTACTTTTCTTGTTCTGGATCCATGGCCGTATTGTCTGTACTCAGCGATTCCTCCGTCTCGACAGACTTTAATGTGAATCTGTTGATGGACAGAGTGTGTCTTGTCAAAGACTGTGCTGGATTTCAAACGTAATTTGTAGCGCCAAAAATATTTTTAGGGTGTTACTGCATCTAACAAAAATTTTCAGGTATAACACACTATACCTGCATTTTCTGGCAAAAACCAGTGCCCTCCCCCCGGAGCCATATTTATTTTATAAAACCACAACTTGATTCTATGCAGTTTCGCACAATACCTGACATATTTTTATTTTCTATCCACATCCTTAATTTTGCATAAATAAACTGGAGAAGTTCCGTCAAATCAATTTTGATTTCATACCTGCATAGCGAAACGATCGAACCAGAAGGGAATCAGGCTGTAAAAGAGATTAGATTCTTTATGGCCCAACATTATTTTAACTTGGAACCGATCACTCGGCTGCTATGGGACTCGTCCACGCCACTCCTAGCCAGTCGAATGGCCTGTAACTGCGGCTTTTTATAGAACATGCTGGTGCAATGGATGCAAACTTTATTATTTCTCCAGACCTACATTCAGGCCTCGGAGGTTCAACTTTACGAGTCGTAAATAGAGGACACACACACACGGAGTATGCATGAACACAGGCCGGCAGACGTCGTTGTACGTGCACGCCAGGAATATACAAGCCGGCGTCTTGCGAGCGGCTTTAAGGTCAATTACTCTGGCGCGCGCGGAGAGGACACTGCGGCAATAAATTAAAATAAACGAAGGCTGACGCGCACACGACAAATTGCACGTATTTGCCCATATTTTTGCATCATAAGCGAGCAAGAAAATATCGGCTTAGCCTCGATAGCGGCATTGGCGGTGCCGCAAAAGCGACGTGGATTAGGAGAGAAAAGTAGAGAGCGGCCTCCTTTTCCGCTCCTTTCCTCCCCGTGGACGGCAACGCGGCACGTGCGCGCAATAACAAAGAACGAACATTCTCATCGCGCTGCTAACTACTCTGCAGCGGTAATTATTGCTGCGAAGTAATTGCCAAGCTGCTGTTTCACACCTTCCCATGATGACACGCTGGAGCAAACGAAGCGAACATCAGCTTCGCCATTCTTCGATGGGAGAGAGAGAGAGAGGTTTTGTAGTGCAGAAAGGCAGCTTATTATAGCAACAGGCACCTCTGATTGTGCTGCCTGCACGTCGGAGGAGGAAAGGAGTTCGCGTTTTAAGCCCGGGAAAGAGTTTGAGATGCTATCTGCTTGCCGAATTGCTCTGCTCACGAAATTTAACTGCTCGCGTTTTAATAGAAACGAAGCGATTTCAATCTGAAACGTGTTTTCACGTTTTTAGTAGAGCCGATCTTGATTTTATGCGGCCGGTTTAGCATAAACGATTTTTAAAACAGATTGCCATTGGAATTTCCACACCAGATTAGAAATTGAATTTCTACAGCGCAACAAAAATTTCGTCACGTTGCTGTTTAAACAGGAAAAGCTACAAAAGGTCAAAAGTGTGTCCAGATATTATCGATGTTTAAAATTATTTTTATATTTTGAATGCATAAATTTCGAACTAATCATTTGAACATGAAAAACATTACCAAAGAAACCATAGCAAAACATTAACGATTAATATGATAAATTAACACATTTCCTCTGAAAACTTTCCAGGCTTTAAGCATGGCTTCATCTTGAGCCAGGTTCTATTGAATTAACTGTTTTGATTGAAACGATTCCAGTAATTAATTTAATTACCTCGTGGGACCTTTCCTACTTTTTCTATAAATTTACATCTGTAGCAGCAGATATTTTATTTTCAGATGGATCTTTTCACACAATTAATGCATAAAAAGGAAATAAAGAGGAAAACTAATGAATAACAAATGGGCTCTTATTATCGGCACTGAACTAAATTGACTAAGGATGTGGTGGAGTTTTAAAAAAATCAACTCCCAGATTCCCAAGATGCGCATTGGTTGGGGTGCGCTTTAAAACGGGTAAAGAGGCAACTTTTCAGCAATATTGTGATGTAATTTGCAACTTTCCATCAGATCGGAGAAACACTCACGACACCCGAACAAAAAGCAAAAGAGATCGAGCTAGTTGTTCCCCTCATTTCGATGCCATCTTGGATCCGACCCACAGGAACCAAAAGCGTATCTGGCCACTGCTGATACCACGCACGCGCCCATTTCATATATATACAAATTTAATAATTTTCGTACAGTTTTTTAAAACTCTGCTTTTAATTAATAATGTTGCTCGGTTTTAAAATTTCAACGTTTATTTGTCACAGATGGCTGCCAGTTTAGTGCTGCTGGTTTTGATGTTCCGAGAAAAAGAGTATAACTCCGCCGCAAAGAAATAAAAAGGAAAACTTTTCTACCAGGTGGTCACTTTATATGTTGTTTTCCTTCGAGTCAGACACGCGCTTTTAAAAAAAGTCAGGCTTTCATTTAGTGGAGCAGAAACAGCCGTCCACATTTTCAGCACCAAAGACAGAAACATGTTTGCCAAAACGTGAAGGCGAATTCCCAGCTGCAAACACAGCGAACCTGGGCCGCTCAGCAGAATTGTGCATTGTGTGCGAGCAAGCGAGAGCAGAGCAGTGATTTTTCCAGCCGCCGGAACTCTGCAGTGCGTGTGTTTGCTCGGCAGATGGGAAATTGCCGCTTTTTCCACCGGCAGCAGTCAGTCATCATTGTGTCCGATGTAGCGTCTGTCAGTGTCAGTGAGCGGATGCAAATCGGGTTGGTTGGTGCGGCGCCCAGCCAACCCCTGCCTTGGTTAGCGCCCGAGCTAAATGAATTAGGCTTGCGAGCGTGCATATTCGGGGCTACTAGCCGGCTTCATTAGCCCGTCTCATTCTTTCTCATTCGCCTCTTTTGCAATTCAAAATTAATCCAATCCCTCGCACCGGTGTTCGCTTTGTCCAATTAAATTTCACTAAATGCTTGAGTAACTTTTCCATGACATAATCTGTGAAATTCGCAATGTGTGAAAGGCAAATATTTGGCAATGGCTTTGCTAATGTTTTAGGAAAGCAAACACAATGTAATTAACACAAACTAAGACACGACTTTTGCATGACATTTTTTTAAATAAATATATAAAATTGAAAATTTGCTTTGCGTGGTATTCACTGTCATAGCTCATGGCAAAGTGAGCTTAGTTTTTTATCGCAGTCGATGAAATGGTAGATATTAATTTGTTTGCCCTGCACCATTTGCAAATAACTAAGTGATCACTTTTTTTACAACATAATTAATAAAATCATGAAACTCACAACAGGTTTTTCTAGTGAATATATGCATGGTTTCATGTGGTCGCCAACGTCACGTTGATTTTTGTAATGCTGGGATGAGTCAAGGTTAAAATTCAAACAGTGGAGCAGCAGAAATAATTCTGCCTCTGGGGAGTGCAAAAACAAAACCGAATTAAAAAGAGGAGTGCACCGAGTGCTCCAGTTCAGCTGCAATGAAATTATCTGTTCCATCAGGTTCGGCTGCTGGGAACAGAACCCAATTATTGAATCGAAAGGGTCCCGCTCCTTCAAAGCACGCATTTGTCCTTTGTCAGAAGATCCTTTGATTCGGAAAAGTTTGTCACTGGGTCCGTTCCGAAAGGCCAAATAATGCGTGCGCGCTGGCCGAACTGCGAGTATTACTTAATGAATGGGATCTTGGGAAAGATGTGACGATTTAATCATTAAACAAGGCGCACCGTCGCCACTGTGCACACTAATTATCGAGCTCCATTAGCAAACTAATTTCCTCGCCCCTCCGCCTCAAATCATAAACCGTCGCTGACTCAATTCCGCCGGCAATCTGCGCGCGCGGCCCAATTTAATACTCGCCGCAAACAACGCACTCGAGAAGGGCTGGCGCAGTCAAATTTAATTTCGAATCCGGTCAACATGCTTTTTTAATTAAAATCGCGAGTAAATATTTTTATATTAAAATGTGAACAAGACCGCACACTGCACAGCTCGCTTACCCGCATTGTATATATGCTTCATTTTTGTTGAAACAGTCCAGCCGGATAATAAAAAAAATTACACACATTCTCGGCCACAGAATGTGAATATGATGAGTTGAAAGTAATATTTATGACTTGTCATTTTTAACGGAATTAGCGTCATATAAAAATATTACTGCGGTCGAGCTTGCTGTCCTTTTGTCCAGTGCTTTTTGTGCATGCTTGGCGGCAAAACAGAGCAGCAACATGCATTGGCTTTTACTTCATTAAATATATCCCTCGTCATGCTTTCAACAGCAAAATGAAACTTGTGTTATGGAGTATGTAGGTTGGAAGTTAATCATTATTCCGAATAAGGTTCGAATTTCACAATAGAGCATCATTATCTCGTGCATTTCAAACTATATCATATTTTAATAGGGTATATTGTTGGCAATGCCGTGTACACAATGAAAACATTTATTTTGTTCTAGATATATATGTTCTAAATAATTATTGAAGCAACTAAGAGTTTCATAGGTTAAGAGAGCCTTCAATGGGAAAAATGTGGTTCAAATCGAGGGGACTAAATATTGGGAAAACGCACATGCTGTGCCAGAAAAATAAAAGGAATAAAAATGAAAATAAAAGACTAATTTATATCTTGAGAGTCGAGCTCATCTCTGTAAAAGTCACCTTTGATTTTTTTAATAATTGTGCTGTCTAATTTTAAATGAATTTTTGACTATAATCAAATTAAAATTACCAATGTGCCGAAATATTAAAAGACTGCATCAACTCTGTGATAAGAGGATAATTTTCTATCATTTCTTGGTGATAACGATTTTAGCCAGTCTCGCAAGTCAACAAGATAAAATAGAAAAATTGAGTTACCTACGTCACGCATTTAGAAAATAAATCATCAGTGTGGTGATTTTTCTATTATTGTAAGAGTGTCAGATACAGTCGAAAAAAGGTCGACATGAATAAACTCGACGTTCATAGAGTTAATAATAATTGATTTATCTTTGCAACGTCAGTCCTGGAATGAATGCTTTCAATTCATCGCAAATGATGGTTACTTCTTAAGAAACCTTATCCTCCTTTTTTGAGGAAATCTATATCGTTGCTGAGAATAATTCCTTCCGAGAGATTCGTCTTTCAATCACTCACCATGAACAAGTTCATACCGTACACCTGCGGTCGTGAAAGGGAATAAACAATTTATCGAACCCACCGAAAGAGTTTTCGAAATGGGTCTGCGATTGCTTTGGGACATCCGTCGTAAGCAGGAGCAGTGATCGACTGAAAATTGCCGCAGAAGCCCTCGTTTAGCTGCCAGATAAGGTGTCGTTGAAAATAAAAATAAACTTTGCGTTGCTGCTCTCGGAGATGCGATAAAAAGGCAAATCGCAAACTCCGTGGCCATGGGCGGTGGATAAACGGGCGCTTTGTCGCAATTAAGGAAGCGAGCAATTAGGCTAATTGCTCGTAACGCAGCAGCCTCTCCAACTAATCCCCCGTTCGGCGTGCAGTAAGCAAGCAGGCAAGAAGCGCAAATGTAAAAGCCAGCAACGAGAGAAGAAAAAGAGACGCATTGTCAAAGTTACAAACGACACGCGGGAGGAAGAAAATCGCTGCAGTTTTTTTCACGTCTAAATGTGGATACTCCCACATAGAGACAGTCTGGCACCTAAGTAAGTGCCTGTTAAATCGCGGGCAATGAACTGCACACCCGGGGGACGTGCAAAAAACAGAGCACAAAGGATTCTAAAACGAGTCACCAATAAAATACATTCGCCCCGGTTACTGAAATAAGCACTCGATCATTTGGCAAATAAAAGATAATGAATTTCTGATTGTTTCTAATGAGAGCAAAAAATCGGCGTATTTTTCTTTTCTTTTTTAATTTCAATTTATTTTCTGAACAAAGTCAAAACTCTCCATATTTGTGTGTTAATGCGGATATGGATATTAAATATATTTCAGGCAAGCTTTAAAATACATGTCATGTCCCTCAAAATTCTGTTTTCTCATGACTTCATGAAATAAAAGAAAAATAAAAAACCACACAATCCTTGAAGTTATTAAATATTTGTAAGCAGTAATGAGGACGTGGTTCGCATTTGTCCCACTAGATTCTTAGTAATCAAGCAGATTAAAAAAAAACTCACTGCAGGAAACCTCAAAAACGCAATTCCCTTGAACCTACTTAAAATATGCATTTTTCGGTTCGCTTCTCCTTTCCCTCTTGTGGCATTACGAAAGCGCGCGTGTTTGTTTCTTTCTAATTAGAAACAACGGGCCCCGCGATTCAACCGTCGACACAAAGCAGGGGAAACTCACAGTCCGCACTTTTCATTAGAGCGCACAATAGAATGCCTGGAGGAATAGTTTTGAAAGTAAAAGGCAAGAATATTAAAATGAGCTGACGAGAGAGTCCGTAGTTTTCCTCGCCGCGTTTGAAGATTATTTTATTCTCAAGTCCTCACTCCAGTGTCGGTATGCAGAGTTGAGAGGCAACTGCTGTTTTTTTTTTAAAAAAAAGCGTGTCCAGAGGCTTTAACACTTTCCAAGCTCTCATTTTGAAATACGGAGTAGCTTTCCTGTTGGCAATTACAGTGGATGGTTAATTAATTTTAAATTTGTTTGCCAGCTGCTTGCAAAGCTGTGGATAAAAAGTTTTGTGTGAGGTCATTTCCTCTTTTATTTCATGAATTATTATGAAGGGATTCCAAGAGGAAACGAGCGGTTTACAATGGAAAACTTAAAATCCAAATATTATTTTATGAAACTTGAACTAGCACAAATTGCCCCGCAAAGAGAGCTTAACCATTTGTGATAAAAAAATCTTATCTTGCAAAAGGAAGACAGGGTTGCATCTCCTTACACCACACGGAGTTTTTTTTCATAACTTGTTTTTTAGGGGATTTATTTGCACATATGAATTTGTTAATTGGATCAATGACAAAATTAACAAAGCTGGGGAAGTGACAACATGATGAGTTTATTTTAATTGTTGTGAATCTCTTGAATAGGGAATAGTAAGTTTTCATTTTAAATAAATGGATGTGTGCTGATTTGGGGCAGAGTTGCCCTGTCAGCCCATAATAAACTTAAATTTTGAAACTAAATAATGTTAAATGTAATTAATGTAAAATGTTATGTTACCACCATGCGCGATGTTGACTTGATAGGCAGGTCCAGAGCTCATCGATTGAGGCTTTTGGCTCCGCGTGTAAATGTTACTGTGCCTGAACAGTGCTTCCAAGTGCAGTGCTATCGTCAGTGGAATAGTCTTTCACCAAATTTGTGTATGAACGAGAATTCAAGTGCGTTTAAGAAGAAAATTGAAGAAGCAATAATCTCAAGCTACCATTAATCATTACTTCCCTCCAAATATTGTTCCTACATAATTGTCTCATTACTTTATGGATGTGTGCTGATTTGGGGCAGAGTTGCTCTGTCAGCCCATAATAAACTTAATTTTGAAACTAAATTCAGCTCGCATCCAAATATCGTGTCACGAAATTCAAACTTCCTCAATTTTAGAAACTATAGCGATTTACTAAAATAAATTCATGATTTACCCCTTTACGTGCTCAGCCAAATTTGCCATTACTATGTTATTTAAAATTTGTTGCTATATATCAGTTAGTGTTTACCACAATTTGTGAAATGCACAAACAATCAGTTTCTTCTCAGAAAAAAATGTTACAAAATTATACACTTGTTAAAAATACAATTAATTTCACTAAAATTTACTATTTACTCATACTGGCAAGTCGAGGTCGTGGACAGCTTAAAATTTATTATAAACTTTAATGCAAATTTTGCCTATCAAGAAATTGTTCAAAGTAGTAAATAAAAAATTTGAGTTTTCGCAACCTGGCGGTGATCTAATTAAATTACTGCTTTTATATACTTCAAATTTTTCTGAAAAGCACTTAAAACTGCAAAAGACGATTCGACCACTTTTTTGTTCTGCAACGCAACTTCTGCCCACCCATATTAAAGAAGTTCGCAGGAAATAATGGTTGCAATTACGAGCGACGGAAAATTCCCGGGAATGCGTGTCCCAAACAAGCTATACATCATAATTCAATTAAAAGCCCAGTTTGGATGTCACGTAAAAGTGCCAGACAATTATCCTGGTCAGTTTTTGCGGCTGACCAGAAGCTAGTTTTTGGGGTGGTTTAGGGTCGGTTGGGCTCTCTCTCTCTTTCTCTCTATTTGAGAGAGAGCAGAGAGGAACATGTTGAGTGTGCGAGGGGGCGCGAGAGGGGCGAGGATGCGCGCTGCTCCTTAGCCGATCAATAAGCGGCTTGTAGTGTGTTCACAAGTGCATGCACCCCTGGCACATTCCTCTCCGTAATCACCTGCTCTCAATTAAACGCATTCACCGGCTGACAGACTGCACCGGTGAATTCTCAACTTGCTCAATGGAAAATAAAGCGCAAGAATTCTCATCCGCGAGACGGAAGAGTGCGACTGAGCGAGAATATTAATTAGATGGAAACGTGTTCTCTTGCATATCTCTTCACTGGAGCAGGCAAATTGCTGCCGAGCTTTCTGCAATCATTATCGCTACATTGCTGGAATTTACAAATTGAATTTTACGTTCCTTTTTATGACACCACGCAGCCGGCTTTTATTGATTTAATCTAGAATGGAACTTTTTAAAGTCACTCTCTCGCACAGAGTCAAATTAGCTCGGCGAGGCTGTAAAGTCTCTTATAAGTAATAGTTTGCGTAATATGAATAACACTTTTGATATCACTAAAATTGTAAAGCGAAATTGAAGCGAAATAATGTGTTTGGTCGTTCTGGAGATCAGCTATTGATATTCTATACTGCAGTGGAATTTGAATCACCTGCTGCTGAAAATCATTGACTGCAATGTGAGTGCAAGAATGAAGTATCTAAAATAGACGAATCTATAAATACCGCAGCCCATCCCTTTCCTTCACTACAACCCCCTTTACAGGGTAGGTCTCTAACAATGAATTGCATTTTATCATTCTGATTTTAATGGCATAATCTTTTATTTCTTGCGGTAGATGCCAATAATGATATATATGTATATATGCACTAGAGGGAGTCAAAATTTGTTGAAGTGTGACTTAATTAGGTGTCTCCGAAACTATCTATTGAACGGTTAATTCCCGACATTTATACAGAAGTAAAAAAACTGCTGACTATACGCTGGAAAAACTGCATTAGATTTCAATCGAAAAAATATATTTTATTTACCATTTTGAGTAAGTTGCTTTGGGTTTGAAGCCGTCAATAAATGGATACAATTTTAAGGCCCTTTGTTCCGTTGTGATTTAGGATTGCTATTTTTAATCCTACCTCTACTATGCATTCTGCTCTTTGGTGAGCTTAAACCAAAATTGGTTCAGCTATTCACCTAGATATATGCAAAAAACAATTTTTTGAAACGCAAAATCTTTTCCGACGTTTCTACGAAGGTTGGCAGGACAGATTTCTGTTTTCAGAACATCAAAAGAATTCATTCGAAAAGAAGAATACACAGCAGCAGGATTCGTAGCAGAATTAAAGGGCGTAAGTCACCGATGGCGCCATTTCTCGGTCGCTTTGAACACAAAGGGACTTGCGCGAATAATTTTGAAATCTGCTTCAGTATCTATTTTTTGGGTTAATACAATAATTGAAACTTGTATAACCAATTTACAACATTGAAATTTAAAAACTAAAAACACAACCACTGCTTGTTTTATCCTATTATCATAAATTTTTGGACATACATAACTCTTAAAAACACATTCACTTTTTTGCCCTACTAAATGTGCTCCACAAAAGCTTTATTCCAGCAGAGTATACCTGGATATTTTCCCGGTATATAGCGTGCTGTGCATTTTGTAACGGTTTCACTGTCACAAACGATGGTTACATTCCCAAAACTCAGATTACCTCTCTCGTACATGCAGTATATAAAATCATATTTCCACTAAAAATACTGTTTTACGTTTACAAAGGGCTACTATCTCTGGGAAATTTGTAAAACATACTCAGTTTACGCGTTCAAGCTATTGGTAGGGTACAAAGAGGAACAAAAAACGTATTTTTGTCAGAAGGATCTGGAATTAATCTGCTTTTTATATTTAGCATGAGAAACGCAGTTCTATTTCCGCGTTGCTTCTCTGAATTTTTTGCTCGTATTTGTTCCATCCCCGAGAGAAATATATTTCATGTTGGAGAAAGTGGCAGTGAATATATTAAATTACGCACAGCGCACGTCTGGGAACAGTGTGGGAAACGCAGAATTCCGAGTCTGCTGCTGTTGCTGATCGCGGTGGCGGCGGGAGCTGGAGGCGGCTTGTGGATAAATTTTAATTCAAAAGCGTGCTTGGCAAACAAAAAGATTGTTTATCGAGCTACTGTTAATTTCGGAGCCCCTGAAGCGGCTCGGTCGGACTCCCCCTTGCAGACCTCGGGCCTTGTTGAATTTTTCAATTCATCAGCGAGCCCAATTTTTCTGCGCTCGCTGTCAAGTGCCCGTCGCAATTTGCCTCGCCTCCCGCGAAAATGATACTCTGACGCGCAACAAGCATCAAATTCTTCGCCTGCCAAAATCAACGGCGCATTAAAGCGATGCAAATGAGCCGAAAATTGCCTCTTGCGCGCTAGACGAGCACAAACAACGCGCGTCGCCGTCAATTCTTGCCGAAAGCAGCACAGCAGCTCGGAAGCGTCGCCAAGGAATGCCCCGCTCACGCCGTCGCCGCTGACAAATCACCTGAGCACCTGTCGACGCGGCAGGAAGGCTTTTCAAGGACACAAACTTGCGAATGACGCAGCAGAATTCATTGAACGAAAACTGGGGTAGGTAAATATAAAGACAAAATAATCTTGAGGGAAATCACCAAAAATGAATATTACATCCTAATTTTTGGGAGAGTAAAAACAGCTGCAATGCAGTTGAAGTTAAAAAAAACACAATTTTTTATGGATTGCTATTTCAGTGCGAGAAATCCTGAGGAGCAAAGTTAGTTTCAATTTAATTGGCAATTCTGCTGCTATGGAATTTATTCATGTCATTATCTTTGTG
This sequence comes from Cloeon dipterum, assembly GCF_949628265.1. Taxonomy (NCBI): domain Eukaryota; kingdom Metazoa; phylum Arthropoda; class Insecta; order Ephemeroptera; family Baetidae; genus Cloeon; species Cloeon dipterum. The sequence goes on from NC_088788.1 coordinate 18,943,901, forward strand.
GTGCAACTTCCATAGAAAATGAAGCTCGGTTATGATTTTGAATTGCTAATTTCAATTGCTGCAGAAGCAAGCGAGATAGTTTTAAAAAAAAAGAGTTCATAAATTACAGTGGAATTTTGCACTTCTATATGCATCTAGCTCGTTTCTACAATTTCTACAATCATTTCAAGAAAATAATGAGTCTTTCGACGTTTTTGATTGATTTTTGGAAACATTTTATTTGCGTAACCAAATTTTAAATATTATTGATAAAACTGTAAAATTTTCAGATTTTTTGTTTACCATCGCAAGTTGAACTAACAATAAGATGATTTTATTAGACATTTTCTTTTACAATTGGAAATAGCAGCAAGTATGAACTCCGACTTATATCGAGCATAAAACTTTTGATTAAAACTGCTCTGTAAATAATTACTTTCCTCTCCTCCACAATCCAGCAATATGAGTTCATCTGGTCATAATTATTCCCTTTTGAAACGATTGTTAATTTTGAAGAAGATAAAACAAATGAAAGGTATGGTAATTCTCTAACTAGATATTAGAGCTATGAAAGCGTGTTAATTAAATTGTAAGCATTTTGCTTTCAAATAGACTAAAAAATTGATTATTTTAACTGTTGGGACAAAATCAATTGATTTCAAATGCTTTTGTCCCTTACAGACGCTTTAGAAAGTTTAAAGTGAGGTTTTAACTTTCTAAGATACATTTTTCACGCTCATCTGAAGTCCCCATTTCAATTTTGAGCCCACTTAAAGTAAGATAGTAGATGTCTAGTTTTAAAGCCTATAGCAGTTCTAAAACACGCAAATTGCTAATTCAAAATCATTGATCTTGCTTTGAAATGTATGAGAAATTTAACTTGGAGACATGGGAAGCATCGAGAAAGGCTAAAATCTACTTTAAATATACTCTGACCCACCTTGGTTTAAAAGAGCCTGTGCGTTAATAAATCGTTTTGAGAGTAAACAAATCTTTTTATCACCCTCAGTTGTTTTTGCCCATTCGCAGGAGCCGGCCGTTATGCCACGGCTACGGTACATAGTAAGTCAGGGTTTGACATGTGCGTCGGATTAGTGCGGTCCGAAATAAAGGACAAACTAGTCCCATTTCGGCGCGGGTTTCGCTACACGTGCGCGCTGTCAGAAAGACGGCGGCCGCGTGTGCGAGCCAAGCAGGAATTACTCCTTAATCTGGTCATTCTGTGCGCAGCTAGTCGTCTCATCAAAATTCTAGCCGGGCTGTGCGGCCAGTAAAATTAACACTGCCCTCTATATATGTATATATTCACACACGCTCACACGTGTGATGTCACCCGTCCGTTCACGTCCACGGAAGGAAAGCCTCTGTGCCTGTTTATGGACTGGATGGATGGCGGGCGGGCGACCCTCGCCCGCTGTCGGAATGCGGGGCGTCTGCCGTATGTGTGTGCGATCGCCCTTTCGCGTGAAAGGGAAAGCGCCTAATTCATTAGCAAGGGTGTTGCAATCGTCACTCCGCCCCGGCGCTACACAAACACGGTTTAACGCACTCTCCGTACATGCGCCTTCAGCTCAATTAGACCCTGAATTTACTGCCATTTGAGCTGTTTTCGTACAAGAAAATCAACAAACGCAGCTCGCTGTTAACATGCACTGATGTTTGTGTGGCGAAATTTGAGCGTGAAATTAGATACTAGCACTCAGCCATTTTCCAATAAGACGTCACTTAAATTATCCCAATTTTCAAGTACGCCTTCACACCGTTCCGCAATGCAGAATTATGAAAGTAGAAAAAAATTGTTGTGCATTGATGGTTAAAATTTAACTTTAAATTATAAAAGAAATACCCTCATCAACTCAAGACCCTGTGTTTGCTGTTGCAAGAGTATACACCCTTCCGCCAACATGAAGCATCAATTACAAGATGAAACGTCTTTTTTCGTGAGTTTAACCTAATCTAATAACTTTAGTAAGTTATTATAATTTTATTTATAATATAAAAACTTAATATTAGCATTTTCTAGAAATTTTGAGCCAAAAGTTTTTTTATATGATTCAAATAACAAAAGATTTATTATAATTTTAATTCTTGAATTATTAAATTTATTTTAGAATGATTATTTGTTAATAAAAAAGAAAATTTTAAACGCATATTTTCTTAAACAAATTGTGTCTATTGTTTAAATTTATGTGCTACAGTTGAGTTTTTATGTATATTAAATCGGAAACTGTAATGAAGCACACTCCACGCTTCCGCTTAAGATTGTTTCATAAAGTTTCTCCTGGAAAAAGTAAATACGGTTTTTAATTTTCACCATAATAATTCCTTTTCAACCCTAATCCTCTAAAGCTTAACTGCTGACAAAAGAGGTTTAGGAGGCGATGTCGAACTTGGCCTTTGAGACTTTTCGTTCCTTTCCTTGCGCAGTGTTATGTTTAGCAAGTCGCGAGAGTGTCACGTTTCTCACTTTCGTTCACGTGTGAGAGTATGCATTGTGTGTGGCACCGCACGAATTGTAACTTTTGAAAGAGCGCCGAGCCTTTGTGCGTGATTTTTGCATTTTTTGCGCTGTTTTGGCAACAGCGAGAATATCAGCACCGAAGGCAGAAGAAGGAAAAAGGGGGTAAAAACGTCAGATGGCAGTGTGTTGTTTACGACAGCGACGAGAAGCGAAAAGGTGGTGGGTATTATTTGGCTGGCGTGCTTTCAAAGGAAATATTTTATGGTCTTATGCGCAGCTTTTCAGCGTCTCGTTCAATTCTGTATAATTTTTCCGACTGTAAAATCATGTTTTTACCTAAAAGTTTCAGTAATTACATGGAAATAAACCAAAATATTCCTATGTAGCTTTTGTATTTGCTACTAAATTTAGTTTAAATGTTTACAAACTGCTGGAGCTGAAAGCGGGAATGTTGCTTTTGAAGTGTGCTGCAACCAATAGAGAAACAAACGTGTATTGCGGCCGGGCCTGTCAGCGCTGTGAGAGGACCATTTACATGCGGAGCCGCAAGTATTTCCAAAGCAGCTGTCGGTAGGAAAACTGTTGCAGGCTTAATAGAAACACATTCGGTGAGCCAATTTGTCTGAAAGCTGGCGAAAGAGCCGTGTGATTCGCTTAGCGGTTGCTTGGTTGCTTTCGCAGCCATTTGGGCTGGCGCAGGGCGGGGAGAAGGGTCATTTGGCACACCTGCTGCTCTTGGCCGAACGGCTTCCGAAGGCCCCAGGTGGTCTTGCAGGGCCATGCTGCAGCGCCACGGGGCCCGATCAGTCCACGTGAAAAATCGCACTCTGCCAAATTGTCTCGCCGCCGGGGCCTAATCAATTTAGTGCCACCCCAGCTCAGAGTAGTTGAATTGCTGACAAATTAATTGAATTACTTGTAAAACCTGAACAAATTATTTGCTATATTTAGAGATAAAAATTCTGGGATCAAATTAAAATAACTAAATTAAATATTTTATATTAAAATGAAGTTTGAAGCCACCAGTGCACTCAGGATGCACTCTGCTATGCCAATAATCTCGTTCCTGAGCGCCCTGATGGCTTTCAAAGGGTCAAATTACATACATTCTTAAAGCTCTCGATTTTGCCATTCCTACGGTGTGCAGATATCGCAGATCGAACCAATGCAGAACCCGTCAGGCGTCATTAAAGTGACTACATCGCATTAGTAATTAATAGTAAGGATCGCTCGAGGGACACCATGACGCCAGGGTTCGATTTATCACCTGTTCTGATGGTCCTCTGTGACCTCAGGGGTGTCCCACAGTTTGTTAGAAATCAACCGACCATGCAGTTTTTTCCCTCGCTGTTCACCTTAACTCAAAACGCCCATTTTTCAACCTTATTGCCTCTACGTAACTCGAAAACCAAATGTTTGACCATCCTGAAAGTTTCTAGATATGGTACATACACGTTGGGCAACATAGTTTTAAATTTAAAAGTTTTTGACCGTCTAAATAAATAAGTATCTTTTGGCATAGAGTTTGATGTTTTAACTTGATTAGAACTTTGGCTCCGAGAGGCTTATTTTTCTAGATTTCGCCAGGATTTTCCGGGTATATGGCCTTGCATTTTCCCGTCAAACGTCTATATAGCAACCTATCAATATGATAAAAATCAAAATTTTGCTAAAGGAATAGAGGAAAAATTAAATCTCTCGTGGAAACACCCCTTAACTAATTTTATGTTAAAAATCTCTTAGTTTAATTATATAGCAGTGTGTATGAAATCCTTTTATTATTCTCGTGCTTTTGTTCGTACAATGGGATTTCGACCCAGACACACATTGACGCCGAATATGAAATCCTCTTCTGCACCCAAATTTTATTTCCAGATTCCGCACATAATGAATTTAACTGCTCTTAACCCAATTTCGCCACAAAGGGACTCAAACCCACATTTTGTTCCAAAGGAAAATGTGCCGGAATCCGCACATCTTTCATACGATATAGGATGATAAAAAGCAGCTTTTGCTCTGGAAAATCTCATAGGAGTTTGTCCGGCGCATTTTAAATTTTTTCTTGCAACGCTGAGAAAGCTGCTTCTGGGAAATGAACACTTAATTTAACGACGGCTGAGCACAGAGCTACAAATGGAATTGCAAATGTGTGTTTGTGTGCGCCAACGAAGCTAAAAATTAATTCCAGCGCGGGGAATGCTGTGCAAATGCGTCCTGTGCATGCAAATTGCATGAATTCATCGCTCCGAGAGTCGTGCAACACACATAAACACACACACGCTCACACAACCATATCCCAGCAACATCATTAACGTGCATCGCTCAGGGCGAAATGCATCCGGGCAACTTTCCAGCTGAAGGTACTCATTCCGCCAAGTACGAGGGTGTCTCATTCCATTTCGCAGCCGTTCATTTGCTGACAAATAATAATTTAGCAGCGTCGTCGTGACTGGTTAATTCTAGTATTCCCGTTGACACCGTTATTTGCGTCTGACTGCAGCTCGCGGGCTGTAAATTTAATTTTCCTGTTGCCTTTTGGATGGACAAGATCTCTTGTAGACATTTTTAGAATGTAATTTTCATGATTGCGAGTATTCAAGAATTTTTTTACCTTTTGGACATCAACGTTGCAACATACGGCTATTATTATTTAGAAAATGCAACAATCGACTTTTATCGGGACGAATAGTGGCTGAAATTAAAACGGAAGAGAAAATTTCTCGTAGTGCAGCCTCTATTGCAGTCCCTTGGGTATCTTCAGCAGTACTTAACCAACAAAAACTACATGCTTCAGAAATCTGCAGAGGATTTTGATTTAACTGCCGGGAACTCAGTTGTTACATAACACATCAAAGAGATTAGAAATTACAAAGTCTTTTATAATAACTAATCGTTCAAAGACCTAAACCATGATATGTCAATTGTTCTAGTTTAAAATTGAATTTCCTTTGTGAGTAATTACGAAACTGCAACTGAGCTGACATTCGTTTCTTGGGTAGCTATATTATGCGCGCCTTATTCTTATTATTATTATATATGCTGCTCCATAATGTTGCAAGACCAAAAAACAATGGAGATGCGAACCTTAAATATTTGTTAACTGAGAACTTTAGACAGTTTTATGTTGCTTTTTTAATAAAAATATAATCTATATCCATTTGCAAGCTTATATACCCAAACTCAAATTATGCTACTGACTGGCATTTTGCAGACGTGAAAATATTTTCGTAGAACTAACATCGGTTCAACCAGTTGCTGTAGATACAACAAAAATATTTTTTTAGACATTTCCCCTCCGATCTGCTGAATTAATTTAAGTGTCGGGAATATTTGCATAAAAAGGTAAATGCAAAATTGTTGCAGAGAAAGAATTAAAAATTTAAAAGTGAAGAAAAAAGGAAGAGATGCACACGAAGGAAATTTTATGAGAAATTAAAATTAACGTTATGTCTCTTATCTGCGCGGAGTTACTTCAGGATGAATGGCTGTGAGTTTAGTTTTGGAGGTAAAAATCACTGCTGCTGAGGCCTGCGGGGTTGGAACAGTCGCTGAACAGCACAAGAACATAATGGATTTCATTTTTCCTCTCAAAATTACGCTCACAGAAAAAAAATAAAATTTAACAATAAATAAATTAGTAAATAAAAAAGCCGCCTGTCAGATGTTGTTTGAAGACTAAATATTTGCATAATGTTCCGATTTCAGCAATTTCTTCCAGCTTTTTAAAATTTGCAGTGTCAGCCATCCGCTCTTAATTGGACACAATGGAAATGAGAGTAGTTTACTCATTTAAAAGTCATCTCTATATAAAAATATTGCGCGTTTCAGTTGCATTCCTGGAAACTTTTGTTACCTGGTGCCCTTGGGTGGCGACTATATAGCTTTTGTACCGTCAGCACATGCATTTTTTCCCTTTATGCATCAGAAAAATGGAATCCCCTGGCAAAAGACGTGTGCATTGTGCCGCGGAAATGCAATCCATCCCGAGCTTGTGCAACGTATACAGTTGGTTTAATTAATAAATAATGTGGAGAGTGCACACGATAGTGCATGCATATGCGTCGGCGAGCAAGCGACGCATAACACTAGCATAATATCAGATATAAAAAGGGGCTAGAGTGCGCGGCGGGAGCGAGCAGAAGCTGCGCGCCGCCACAAAAATAGGCCACACGCGGGTGGAGAGCGCAGCCCGGCAAAATATCGGCCACCAGGTGAAATTGCAATCGATAAACTTATCGCACCCCTACACCTAGCTCGGCAGGAAGAGTTTTACACGCGCCGCGCACCCTCGAATTAGCCCCCGTTGACTGCCGGCGGCTCGTAAATGCATTTTTTACGCCGCGTCGTCTCTCGATCTGCCTGAACAACTAAATGAGCCTCTCGCCGGCGGCCGTGTTGTTTATTGATAGGTTAGTGCCAATCCAAGATTTGCCCTGTTTTTTACGCCCGAGGAAAGTGATTTATTGTCTTTCCAAAAAGCAAATTCCGGTTTTGTGACAGTTTAGGGCATGTTGCAGGAATATTGCGGGTGTCACGCTGCCAGTGCAACATGGGAGAAATTACCAGCGGGAAACTTTCTAATCGCTTTGTCTCAGCAGCAGTGTCCGCTAAGAGTTCTCGCCGTGATATGGTGTTCACGAGGAAACTTTTAGCGCAACTTTTTATGCAAGAACGTGTTCGTTGTGTGTCGGAAGCGATTCTGCTCGTCTGCATGCATGTCGGCGTGCTCATGGTATAAATAAAATTATATTCCGTTAATATGGTTTTGCACCACACTGAAAAAGCTAGTTTGCGGTAAAAACGGAGGCCTAATGTTTAGAATTACACAATTTAAAAGCCACCAGAGGCAGTTTAGTTGAAAGTTTAAACTCTGTTCTGCGTTGTGTCAAAATAAATGCCCTCGCCTAAACTGCTCTCTCGTGCTGCTGAATATTCCGAGGCTAATTTTGCTGTGGAATTTAACGTTGTTAAAAGGAGCCCACAAATTTTCAGTGTTTATTTATTCAAGGGTTGTGAATTTTAAATGTGAAGTTAACAGAATTTAATTTTCCTTGAGTGAATAGATATTTAAAAATGAAATAGTGAAGATTTTGGTGAAAATTGATTGTGCTAGTTGATTAAATAAATAAAAGATCTAACACGTATGATGGTTTCTTATTTTTTGATAAATCTCGTATTTAAATTTTTATTGCGTGAATTGATCAATTTAGATTAGCATCTGAATTTATACATGAAATAGATGCTATCATTTAGAAAACTGTTTATTTTTCAATCAAAACGTATTTTTTTATTCTTAATAAGTCAAGGCTATAGTCCATAACCACCTGCGCGAATGGGTAAGATTGGAAAAATACTAACAATGTTGTATTTATAAATGAAATTCAGATATTTGAATTAAGCTACTGTTTCAATCCTCTCAAGAAAAGAAGAGAATACAGATTTTAACTTAGAGCCTGTAATGTAAGCTGCACCGCCATTCTCCTGTTAGTTAACTTTAGTTATGGTTACCATAAATTTGCCCAACAAATTGCTGTAATGCAGGCCCACGTATAAATAGCGCGCAAAGACGGCAGCGAAAGCTTTCTCAAATTGGCCACCCCAGCGACGAGCACGTGTGACTGGCGGGCGGGTCATTGTAATATCCGCACGCGCGAGCGAAAGGCTCATTTGAATTTTTGCATTCACGCTCGGAGGATGAGTTGGAGTCTGCGGAGGAAAGCTCTCGCGGAACATAATGTTCTTAGCGTGTTTATACAGCAGGTGCTTGCGTCAGTGAGCCTCGCGCGCTTCTGCTTCTCTCGTTTTCCTCTAATTTTAAAGTATAATCCGCCGGCACCGGTGAGCGCTGGTTCGCTCCCTCAAGTGCAAAAAGCTGCTACAAGGACCTCGAATCTGGCTCGAGCGAAATATTTATTAAAAAAAGGTGCCGGCAGCACAAAGCGAGCGTCGGATGTGCCAAATTATGTTCTGCGGCGCCGGTTTTCATCTGTATTTGTGTTAAGAAGTTTTGTTGCCCTGCAAACGCCCGAGGCCTCCAGAGCAAGGAGAGGAGCACACGTCGACGTTCCTCTCTTCGCAGAAATGATTCTGCAGCTGCTCCACTCTTCGTATAATTACCCTTGAGGGTTGTGAGAAAAAAATAGGTAGAAAACATCGTGCGTACGATACAATATGCTTTGTTGAGCAATGGAAGAAGCTTGACTACCTGGATTCTCACAGTATTTCTTGCATGCTGAAATGAATAATTTATCGCAACTTTTTATAAATAAATAGATTTTTGCTCACTAAAAGTACTTAAAATTCGGACTCAAAGTAAAATAATTCTCTTCTCTTATTAAGAAGATTAAAATAAACATCGTGATTTAATTTAAGAATACAAAAGCCAAGAGGGAAATGTTTTTTGCTTTTTAAATTTAATTCGAAACGTCGTATATCTTTATAAATGTGAATTATGAAGCTCACTACTTAAAAATGAGCTTAATTTTTCTAATTCATAAAATAGACTAATAATTAGAGACGAAACACACATAAATTATAGATTGAGGGGACTTTGCTGGAAAAGAGAAGTCATTGTTTACTAGCGTTCTGCTCTACTATATATTTATATAATTGTAAATTATATTACTCCAATTCGACTTGCCGATGTCTAATCATTTAATTATTGAGTGCAAATTAATAATGTTGAATTAACTGAGTAAATCGTACCATAATTTTATAAAGTTTTGCTCAGCCCCCAGACTGGACAAGAAGCTCGTGAATTAGGGCAGCAACCAGCAGCCAAAACTAGTAGAGCAGTATATTTGCGTAGAAATAATTATACGGAAACATAAGCAGCTCGATGTACAGCAAACAAGCTGCCATTGAATCTCAACTGAAAAATAAAAAGATTAAAAAATCGACGTACCAAAAATCTTCGTTTTTCATAAATCTTTTCAAGTTTTGTTTTGTTGGAGGCGTTAAAGATTGAACACATAAAAATAAATATTGTCCTGTCTTCAACAGGCAAACATCATTGAACTTAAACCAACACTCGAGCGCTACCATTCGCTTTGACGTTGCACGGAGCTTTCTTTGTGCATTACTTGTTTGCTCCTCTCTACTCAGTAGCGCGTGAAACAAAAAGCAAAAGAGACATTTTAAAAACACGCCGTGACCTCGAGCATTTTGAGACGGAGAAGAAGAGCCGTCGTCGTTTCGCACTGAACTCTTTGTGTTCGCCCATAGCTATCGGAAAAAAGACGCACAACAAAGGGTCAAAGGTCGAGGCGGAGTGGGCGCACGACGGTGTCGGCATTATCAATTCAATTAAATGCCAGGCTTTCAGCTACCCGGAATCTTTGTGTGGTGCCAAACCGAGCTCGGATTGCCGAATAAAGCGGCTGTGCGGCATAATAATAAAATACGACGGACGCCGAGGGCGCGTTGCGTGAGTGAAATATTCAAAGGGAAGAAAGCGCGCGCTGCAGCTTTGTGCAGCCGGCGCTCAGCACGTTCGTTAATTGTCTCCCTGGAGAGCAATTTCATTTCTCATCTCTCGCACACCGAAATCCTTGGTCGAGATTATAATACAAACAAACTTTGCTCATTCGCCGAGCAATTCAGCTTGTCGCAGCGAATACAACACGAGCAAGCAGTGCACGCGCTTTGTTCTTGCTTATCCCCAGCATTTCTGTTATGAATTAATGATTTGTCGTCGTGAGAGCCTGCACCTCCTTCCCTGCTGAGGAGGCCAAAATTTGTATTTGTGACAAATGAAGGAGAGCAATTCGTTCACCGCATGACCTTTTTAAATTAAACTAACAGTGTGTCTAATGGTAGGCTCTGTACGATATGTGTTGAAGCCTCTGTGACCTTTAAACTCGGGCTTGAAGAGTTTATGTCTGCCAGAGAGAAACGGTGGATTAGTTCGAGCCAGTAAATTTATTTCGTGTTACACCCAGCAGCGTTTGCAGCATGGAATTACAAGAAAATCGCTCAAAGCATTAAAGGCATGTTTGTGAGCCTTTGACATAACAAACATCCGAATTTAATGCGATATATTTTAAAAGAATAAGACTTCAGTGGTAAAGTAGATTATTATTACTGTTGTTGTTTATTCATGCTTAAATCATGAAAGTGCACGAGTCCCCTAATTGACTTCAAATGTTCACCAAACATACAGTTCTCATTTAATAAATAACAAGTTGAAACTATCGTCGCAAACTGGAAATCATTTCACAAAAAATGACATAGATACAATATTTATGAAATTATCGCTATGCTCTTTCATACTGACCGAAAATAACAATAATTAAATTTATATTTTTAAAAGACGACTTGATTAGCCAAAATGCAAAGGAACTGTAAAAACCATTGTCTTTAATCTGAACTTAGCAAAAAGCGCTACAAGAACGCCGGCTTGGCAACCATATTTAGACATAGAAGCGGTTCTCTCCAGCCAAATCGAGACAGTAGCGACAAAAGCGACAGCCAGCGCTATTAAGCGACAAATCAGGTCAGCCAGCAGCCAGAATTATCGCTTAATTGAACTGGCTGTCGCTGCCATCTAGTTTAGAGGCCAGAATAACGTTAAAATGCCAAAGAGGCACCGCTGTTAATCTCGGATTGGCCACCGGCGTTCTTGTTGAACTTTTAACTAGGTTCAGACCAGAATCCATTGTGGTAACGGTTTTAACGTTTCCACCGATTCCGCACGTAGTGTCGATCTGTCGACCGAGGGATTCGGCTGCCTATTCTACTTCAACCCTCAGGAATCGATTGGCACTTTAAAAAAGGAAATTCTAGCGCTAGTAGTTTAGGTCGCGGTGAAATTGCGAACAAGCACGAAATTCCTTGTTGCATGAAAAGGGCAACAATCAATTTTACTGTGCTATTTTAATGCGCTATTTGGTCGCGACCAGGACGGCTTGATGTTGTTTAGTCATGAAGAGACTGTGACGCCGAAACTTGTCCGAAAAATAAAATATACATGTTTTTATGCAACGATGATGGTGTCTAACTCAATTCATCATGGATTGCAAAGAGTGTCCGTTCCCGTTCGTTTGCGATTTCAATCCTGAAATCTCTCTGTGCGTTGTGTTTGACAGACGCTGTCGAGGTTGGGACTGAAAGCTGGCTATTTCACTCTAATTAAAATTGAAAAATACACAACTGCGTGGCATACGTCTCTCTTTCTCTCTACCCCTGTTTGTCCTATATTTTGTTCCAAAATTGTCGCTGCGTCGACACAAAAGTGCGCCACACAGAGGCAGTTATTCCGCCCTGGTGTGTTGCCGCTTTTCGGCTCAGGGCTCACGCTTTCAACAACAAGCACAATCTCGGAATTGTTGTGTATGGTGAGAGAGGGAGGAAGAGAGAAAGAGCGGCCCGGCGTGTATACAAATGCCGCATATTCGCGACGGCCTTTTGTCACCGTGTATACCTGCGCGGAACAAAAACGACAACGGCTCATGGCCGAAAAACATCGACACGCACTTGGCTAATCCATAATTAAACCTGGCGCTCCTGTGCCGCAAGCTTTTCACCATGAATTTTGCATCAATGCATCGGCCGTATTTGTATTTGTTCGCGAGCAAAACACGCCGATGATGCTGCGCAATTTGGTTTGTATTTGCTGTCGAAAGTGTGACACGCTGTTGCATGTGCGCTGTGAATAATTCAGCAAACACGCTTTGCCGGGTCAACGATCGCGGAATAAAACGCCGTTATTCACTTTTCAGGCGTTCCAGACTACTCTAATTAAATTAATGGATGCCTGTTGATTAAAGTTTTGGCGCGGCTTTTGATTATGCACGTGCTGGGGCGTCGGAATTGTCGCAAAGTCACAAGAGTTGCCAGCGTACGCAGCCGAAGAATGGCAGCGCCAAATGAGGAAAGTTTCTGGCTGTTTATCCTCTTAAACGCTGAATGCCAGATGAGGGAGCAGCCACGAGCCACTCTTAAAATGGTATCGCCTCGTTCGCGAAAAGTTCGAATCCGATGCGACGCCTCCGGCGCCGAGCAGCGTTCGCAAACAAACGCCGAAAAGCTCCAACTCCGTGGCAGACGCCGCCGGTGCACTTTTTTAATGAAGCGCAATCCTGCCGTCCAAGTTAGCGGGGTGGGATGGCTCTGCCTCCTAATTTAGGCGTTTGAAACTTTTCTCGAATGCGATGCTTTTTTCTCGGCTAAATCTTGCAAAACACAGATCCTATATTTGACAGTTGCTTTATTTCACGTGAAAGAAGCAGATAAAATTGGCACTCTATGAGATTTTTCACTCCGCTTTCTTTTTATCGCATCAGCGGACAGAAAGGAGCAAAATCGAATTATATATTGCTCCCAATAACATTTTATAGCTCGCTGATAGCGTTATTAAAAAGTGGAAGACTTGTCTCCATTGGCAAAAAAGAGACACAAAGTGACCCAGTTGAGAGCGCAAAAATCTGTTTATGTATTCATGCTGCTTTTTATAGACCATAAATGCTTTGCCAAACTGCGAAAGTTTTTATTCTCAGCGCAATAAAATTTGATTTTGCTCAATACAGAGCGTGCAGTAACGTTTTTTTACTCTCTCACAGAACATTTCACATTTTTAATCACGGCAGGAACAAACACGAGCCAGCCCGGGAAATTTAATGAAGGCGTCGAATAATTTTCCTTGTCGGAAAGCGAGTAATTTGGCGGCTATTCCCGGAATACCACTTTGAGATGAAAAGCCGGGCATTTCGCACACGTGTTCCAAACCCACTCACACACGTAAACCACAAAAACAGGCTTGAGCGAGCGTTATCACAGACAAGTCTCTCATTCCGCAGATGAAACATTAATTTTTATCCTCGCTCAAACCCAACCACCGCATTAGTGGAGGCTCTTCCAAATTGATTTTGTGACAAAATGCCGGTGGTTTATGCAAATTATTCTAAACGAAGAATGTTTTTTCGGCAATTCGTGCGGATTTGATTCAAATTCTCCATTTTAGTTTGAGAGGAATGACTTTATTATTTCATCATAATTTTTTAAAATTTTCAATGTGAAAAAATTGAAAAATTACGTAAAACTTCTCTGCAAGTTTGGTTTGAAGTGGATCAATGAATTCTTAATTCAAATGCTGGAAAATTAGCAGAAAAATAATTAGTGCATGCACTGAATATTTTTTTTAAATAATCTAAGAATCAAGTTGGTTGAATGTAAATTAGTTTGATAGAAATTTTCACAAAATTGAAGTGAAACAAAGCTAAGAAATAGCTTCACTCTCATTGAATAAACCTGTTTTCGTTTATTAACACAAGCTGATAGTTATCCAAACTGGCTTGACTTGTAACTTAAAACAATATGTCCTTTAGAATTGAGAAAATGTGAGATTTTTATTCTGTTTTGAAAAAAAATTAAACATGCATTTTACGCAATTTTCTGTGTTCCTGCTTATTTAAATTATTATCAGTTCGTTGGCATGTAGTAGAATTCAGTCAGCACCCTTTATGCTTTGGAGTTGCATTACAAACAAAGCCTTTCAACTGTGAAAACTAAAGCTGCTGTAATTGACACCGGGCACAATGTCATTTCAAACTTTGTAAAAAATTCTACATTCAATACGAGCCTGATCAAATCCCGATTTTACTATTTTCAAAATGAACTGAGCAGAAAACCGCGTTCCAAGCCTATCAGCGGCGTTGAACTAAAATCCGAGTCTGAGTAATGCATAGAATTACAAGTGAATGGCCAATTAGCGGAATTAATTGAAAGCTAGGCTGTTTCGCTCCTTCACACACGAGAGAGCACAGAAGCAGCAGCTAAGCGGCTGGCGACCTTTTTTTATGTACAAACACTGGCGGTGGCGGTGGCATATGATGTGTTCAGCGGAATGTTCTTGCTCTGGCGCCGAGCCAAAACACTGCACTAGAAACAAGCACCCCTTTAGACCCCTCGACCCGCCCCCGCGGGGCACCTGTTGATTGAAATCTAGTGCTTGTGCAAGTATTATCGAGCGTGCTTTGCGCTCCCCTGCCTGCCCGCGCTGCAAAAAAGCCAATCGGGCCAGTCATGCATTTTTATTAGCTGACGAGTGAACGCCGACGACTGACAACCGTTCGATCAATGGTCATCAGCGGGAATAAATTTTGTGCTTCCCTGCGCTCAACTGCAGTTCATCATCCTGAATTTCAGATTTGTGTTGCTTGATCTGAGCCACTTGTAGATAAAAAAAGTTCGCGCACTTTATTCTAGATTTTTTTTCATTTTTAAAATTATATTATTAACGTACGTTTGACCTGTTAAATTTCCTCTTGCCTTTCGTTCTTTTAGATTAATTGAAATAAACTTGTATATGTTCAATTTTAATTTGTGGATGGGAACGAAATGGATGTGCCAATAAATGTCGTTTCATCTAGTGAGGAAACTCAAACATTTGAAAATAATAATAATGAAATTTACCGTACCCCAAATTATAATCAAGGTTTCCATCTTAATTCTGCTGCTTCCCAACAGCTCGTTTTCTTTGGCGTATAGTAAATTTAAAAAAACTGGAAAGGAAAATTTCGAATAATACGTTCAAGATAGTATAGACATTTAAAAAATAAGTGGAGGAAAAAAGGAAATGAAAAGAAAATTACAGAAAAATTAACGAAGAATTTTGAGAAATGTAGTCGAATTTACTAGCTGTGCTCTTTCATTTAAAAACCAAGAAAAATCGGAACAAGAAAGCGAATAAATTTTCATACGTGCCAAACTGATCGTTTCGGGCCGTATAATCAAATTTGATTTTTTTACCTAATAGTCTCACTCTGCTGAATTTTTAGAGAGTGTTTATAAAATAATGATAAAAAGGATTTTTAGCCATTTTCCTGTACATTTTTCTGCTATAAGTTGGACATCTAAACAAGCCTTTTTTTAATCTTGCAGCCTGCGAAATAAATATTAAATGAATACAAAGGGAGCAAATTAATTCCAATTTGCATGTTAATGATCACAGGCGGATGCTTTTGAAACGGTCCATGGTAATCAGAGAATCGCTCTTCAAAAGCTAATTTTCATCAACTTTCATCCAGCAAGCGTAACCCTTATTTAAAAATATAAAACGCCCGAAAAATTCCTGGAACACGCTTTCAATGGCGGCAGAGAACTCTGCTGAATAAATCACAACAGCAGCCACGGTGACGGCGTTGACGTTGTGTAAAATTTTAAAACTGCGCGAGTTAACAGGCTGAGAGAACCATCAGAATGAGCGTCGTCGTAAAAACACTCGTGCGCTATATTTAGAGCCCGATTTTTTCATTCGCTCGACGTCGTGAGCGCTCTCATGAATACAAAGGGAGCCAACATTTCCACATGGACGAGCACTGAAATGATCGTCGTCGTTCTCTCGCTCGGCAACGGACTAATCGACCGATCCAAAAATTGATTTTGCAACTCTGCAAACGTTTGCGTTTAAAAACCAATATGTACATTCACCGCACGATATATGCATATGCGCACTTTGTGCTTGTTTTGTTTATTTATTTTATATAAAGAGAACGAATGCCGCTCATCAAATCTGTTCAAAAATTCCCCGTTGCGCAACTCCCTGATGTAATTTGATGGACGAGTTTGCCAACGGACGGTCATTTCCTCCGAGCTGATCATACTCTGCGTCCATAAACTCATCCTCTGCGCTATAAAGTGGAACAATCAAGAGCGGTAAATTTGTTTTCCTCAAATAATGCAATAATAATAACATCACCAGTGGGGTAGAATTATGAGCTTTAAATTCTTGCCAAACGATCTGCTTTAATAGGAGACTCTCCTCATTAAAATTTAATTAATAATTAAAAATTTTATTGTCTTTCTAGGAAAAAATACCAGAAAAAAGTTTAATTATTCTCGAAAATCTCAGAGTTTTGAGGAATTTATTAGTGGAGAAGTACAGGAAAGCATGCATTCTAGTTTTCTGTTGTTCAATTCAGTACCTAATAAATCTCAGAGAATCTGTGGCTGTGCCAACTTCGCCAATTGTGCCTCTATAAACGGCGGGTCGTAGCAGGGGCTTCCTCATTACTAGAAGCAGATCAAAGCGCCGAGCTGCATTATTAATTAGTGCGGGAACGTGTGCACTCGACGCAATTGCACTCGCCGTCTTTGCTTCTTTAGCGAAACTCTCTCTTCTATGCGCCACGGCGATTGAATTTGGCCTGTTTACCAAGGAGGCAATAGACGCCGTCGGCACCCGCACTGCGATTCTCGCCAAGCTTTTGAGCAGCTCTATAAGCAGCACTTCGTTAGTGAGTTTTCGAAATAATTACCGCAGCGAAATTGCATATTTGATGTGTGCTTACATGTGAACAAAAGCTTTATAATGTGAAATTTCGTTCTTCAATTAGGTTGATAAATTGATTCAAATTTCGTTGATAAGACTTGAAACAGTCTCATTAAAGCCTTTAGTTTCAAAGTAATCTTTATTATGGTTCTGCAGGGCTATTTTGCCCCATACATTGCCATATCCAGACAAAATAATATCAGTTTGAACATAATTGTATAAAAGAGAGGTGATTCAATATTTCTTGAGGTACTGTTCTTTTAAAAATTCCTTGAATGCACTTTGGTTTCCGTTGAGACACAAATTCGGCGGAAGATTGTTCCAGAGGCGGTAGCTCTGCACTTGAAAACAGTTTTCGGGCACTTCAACACTTACAAATGGGGCCAGTAGTTTCATTTGATGCGCTCTTGTCCTGCCAAAAAGATTTACATCGTACATTTATGTGCCTTGGTGTAAAGTTAAAGAAAGATGATCAAAATTATAGATATTTTAACAGGATATTTTCAATTTTCATGATTTGAAAATGTTGACCCCTTTCATTAATGTCAAATGGAAAGCAATTAACATTACAAAATATCTTTTGGAAAGAAAATACTAAAAGAGGTTCTAGGCATCAATTCACGCCAAAAACGGCTGCCATGAATAAATAAACACCCATTTTCACCCTTTTGGTGGAATAAACAACCGACCTAGTGCAGCCGCTCTGGGTAATTCAACCCTAATCAACCCCTAAACCGTGGTGTAAAATGCCTCTGCTGCCTTCTCTCTGTGTTTTATATTAGGTGCAGTTTGTAGCCTTTGCTTTTGCACGTCGGTCACCCCTGCTCGCTCGTGCAAAGTGCAATTTGCAAGTCCAAATAGGCCTTTAATACCCGCTGCCAATAGTTCTTTTCCGCGCACTAAACAGTGTAGATCGTGACCTGCTTAAAAGCCAATTCGAGCCTCGGCCGCTGGAGCGGAATGCAGATGAAACACGCCCGCACACCAGAGCAGGAACGTGTCAAAAGTACGGTTTAAACTGCCGTTCGCTGCCGGCTCTCAGTTTTCAATAATGACAAAGTTTGCCGGCACTGCGAAAAGAGGCTCTCGTCGCCCGAGTGAAGCATCTCGGGCCCGCCTGCAAATTTGTGCAAGTTGCCCCGATGCTCGCGGCTGCTACTGCGGCCGCCGCCGCCGCATTTCGTATGCTGCCAGTGACGGACGACGCGTGTCCCGAATCCAAACAGTGCGTTGCCTCTGCCTGCCTTCCTGCTCCCATTCCGGCGTCGAGCGAGGCCAGCCTCTGCGTTAAGCCCCCAGCACGGCGCCCGTTAAAAAGGAGACGATTTTTTTCTGCGCACTAAGCCAACTTTTAATGATGCCTAGTGTGATGATTAGGGCCGGGAAATTTAGGCTCCTTTGCTTCTAAATTGTAAAAAAATCGTTTCATGCAGTTTTTAAATTGTCTTAAGTCAAAAAATTGTTTTAATAAATATGCCTTTTGAGAGCAAGGATCGCGATAAAGTCCAGTTTCCAATTCATCTGTATAAATTATTGATGGCTGCTTAATTGTAACCGATTTCGATGTGGCTTTGTCGAATAAAAATCGATGAAGCAAACAAACACCTTGCCGAACGTCAACACGCGAGCCATTTTAAAAACCAACAAGCGAGGCAATTAGTTCGCATCCGCAGGGGCAAAATAGGCAACCGGCGTGCCGGATGGGCCCAACCGGCTGCCTATGTCGAGATTCTGCGTAGAGCTAATTAAAAGCAGAGAATTATCAATTTTTATCAAGTGACGTGCGTCATTAAAACGGCCTTTGAAGTCGCTGTTGCTGATCAAAGCGCCGGCAAATTAGAACGCTTAGCTACCGCCCGCTTCGCTGTACATTTTTGATCGATGGGCCTGCGTTTCAAAGAGCCGCCCGGATATCGACATACGCAAGTCTGTGGGGACTGTTTTTGCGGCGTAAAATTGACTTCTCACCGTCGTTCACAATAATTTGTGTCCCGAAAGAGATCGTGGCAACTTTTATCCGACGAAAGTCAATTTGGCCGTAATTGCCAGACACTTTGTTTACACTCTTTCCGAGTGGATGGCGAATTTATCACGACTCCTGCGAAAACTTTGGCAGCGTACAAAAATGGCCATCCGAGCCAACACTCACTCGTAATGCGTGCTGCTGAATTTTTCAGTGCCTTGCTGCCTGCCTGCCAGCGCTCTTCCGGCGAGCGACACACAATTTTCCAGCGGTAACGAGGGACGACAAAAATTTGTGATGTATTGCAGCCGTGTTGACGTGCTGCGAATATTTCCACTGAGCCCGGGCTCTCGGAAATTTGCAGATGCTTTGTGATGCATGCAGCTGAATTGGCGGAGAGACTTTCCGTCTTCCTCCTCTCATGTGTTCAGGCTCGGTCAGAGGCCCGTTTGTTTGTTTTGCAGCGTACTATCGACTCGCGAGCCTTTTGGCTACTCGCGTTTTCAGTCGCAGTATAGCAATCTCTGATGCTTTTAAGGCTCTTTTGCCTTTACTGTGAACGTATACAAATCCCGGCCGAGCAACCAAGGCCCGACTCATTGTTCCTGCTGCCCATTTTACGCGCGTACGCAGCATTCGTTCGTTGCGCTCATCGAAATGGCGCCCTAGCAAATTTTGATCCTCCCAACGAGCGGAAAGGGTTGCTTCGCCTTCTGCGCACTGCACATTATGCAAACAGGCTCAGTGCTGCCAGATTATTTGGATTGCGACGCGTCAGTCCACTACATTTTCATTTGCCGAGTAAACTGCGGCGCGTCTCAAAACAAATTGCTCTACTTGGTCTCGGTTAAAATGTCAGTTTCGTTTTGGTCTCAACTCACCCAGGCAAAATTTTACCATCGTTGAATTATTAATTTACATATGAGAGTTAACCAAACAGTTTTAATTTTAATTCAATAAAAAATGTTTAATAAATCGATACATTTTTTGCAAAAACTAAAATGTCAAATTAATATTCTAGTGGACAAAACATACAAAAACTACTATGATCACCTAAAATATTTCATATCCTTTTACTATTCTTTTCGTAATTTTAATAATCAATTCACTGTTTATTACAAACTTTCTCTAATGAAAGAAATTGATATAAAACCGAATTTCTGAACCCCGATTAGTTAAGCAACTAAATTTTCAACCAATCAATTCGCCCCTTTTCTCACAAGTGTGCAACACTGCTGAGTATAGCAAAATATTTGCACTCGAAGAGTTGCTTCGTTCCCCGTTCCCCACCTTTGACTTAAATAAAGCCAAGACGTGTGCCGTACGCTCAAATTAATTATAATGAAAAAGGCAAAACTCTCGCGTTTGGGTTTCTAAGAAGAGTACAAGAGCTCCAGAAACGATCTCATTTTAGACTATTGAGGAAGCCGATTAATTTAATTGTCTACGGAATGAGGCTGGGCGGGCTTGCCGAGCTAATATTCAAGCGCCGGGTGGGAGGATTATATTGCGCCGTAAATATATTGCTCATTCTCGCACAGCATCTTGTGTGTTTATTCCAGCGTGATATTATTTATTACATGCATCGATTCGTAGCCGAGGCAAAAAAGCGGCCAGATAATAAATACTCGCCCGACCGCGAGAGTCTCCGTGCTTAATTAGCAACTTGTGGAGCTGAATTTTAATAAAGATATGATTCATGGCTTCGGCGAGCTGCTGCGCGCGAAATTTCCTCTTTACTCTGCAGTTCCGCACGGCCACGCCTCGCTGTAATGGATGTGCCAGCCTGGCGGTTAATTAGCCAGCCAAGAAATTTAAGACCGCATCACACAGGCCCGTATATTTTTCGCGGGCCAAATTTGTGACGCCCGCGAGCGTTTTTACACAGGGGCCAGCTTCCAAGGATTCGCTTGGCAGCAGATGGGTTTTGATTAGAAATTTTATATGACCTCTTTTCATCAAAATTACGAAAGCAATTTTCTCAAGAAAGGGGGAAAAAGTAAGCGACTTACGAAATAAAATTTCATTCATGGAATATTTCTGATAAGAATTTTTGAATCACTCCTACTGTAAATCGTCCTACTGTAAAAATTTCTCAATTTTTCCAATCGAGGGAATTTATTTAATTCAAACTTCCCGGTCCTCGGACAGAGATAAAAAAACAAAAAAAACTTGTAAGAATAACCAGCAAATAATGGTGCTCAAAAGAAATGCCATTTTCTTTTTAGATTTGAGAGAGAAAATTTATTAAAGTTTAATTTTGAAGTTAATTTTCATTCAATCATGGTGATTTTTGTTTTGCTCTATTTGAAAATTTTAAAATAAAACCCATTAATCGATTGATCCAAAACCAAATTTATATTTGACAGTATTTTTAAATTAATTTTGATATTTGTGGCAATTTTTGCAATCCGTGAATCTCTATGATTGTCGAATCGATAAGTTTCGCCCATACAACACGCAAGCATATACACGAAATCAAATTCAAATTCATATATTCACCACTAACAAAGTTTCCTTTTCAGCAGAATTTCGAATTTTGGGGTGTTTGTCATACAATTTGAATTTCAAATCAATCCATGCTCAATATGGTGATTTCGAATCTGAAAAATAAGTGAGGCGTGCAATATTTTTACTTCTCTGTAGCAGAAATTCGTCACCAGAGCGCAAACGTTTAGGTTTCCAAGCTCAATAACCTTGTTTGCTCAGCGAAAAAACGTGCTCGCTGAAACTTTGCGGCACGCGGCGTGCGTAGGCGATGTTCTTCAGCACTCGCGCGTTTTCACTCTCAAAAGTTTGCATTTTCGTCTCTTCGCGTCTGCCACCAGGGCTTTTTAGGCAAACTTTTTCCATCCGACGAATAAAAGTTAAGCCACGACGCAACAATCGCTCTCGCTGCATTTGTTTACTTATTTATTTATTTCCAGCAACAGCGGAGTTCCAGTAGGAGCTGTCAGTTACAAGCGGGAAAAGAGAGCAAGCAACACGTCGAAATGAAAATGCATGTGGGCCTTTTCCTCGCGTTTGACAGCATGCACTTTTCACTTTCCACCTGACTATCAAAACACAATCTTGCGCCTCTCTCGCCCCGTCCGTCCTCCTTCCTCCTTCCCCATAAACTTTAGCATCAACTCGATCTGCGCGTGGTTGCTGCCAAATCCTCTGAGGGATTGTGCTGCGATACACCGTCGAGTGATCTCCCTTTTCTCTGATTTCCTCCTCCAAGTCTTGAAAACCAGTCCGAATTCTCCGAGCGGAAAGTTATTTTATCTCGGATTAAATTTTTCTCCTGGGATGATGTAATCAAGGAATTGAAATGAGAAGATGAGTATCCGACTGCTGCGCTGTCGCAATTTTTAGAGAATTCGCTGGGATTGGAGATTTGGTTCAGGGCTCTTCTTAATTAACTTTTGGTTCGGAAAATATCATTTTTTCCCTTGTAATAAATCATTCATGTACACTGGAACTTTTTTACTGTTCATAAATAAATGGTAATGTTAATCCTTCATCTCAAAGTTTGACTGCAAAGTTAATATGATAAAAATTACCTTCAAGGCAAATCCTAGAATTGTATTTTTGGTTTTAATAAGTAGTTAATACATTTAATCCATGTTTAGGTTTTTGGCACTTAAAAAATAATAATTTGTTCCTTGTAAAATTTCTTGCGATATTTAAAATTGATTTAAAGAAATTTTGGTGAAATTGAGTTTCATGGGACTGTAATTTATGACACGTAATTCATTTTTATATTAAAATAGCCTCTCGTTTTATGCCCTGTAATTTTAGAGCGGTGAAAATAAAAATCCAATTCATATTGTTTTTTCTCGTTCAAAATTTACTGGCTGTTTCAAGGAAAAACCTTTCATAAAAATTAAAGTAATATTTTACTTGCTATTAAAAAAAATGATCAAAAAGCTACTCACAAATTTACAGACTTCTCAGAAAAGTAAAAAATGACCCATCGATCGTTTTGTTTCGTCTGCACGTATTAAATATCTGAATGACTAACTGAGCGAAAACTGTACATGAAATAAAATTTAAAACTATTTACTATGTCAAATCCCAAATGGAGGCCTTCTTTTGAATTTTCCAACACGCTAATTGTGTTATTTATAAAATTATACAATTTCCATGATTCCAATACTTGAAAAAACAACGAATCCAATTAAACTCTCCATGCCAGAATGCAAACAATAAAGACGTTTAATTAAATTTTGCTGCCTTTCTCGTGGCACTACCAGCATGCGAATTGCGAAACGCCTCAAAATTATGGCTGCCAGTTTTGATATCAGTGGAAAATATCCATCCAACCGCATTTCACGCACAACCTCTATTCGAAGGGTAAACAAGAGGCATTTTAGTTGGCAGAGCGTGCGAACTGCTGAATTAAATTCAATTTAGATGGAAAGCTCGCGATAAATTCGCAAGCAAACAGCTTTTCGGGCTTTTGGCGAGAGGAAATGTAATTAAATACCACGCGAGCGGGCGCATGCAAGGCAGAGAAAACTAAACTAGAGCGTCCCGCATGATTCTTAATCTCAGGCAGCTTCCGTCTGGTAATAAGAAAAACTCTTTGATTCGTCAATCAGCGCGTGCGGCGCGTCGAGGGGGACGGGGGCGAAGGAGGCTGCAGGCGCCGCCATCACACCACAAGGCAGCCGCAATCATTATCCTGCATGGGCACAAAGAAAAATAGCCCGAGGGAGTCGCCAATCGATACATTTCAATTTGGTCTGGCAAATGAAGAGATGCCTTTGCCTTGCCGCGCGCACTTTCTGAATGTAAATCTGCACTCTCTATGATGTATTTTGCCATTTCTGTCTCCATCCTCGGCTCTGCGACCAACGCGATTCCGGCGAGCACTGCAACCGGCTGCGAGGTGGAATGGAAAACCAATAAATAAATGTAAACAGTGATTGAGCTGAATTTCTTTGGAGATGTCTTATTTTGGAAAAAGAGCGAATGCTTTTATTTACATAACGTGGAGAAATTAAATTCTCTGAGGCTTTATTTGGCGTGTTTTTTGCTGCTAGGAAGCAATCCGAAAATTTTAACAGGCAAAATCAATTCTGTTTTTACACACCTATTGAGGGAATCGCAATCTTTGACACGCGAGGAAACGTCAAAGGTCAGGCTAGTTTTTGCATCCAAACAGCGCCACGCACAAATTACATTTGCGTTCAATGATTTTGTTCCCTGCTCTATACAGACAAAATTAATCAACTGCGGTCACGAAAAAACACTTTCCTCGCACTGAGAGTGTGGAAATGGATTTTTAATTTCTCCTAATTGTCCCGCTTCGTGGATAGCAATATTTCATGCCAACGGTTGACGTCAAGTTTAAATGTATAGGGAGGTATTTTTAGCAGATAGTGATGAAATAACAAACGCGGAGTGCTGGTTTTTTGTATTCCAGGAATCTCAACATCGATTGTTGTATACAGAATATTACTCTCTCTATTCGTCCTATTCGTGTGTGTTGCGTGAAAAATAGATTGTAAAAATAAGCTGCAGCCAGTACTGTAACAGATCGAGTGAAAATAAATGTTCATGGAGTGGCAGTAATTACGACCGCTGCACCACACTTTGCTGTTTGATTTGTGATTGCTGAGTGAAAATTAATGTGCCTGAGTAGTCGGCATTGCTCTAATTCTGTGAAATGCTAATAATGAATTCCGTGGTAATCACGAACATCATTTGATTTAGCAGGAGTGATTCCGTTTATCATTTGATGGAGAACTCTTTTACTGCAAATACACCGTTCAGGATAATGAGATCGTATACAAAAAGAGAAAAATGTTTAAAAACCCATAAATAATTTGCGTTTGCTAATCATCACCCGCGGCCTCAAATGCGCGACCCAATCGCACCGGACTTTGGCGTTTCACCGCAGGGATGTGTCTCGGTAGGTCACCCTCCGTCCCCGTCCCTCTGCCTCTCCGCTGTCGTGAGTGGTGCCACGCACTTTTTTATATCCAGCGTCTGTCTGTTGCTCCGTGGCGGCGAGTTATTGAATTAAATAGCAGAGTGGCGGCCGGCTCATTTTATTTTTCCATCATGCGACTGGAATTGAATCAAACGCCGAATGCCAGGCTGCGGTCGGCCGGCCTGCCTTCCTGCCTGCCTGCTAGCCCCCGGGCACATTTATTGGCGCGCAGCTCTCGTAAACTCAGCATCGTTGGGAAAAGAACTCGGCCTAATTGGATTATCAGAGACTCGTATAACACGGCCGCCGCCGCCGCCGCCGAATTCGCACAGTTTCACTTACGATTGAATGCTAACCAGAGCGGAATCAGCGTCGGATGGACTTTTTCGCCTTTTTGTCTCCCACAAGAGCTTATTAACATTGGATGCAGAGCAGTTCCCTTGAGTGTTTTAGTTTTAACAAAATATGTTATTGTTCTCAAATCAACTCACCAGCAAAAATCCTTCTTGATTAAACATTTTTCCCTACACTATTCTCGTGACATATAAAAAGAAGAATGTGTACTAGTGGCATTCGCTACACACATTGGATGAAATTTTTGGCATTATAAAAGAGGTTTACGTCATAGATAGAGTAAATTGTGATGTTTGTTGTAATTTAATACTTATTTTGATTTTGTGCCTAATAGGGTAGGAAATTTTTGATGATTTTTGTTCGAAACATATGTATTTTTAATTTTTTTGTCCTTTTTATTAAGTCGGTTTTGATATTTTCTTAAATAAAAACTTTAAATGACTAAAAATTTGGAAACAAAACAAATCAACTTTATATATTTATTCTGTGAAAAACCAACTGATTTCAAAAGGAACTTTTAAATGTCTCATAAACCGTCTAAAAAAGTTTAATCATTATTAAAAGTCATCGGACCGATAATATAAACCGCATCAGAAGCGTTTAGAAGGCTTCAGATACTATAGATGGTTTCAAAGACAATGTCAGACCAGGCTAAAAGTCTTTAAAAATATAAGAATAATGTGTAAATATATATTTAAACATACAGAAAAAAAGAGACCGTTTTAAATTAACAGCAACTGATTACAGTCAAACGTTTCCACGCCCTTTATGCGCAGATTGTTGCAGTGCTGATTTTATTTTGCAGGAAAAGTACTGCTGATGAGGCCTTAGGGACTGAAACAGCTGTCGTCCAGTACGAGAACGTGAGAGAGTTTTCTCCTCAATCTTTTTTCACTTTAGCCACTCATCCAGATAATAAAAACACCATAGTTTACGCAGTTAAGTCTTATATCATGAGATCAACAAGTGATGATATTCAAATGCATAAAAGATTCACGTATTAACATATCCAAGTAATTTGAATATTATTCCTTACTCCTGAGCTCATTTTGATTTGATTGATTTGAGAGAAAATGTCTCGTGGGAACGATTTCGTCAATTAATTTTACTTGCACACAGTAAAGCTTGATGGAAAGAAAAGTCGTAAAATCAGATTATACGACGACGAGGAGTTGTAAATCGAGACCCATTTGTCAAGCAAGGCCATTGTAATAGCCGCACAATCCATTTCCATCCATTGATGGCATAAGACATGACGAAATCACTCTGCCTGCTCCTCGGCGCGCGCGTTATTCATTTTACAAGCTCTCATTCAGAGCTGGAACAATATCGCACGCGTATTATATAATGTCTATCGACCTGTCCTCGTCGCCGCCGCCGCCACCCACCATGCCATTTCAATGGAATGAGCGAGTTAAAATGTGAGAGCAGCGGACACCACGCTCCCCAATCTTGATGCTCCAGCTCACGGAGAGGTTAGAGGTCACTCCATATTGCTCCATTATACCCTCTGGGTCTCTCTCACCGTTGGAACGTATAGTGCATTTGCTGATGGATGAGACATGTCGGTTATTGATCTTGCATTTCATTGTGCGAGTGCCAAATGGGCTTGTTGATTGCTCGTCGGCAGGCTCTTCGCAGGTGCGCACGTCTGGTTAATGCCTGATAACCCGTCTAATGAACTCACTCTCGTCGTATATGTCAGAGCCGAACACGCTTGGCTGCACCAACCCTTGCCAATCGGACGGAATAACACTCGACTGATTAATATTTTGGTCGAGCCTCAAGCTGCATAATAATGTGTCGTAATTTGGATCACTTTGTCAGGACATCCAGTATTTGCATGTTACGAGATTATTGAGAGCTTTCTACATTTCAATCAGCAATATGTATTGGAAGCTCTATTCGAATACAACTAGATTTAAAAAAGGCTAATTTCCTGGTTTGAATTCACGAAATCAAGGCTGTCGGCGCACACAAGTTTGTTTGTGGAAAATCTCTCTCTCTCTCTCTCTCTCTCTCTCTCTGAGGCATTGAAAAAATTAATTGTTAACTTGAGTGAGTCCTGGTAGATATAAATTTAATGATGAAGGCAGATGCACTCAAGGTTTCCTTTTGACATGGCATTAATACATCATACTCGGTGTATAAGAGAGTTGTTTATTTTTCTGTTGTAGCATGAAATTCCTGCAGGGAGAAAGGAAAATAAACTTCTCAAGATACACCTAGGTAGATGCATTTAATTTCAAAAGGAAACATAATTTGAATCGGCTAATATGGAAATATAATTATCTCTGCAATAGCTAGCTGCAAGTTTTCCTTGAAAAAAAATCCGATGTGAACTTCTTATAAAAATTAAGAATGCAAAATTTTACTGTCAATTTATATTGATTAAGATTTTGTCGTGATTATTGCAATTTGACGGAAAATTTTCGTTACATCCTGAGAAGAGGACTTAGCCATATAAATTTTGGCAGTGGCTGAGTATTTTTGCTGGTGGCTGAAAAAAATTAAAAGTGAAGTTTGATAGTGAGACTAATTTTATTCGCCAGCATTTTACGATATTTTATTTTTTAATTTTTAACCGGCGGGCTGGCGTTGCTGGAGCAGCTTTGCCAAAGTCACGGCGGCTGGTGGCTGACCCCGTAACCCAAAATTAGAAGGCTGGCGCGGCACAGCGTGGCTGGCTGAGCCTTCTAATCCTGAGCAAACTAATGAACCTTGCACCAAATTTTCCCTATAGTGACAGTCCAAGTTAAACGTTTTGCTCTGTCAAATTTACTTGCTCAATTTTGGCTAAAAATTACTATATATGCGCGAAATTATTTGTGGATGGGTGGCTAAAGAGAGAAATTTGAGAGGAACAGTTCGAGCATGTGGCATTTGATTAGATGTGTCAGACAGCCGCGTTAGTAGGTCAAGTGGGCAGCCGCCGCAGTTACCGTGAATCTGGCAAAGCTGCGCCAGCCACGCCAGCCGCCGGTGAAAAGGGTCACTAATTAATAATAAGTCTTCCTGCCCTTCGGGTCGTTAAGCACCAACAAACTTTGCTTTAAAAATATTGTAAGCCACGCCAGCCGGCAGCCGCCGGTGAAAATGGCCAGCCGCCACCGCCGGGCAAAAAAATCGGCTGATCCGGTCTCGCCAGTCGCCGCCATAAAGCTCGCGGCTGAGACCTCTACATTTGATTGTTCCTCTTAAATTTCACTAAAGTTTGAGCCTTAATTGCATAAATGATTTTTCCTCGACGTTTTCCCACTTGTTGGAAGTTTTCGTAAACAAGCATCTGCCTAACAGGCATAGTAGAATGAATTTCCAAGCAAAAAATATCTACTCTCAATGGCAAGACAAAAAAGCTTACTCGAAGCTGAGTAATGTTTATCTTTCATTTAACTATAGCCAACAATAAGTATGTAGGATAAGGATTATGGTGGCAAAGTAACCTCACAGAAGAAACACAAACATGCTCTGTAAAGCAGAGAAAATGTAAATTTGCCCATGAAAATGTACAATATGCGCAGCTTAAATTAGCAAATGAATAATTAACTAAGGTGGAGGTTTCTTCGCTGCAAGTAAAAAAAACATTTTTACGCGGTCATCACTCTCAAGTGACTAAATATCAGTCGATTTTTCGCACACGGGTTTGCGGACCACGAGCTGATAGGATGCAGTGGCGCAGAAAATTAAACGACCCCCCATCACGTGTGTCGGCGTAAAATTTCGCAAATTTCACTCGGCTGGGCTAGAGAGAAAATCACTCGGCACGCACGAAATGCAAAATTCAACATTTGATGGTTGTCGAAGCGCTTGCTCCTGCAAAGCAGCCAAATTGAGCCGTGTTCGCAATGAAAATATTCATAAACTGGCTGGAATTGATGGTGTTCTGCCAAACTTGACAGTCACTGCATGAAAAATGGATCGTGTTTCAGCCCTTATTTCTCTCCCTTTCGCCCGTCCTCGCGAGTGCGACGAGCACACACACACACACACACACACACACACACACACACTCTAACCCAGAGAGAATCCGACGCCCTCGAGCTCGTCCTCTTTAGACCGGGTTAAATTTGCATAAGGCGCTCTACCGCGCGCTGAATGAGCAAGGTGGATCCGCTCTTTTAATATTAAAAAGAAAAACCGTGAGCCGCGTGCGAGCATAAAGCATCCTCGACACGCCCATCAGCCGGACAGGTTTGATTATCTGCGCGCGGAAAAGTCCAAAAGTAATACGTCCACCGCACCGAAAAGGTGCCGAGCCGGAACGTGACCGGAAAGTGCAACCCACAACACGGCAAATTTTTCGCGATTTTCCACGTGTTTCGTGTTTTGCTCTTCGCGGCGGACAGGCAACGTCTCGTGCATACTTCTAAAGAAAGCAGCAAATACATATTATACAGCTTGTGGTCATCGTAGAACGTGAGCGGCCGTAAAAATTAGTGCTGTTCACTCTACAAAAAAGGAAGGGAAGGTTTCGAGAGCAGTGTACCGTTTTGCTCACTTTTTATTTTCATGAATTGCTCATCCCGTTCTCTATTTTTAATTCATTTCAATTCCCAATTTAACATTCACTAAAAGAGTGCCACGAATGGCATAATACTTGGGAGGGGTCATATAATTGTAATGAGGTCAGTTCCGTCGATTGATGTAAACATTAGTTCATTTTGGTTTGAAAATGAGCTAGTCATGATAGATGTATAAATTGCCATTTTGAAAATAAAAGAACATAGAAATAATGTATTGAACAGAACACAATTTAATTCTTCTTCCTGAGGCAGCGTTTCATTAAGAAACACTGAGTTTTTTACCATAATATAAGAAGCAGAAATAGGTCCAAATAAAGGATGGAATCTATGTTTTGTGAATTTCTGTGAGGGGGTGTTTTGTTGCTCACAGAATTTCGTTATCTTTTGTGTTTGAGCACAGCAGTTGGACGTTTTCAACGTCCGGTGCTTCAGAATCCACTGCAATTGAATACGTGATCAGGTTGGGTACTGCTGATGAGGCTTGAGGGGTCCAAAGAGCCAGTGCCAAAACGTGCGAGATAATTTTTCTCTTCAACTGGTCCTGTTTATTTTTAAAAACCACACAAAGAGGAGCCACAGTGTGTTTTTTGCAATTTTCTTTAAAAAATTCATTTAAGGACATCGTTACACTGTTAGTTTTTTGGCCTCTTGTTTCTGCGGCATGTAATAGTAAATAAAGTTTCTTCCTTAACCATATTGAAGAAATGTTAAGAAAAATTCTCACTATGTTTTTTTAATGGCATTCTTAAAGGTCAATGGATTTCCACGTGAGAGATAAATATTAAGGGCCTATTGAATATAAAATTGATCATATTATATGGATAATGATTATATTCAATATTAGTATAACAAACTTATTGAACTCCATATCTGCGATTGGCAACTTGAACACAATTTAAGATTGAAACACGTCCTTTGTGCTTCCGACCATATCCAAAGCATTGAGCGCTTATACCCGCTTTGATCCGATGTATATCTTTGCAATTCAGCGGAGGAAGTTTTTATCCTGAAGTTATTCCAAGTAAATCGCACCGACGCCGGTCCTTGCTTTTGCAGGCCTTTTGCGCAAAGAAGCAGTAGGTACGCGCGTGTGTGCGGACGGCGTGCAAACGAGCGAAAAGAAAACGCAGAGCCATTTGTTTGATAACAAGAAACTTTTCTCATTCTCAAAGGCCGCTGCTCGGGATTTGGAGCAGAAGTGCAGAGCCCTCGCAGAGCTGGTGCGAATGAGCTCGGCGCCGCCGCGAATGCCTAGATTTACTTCAGGCCTCGCTGATTCCACAAAAGCCCAAATTCCGCCAGATGACCCTAATGTTGCTGTCAGCGCGAGTATTAATGCCAGGGAATAGCTAGAAAGTTCAAAATTTCCTTTTTGGAGGCTGTAGCTCACACGGATAATTTACGCTTGTGGTTGAAACCCCCAAAATGCATGAATGATTTTTAAACTTTAAATTTCAAATAACGTTTTGAAATTACTCCTCCAAAAGTGAGATGAAAATTTTCAAATAGAGGCTGGAGTTATCTTTTGAGCTGTGCAATGCTCAGTAAACGGTTGAAAATTTTGTATGTGCAACAGATTTACTATTTGACGTCAAATGATATCGAATCAGAAAATTTTTAAGAAAAGTCGCTTTGGAAAATTCCAAAGATTTATGAATTTTTGTCGATAATAATGAAGATTTGCAAGTTAAAACATTTGATTTTGGTCAAGATTCTCCCAAAAGCAAGATAAACCATTCAAAAAAATTGCAACCCTTATAAAAGGCGGTATTTTTGGCAAAAAATTGCCGTTAAGAAAAAAGTTTAAAAACTGTCCTAAAACCCAGTCGTAATTTTGGTACAAAAATACAGAAAAACGTTTAAAATTCTAAACCCTATTGTACTCAGCAACTGAGTGCACTCAATCGTTTTTCCACAACAGTGAGACAAACCCTCTGCAGATTGCTGCAGTGTTGATTTTTAGTAGCTAAAGTGCTGCTGATGAGGCCTTGGGGGCCGAAACAGCTTCTTTACACGACAAGAGCGTGAGAGATAATTATCCTCTTCGACTTTTTTCACTTGTGCCGCACTTTCCTGATTAAAAAACATATGAACTTTAACCATTTAAAATTTGCAGTTCGTTTAAATCTACCTAGCATGTCTGACAATTTTCCTAATTTTGTGTTTCCTTCGTGTTTTTAATTTTCTATAAATTTTAAAGTCTGCCAAAACTGGAAATCTGAATAAAAAATTTCCGCAACCTCTTTAAATAAAATCAAGCTTGATTCACTAGCTTCAACAGGATTTTTGGTCGTATTTAAAACAGTTAAAACAACGATTTAGCAGTGATGAACTAGAACACGACCGCAGATACTTTAAAAGCATTAATTTTAACTAACCACCAGCAGGCACAGGCCTAATTATCGGAGCGTATGGTGATAAAACAGAGCAGACTCCGCAGAGAATTGCCAAGGCCTGAATGTTTGCTGGAACAACAAAGCACGTTTGGTTGTTTTAATAAATAATGCACCACACACAGCCCGCCGAGCAGATTTCTATTGTGCGGGCCATAGTTAAAACGCGTTTACACCATGCACGTGAGTGAGCCTGCCTGCCGGCCGGGCCTTGAATGCGTGTGCATACAGCATTATAGAGAGCTCTTAGCTCTAATTTGATTAATTCATTCCGTGCGAGGGCGGGTGCATCCGACTGCTCTGTACGCCGCGATCATTCACTGACTCAGCTCCGCGCATCGCCGGCAGCAACAGCAGCAGCAGCGAATTGGCAAACAAACAGACAAACAGTCTGCTGATCAATGAATTATTAATCGGCGCGCCTCTGTGTGTGTGTATGGTCTCTGCCCCCGAAAATGCGAAACTGAACACACATGTGTGCACTCAAGGGCATGATTTCCGGGACTGATTGACTGACTGGCTTGGATATAATTAATTTTGCTCCACTTGGAATTGGATTAATACCATTGATTTGCAAATTGCATTTTCGATCGTAAGCTGCGCTAGTGATCAAATTGTGTGTGCATAAGTGAGCAGGGCAAAGTAAAAATTGCAGCCTGTCTTTCCTGGAGACGTCACATTTATATTATATTGAGTTTTCAATTTGCCCCATTTGAATAGGCCAATTCTGAGAAATTTCGCTTAGAGCACGGTTAAAAATAGCCGTGTTTCATTGGATATTCCCTGTTAACAGGATCAGTAAAAATTGTTTACTCTGTGTTTTGATCTGTTTTAGAGGGAAACAAAAATAAACGGATTGCTCGTGTGGGAGCTGTCGGCGGGATTTTCAATTAAACACCGTGTGGACACGTTTTATTTTTAGATACAAACCAATGTTATCTTTGCCAAACTGATTGAATTGCTATGTGTAAATCCAGCGGCGTCAGCCAGCCTAAAGCCATGTATGTAAGCACGGAATAATGGTTAATTGTTAAATAAAAAAATTTGCATATATATTTAAATCTATTTTGGGCATTAATTTTATTTGAAAGTTTTGTAATCTGCAACGTAAAGGGAGAAAAATATGCACAACGTTGGTTTTTAATGTTTTGATAAAGGAAATTATGAACAAACAAAACAAGGGACAACCAGTAGCCGTTGTTAATTTAGCAGGATTATTTTTAAAAAATGAGGAAAAATAAACACAGATGAAGTTGCATTTAATTTAAACTTTATCATCCCATACGCGTTGAAGGCAATGCAATATTTTCTAGCATTGTGTGTATAATTTACTAGTCACTGAAAATCCAGAATGACTAATTCTTTGCATGTTATATTGTTGTTTACTCTCACATTTTCAACAACATAACAAGCAAGAGAACGTGTCATTTTGTATTTATTAATGTAATTCGTTTTTTAAATTTTATTGAAACCCTGCACTTGGCTTACGCAGTTTCATAAGCACACACTACTACTACAAAATTTCTAACATATCTGTTAAATATTAAACTATATTTATTATTTTACAGCTATTTTTCCTTCCCTAAAAAAATCACGAATCATTCTTTTCCACCACTTTAAGACACGGTCTCCGCACAAGCCGACAATCAGAAAAAGGCTCTCACGGGGAGCCCACTGTGAAACGCCGACGAAATCGATTCGTACGGAAATAAACGCGAGAGATTTGCATTCACGGATTCGCACTCAATTCTGTACTCACCTGTTCAGAGAAGCATGTCGGCCCCTCTCCACACCCAAACACAACGATCCGAGCCGGCCGAGCTGCGACCGACAAGTGAGCCAAAGCAAACACAGCCGGGGTGGCTCGGGGGTGGGCACCCCGGCGAGTCGACACACTCGTCGCGGCTGCGCCAGCGCCATCCACATTGCTGCGTGCCAAGCATCGCGCCCAATTACCACGGCCACCTTTTGACCCGCGCAAATAGCAATTCCTCTCGCCTTTCGGCGCAGCGCGGAAACTCTCAATGCAATAGTTGAGAGGGCAGAATCACCCCTCGGAGTCACGCGCGAGAGATGGCGGACGGGCGGGCGGGCGACAAGTTGGGGGATGGGAGAGTTTGTTTGAGCGGCAGGTATGAATTGAGTTTTGGTAAGTTTGATGATGATTTGCTTTTTTATTTATTTACTGCTTTGTTTTCAAAGCCTTATTAAATTAAGCCTTGCATAATTTTTTTAAGTATTACGGAAATTGATTGAAAGGAAATAAGTGAAAGTCTTCGGTACTTCAATATTAACCACGCATTGGAACGCATTTATTTATTTAGTATTTAATCTCATTATACCACGGTGTTAAAATCTCCCCCAAATGAGGTCAGCCGAGAGCAGTGCAACTAAAATTCATGTCTCACAAAATTCATTCTACAAAACTACCACAAACGCCTTGAAGAGGAATGAATACTGTGCCGCTTAGCAGACTTTCAGTGCAGGTGGCATACGTATCGTTCCACTTTTTCTCGACATGAAAGTCAAATCACGTTTTTGGCTAGGTCATTGCGAGCAGACGGCTGCTGCAATAACCTAAGTGACAACTAAATTGTAATATGCAGCGGTGCACGAGCTCCAGGGTACCACCGCTTCGAAGTATGTTACTCCCGTGAGGAGTGTATAATGAGGTGGACCGGCACTGACTAATAGATTTTGCCACCTTGTTACCCATAAATAAGGTGCAGTTATTTCCTTCATATTTGGTTGCTAATAATTTTCTACAGAAAGCTGTACACTTTAATTTCTCAAAAATCATAAACAAAACTTTCAAAACTTTGTTCCTGAGATACATGGCTTTTTTGATAACTATTGAAGTTGAATTTATCCCGCATATACCCCTCATAGTTTTTTAAAGTTTAAAAGCTTTTTTTCAATGGGAGAAAATAAATTTCTAGGCACTTTGCCTTAAAATCCTCTTGATTGAGAGACAGTTAGCAGCATTCGATGAGTTTAACAAAATTTAGTGATATTAAAGCAGTTTTTCACTCTTTGAAAATGGCTCAAGAAAGGATGAAATTTTAGGTCAGTTGAATAATTGTTGTAAGAGAAAATTTTTGACACCGGACTTACTCGTTTTTTTTTCTTTTCGTTTGCACTTACAGATGAGAGCAGGCGGATATTTTCAACGATCGCTGATCCTTAATTCTCTGCAGCTAATACTGTGGTCTGAATTTTGTTTTGGACGTAAATTACTGCTGACGAGGCCTGAGGGGCCGAAAGTAAAGTTTCAATTTATTAGCCACCTGACAATTCCTTGTTGTTTGCCTAGAGGAGTAGCCATTGTAAAAAAATTCCTAAGTCTGTCAAAGCGATGAATGATTATAAGGTCTTGCGAATTCCATAATTGTTTAAATGAATAACAGAAAATAGATGAATAAAGAAAATAATAACTGGCAATTTGGGATAGTGCGTGAAAGACTTCTTCATCTGAGCTGTAACAATTCCTGTTAAAAAAATACTGAAGGTTAAGAAATAAATAAAATCCATAAGTCTGTAATTAAACCGTTTTTATTTTTTGTAAATTTCGCACACAAAGGAATTAACACGTGTATTAAGCCCCATATACAATATTGGATTGTGTAAATCGGTAAACAGCATTGTTGATTATTTCAGTTATTGTTCCGAGTGATAGTCTATTAGTAGCTAACATTCATAAATTTCCTTTTAGAGTGTTTCGTTTGCTGCGGCTAGAACAACAAACACAAAATAGCTACACGACAGCTCTTATCGCCGGCTTTTATTCCTTTCAATTTTCAGGGAGTGTGTGTGTGTGTATGTGTGGCGAAAACGGAAGATGAGCGAAAACAGAGTAGGTTACACGCACAAATGACAAGCAAGAAGTGCAGTGTGTGTGTGTGAGTGTGTCTCTCAATTATTATTATTATCGTCTCAACATATCACAGGGAGAATAAGCTGGCTAGCGAAAGGAACTCGAGATAGAGAATGAAAAAAACCAACGCGTTGAGAAAAGACGGCGTGTGTTCCTTGTTTCAATAATTTAATTGCGTGTATTTTCAATACCAAGAGCAAAGAGATATGAGAGAGAAGTCAGTATACAAAGTGGCGAGACGAAAATATCGTATTACGCTTAAATATTCTCACAGTGCTTAACACGAAAGCGTTAAAACAGACACAAAAGCATCTAGCAATTCTAACTCTCACATGCGCGTGGAGAAGTGTTTTCCATTTTCCGAGATAATATGTAAAAAAGAGCTTCTCTCGCGTGATTAAATGCATATTATTTTTTTCTTTTCGTGTCGTATTGCGTGTGTGTATGTGTGTGTGTTTCTCTCTCTCATTTTAAGCTTTGTTAAAATAAGTGTGTGAGAGTGATTTTTGTATGATCTGCTTAAGCTCTGACAATTTGTATTCATCTCTGATATGCAGTTTAATCTCTTGGAAAACGTTTTACAGTTGCGGTCAGCTCGGAGCCTCTGCCAAAGTGTTTTCGGAAGCAACCAGCTGCGAGGCCATGATTGATTGATTCGTTCTCGAACAATTATATTTATTTAATTAATCCGTGTAATCAACTCACTCAAAAATTTCCTCTTTTTAGCTTTCGTGGGGTGTGGCAAGGAATTAAATTTGATATTGCGTGGTGTTTTTGATAGACGAGTCAGTCGATATGCACGCCCATACTCAATTCACGTCCAGCCGCGCGCTTCCGCAAATAATTTTGCCATGTCACAGGTCGAAAAGATGAGGCGCGTGCGGCCGGAGAAATCCGCGTGCGAATTGGGTATGCGCGCGGTCCTTACACATTTACATAAGTGAGCAATACGCGCGCGCGCACGCATTACGCAAACACACGACGCAAAAGAGGACTGCTTTGCGTTTCGGCACGACACTGCAACCTTGTTTTTAATTATTTAATTAAAAAATAAATGTTTTTAAAAAATTTACGCAGGAATTAAAAATCTCTGGAAAAGATTTTGATTTAAAGAACTTTCTGATTGTCGTCTCTTCTAAAAAGTAAAACCTAAACTTTCGCTAGATTTTCATTTACACCTATTTCATTGATTTGGTGAAATTTCCATAGCAAAATTATGGAATTTTTCTACCCATTCTACAGTACAATCCGTGGAGTAAAAGCTAATTTGCTACTTTGTTAGTTCCTTAAAATCATCCCACTAATTTTTTCCTATCAAAACTCTAGACATGGAAAATTTTGTCGGTTTGAAACTTTTAATTTCGACTATGTTGAGGAATTATGAAATTCATTAAAAGAAAACCCTAAAGAAGCCTTCAGTATATTTTCTTTTAATTCTGAGAGAGAGAGAGAGAGAGAGAGAGAGAGGGAGGGAGAGAGAGAGAGAGAGAGAGAGAGAGAGAGAGAGAGAGAGAGAAACTATTCTTATTTTAATTTTAGCCAATTAATAATTTTGGTATTTTGATTAAATTATTTCCAATTCATCAGTACTAAAATCTCTGCATTAAAGCAAAAAATAATCTGCTAAATAGGAACGAAAATTTATTAAGGTCATTGTGAGTGTCCTGTATCAAAACGCGAGACAGTCCTCAAATCCATTTCGCTAATTTAAAGCTATTAGTTGGAGCTGCGACAAAGATCCATATTATTACAAAGTCAATATTTTATGATAATAATTAATATTTTTTCCCATATTACAATAAGTTTTGAGCACTGACCTACTTAGGCGACTAAGTACACATTGTAGATTCACTGATATCTCATTGTTTTAAATTGCCGCGGCTCGCGCGCACCAAAAAAGAGTATACATTCAATACAGTACAACAATCATGATACCATTAAAGTGTGTGTGTGTGTGTGATGTGTCGTGTGTATTAATTAACAAATTAACGATAAAATATCTCGCAAATGGACTACCACGCTAAATCATTATTACTTTTGTTTTAAATCTCCAGCGATCCGGTTGCTTTAAATGTGGAGTAAGTATTTTTCTCGTCAATGCTATATTTTAAATCTAACGTTCGAAGACATCGCTCTCGTGAAACACGGAAAATTCCTACTTATTTCACTCCTGATAAAGTGTTCACAGTGTAAAGTATTACGTTCTACGCGCTACTAGTTTATTAATGTTAAACCCACGTAACTAGCTTTTACAATTATTATTATAGTGATTAATTATTACAGCCTCGGTATTTAGACACTCATAGTTTAAAAAACATGTGCAGTACGATTGCATTGTATTGATATTTAATATGTAGTAACCTAGTAACAGGTGTTAGCATGCGCGAGAGAGTTTTTAGACTGAATATTCGTTAAGCGGACGTAGGCTGCAATGACCCTCGGCCGAAATTCGACACGTTAGTTAATTTTTATAAAATCTGCGCGTGTTTAGATTTGATTCTTTTAGAGGAAAGCAAGTGTTCAAGTGCCGAGTTCGGCTTTAATTCGCGTGTGTTTTAAAATTTCTGTCTGGTTTAGTGTGTTCTGGATTGTTTCGACGCTGCGTTTACTCTGCGATTTTGATTCATGTTTGTCTAGCTTGCGGCTAAATTCGAACGGAAACGTAGGGGGTACATCATCATCTTTGCTACAAGCTAGGTTTGTTTGTTCCCTCGGAATTGAGCTAAATTTTGCTAAAATCGCTAGCGGAGAGCGAGAGAAGCACTAAAATTGGCCACGTACTCTGTTACTTCTACTATGTCAACGAATTTTAGCACCATCAGTTTGCTGGCCAATCGACCAAATTTCGACCAGAATCATTTGCAAGCCCGCCCGGTGAGTGTCACAAAATTGGTAAGTTACACAAGCAGTGGAGTGATTATTACATATATGTATATTTGAATTATTTGTTAAATGGCCGGTTTGGTCTACGGGTGCGTGCCTCACACGTTTAAAATTTCAGCTAAAACACCGCCTCGCTCGAGGGGTGAGGTATATAATTTTATCCAACACGTTTTAGTAGAGAAAAAGAGGAGGTAACCAGTTTTGATTAAATTATCATCCAAGCATCAAAGTTTGAGCTATCTCGTTTCAGGGACATTAATGATTATGCTTTCTTCACGAGCCGCTGCTGTTGCACAACTCACCCTCGATTTCCCCATTGCCAGCTTCTGAATTTCGACCATTCAAATTAATTTTAGAGAGGCCAGGAACGCAATCATTTTTTAGACCCTCGCTCATTTCTCAAATAAAAAGGAATCCCGCATCCCTTCCGAAATTAAAAGAATTTGTTTATGTCAGACCTGTCGATTTTCATGAAATTAGAAGAAAATGACCAATGAAAAATTTATATTTAGCACAATTAAGTAGGATATGAGGTCTTGAGGGGATTTCAGTGTTAATTAATAAAAAAAATGAGTATCTTTAGTTCAATCATCGTGAAATTTGGTATGCCGAATATCATTGACGAGACGAATCGATTGACTTGTAATTTTTGTACGACATTTTCTATGTTTGCTAAGAAAAAGGCTGGTGACTTAATTGCGAACGGAATGATCTATTTTCCAAAAATTTGCTTTCGGTAATTTTTAAAGTTACTGGATTTTTCACCATCCGACACACACAAATTAACAAATAAGTGTATATTTTTGTTATATTAACATATAATTTAATATTTACTGTCTACAAAACTTGCCACAATGAAAATTTCAGATGTGAAACCAAGCAAATTTGACCAGTTTTTTAACTATCTCTAAGTTTCTAAATTGTTTATTAAGCTATATAACATTTTAATGGCACAAAATGACCTCAATGTAAAAAATAAGTGGTTTTCAGAGGGTAAAAAAGACCCACCAATCGATTAATCCTGTCAAGAAGAATCTATCTACCAAAATCATCGTGATTGAACCAAACTTGTATTTTTAAACTGATATTTTGCAAAAATAAATCCAGTCTGCAACTCAGAAAATAAAAATAAAAATGAGACTATAGTGGTTTATGTTTACATCACAAAAGTGTCCACGTTTGAGTCAAAATAATATATGCATGGGGCGAAAAGACCGGGGATTTCCTTGTAAATGATATCAAGCGCAAAACTTTGATTTTAAATTTGAGAGAAGTCGTTTGATTCGAATTATTTATGACAAAGCTGCGGTGCAAAGTGTAAAATTTTCAAACGCTGCGTGAGTTGTGCAAGCGGCAAAATTGGTGCTAAACACACTTTACGATTAAATACAAATATCGTCGATTATTGTTGCTAAAGCCATCCATGGCGTCGAAACGATTAATTTGCTAGCAGATACTTTTCGAGACGATGAGTGCCAATTAATTGTTAACTCGCCTTACAAACTACGACAGTTGATTGGAAACAAACACAACGTCACGCTATACCTTGTCCTCTGACCGACAGACGAAAAAGCGACACTTTCAACATTATTAGGACACAAAAATTTAAGTGGCAGACGCTGACGTACACATTACTTTTAATTGGGTTGTCGTTTCTTTTTGTAACGCCGAAGGAGAAATTTTCTTCGTATTCGATCTAAGCGGCACAGCCTAAAATCTAACACATTGATTTTATGTTTTCATACCCTAGAGAGCTAAATGACTCGCCCGCGGCGGCGCCAAACTCGGGGCGCCGCGCTAAAACTCTAGTGAATACACTTTGGATATAACATGTATAAGTATAATAATTACAATAATCCAGAGATTGTCGAACAATGTTCATCGTGTAAACATAGTATCACAACGTACACAATTAT
Organism: Cloeon dipterum; assembly: GCF_949628265.1. Lineage (NCBI taxonomy): Eukaryota > Metazoa > Arthropoda > Insecta > Ephemeroptera > Baetidae > Cloeon > Cloeon dipterum. The sequence goes on from NC_088788.1 coordinate 18,984,442, forward strand.
ATGTATTACTTATTTTTTGCCTTCAGCACGTTCGTCCGTAAGAAAAAAGTCGAGTGTGTATGCGTGCTAAATGGGAGGTGGAACCGCGTTTAAGGCCGGAACGGACTTTCCAAAGGTGCCAAGCTCGAAGTGCGTCGAGTTTGCCAGACACGGTGGCGCCCCGCCGGTCGGATTGCAAATTCACATGATTTTGAGCAATTTTCAAAGTACCTATCATATACTGATCCATACGCATTTTCGCCACCGTCGCCGATTCGGGCAAACGACCATTTTGATTTTGCCTCATCGTTTTCTCAAAAAAACGCGTCCGTCCGTGCCTCAAGCCGCCAGGGTTCACCTCCTTTAAAACTCTTCTGAAAAGACGCCGCGCGATCTGCGGGCAAACGAGAGCACAAGCCAGGAGTCATTCCCCAAACTCTTTCCGCACGCGGGGTTGAGTACAAAGCTTAGAAAACGCCGAAGGAAAAGTATAATATTTAGGAAGGTGGTGTGTGACACTTTTTTGTTTGCTCGCTCCAATGCAGAGAGGCTACCCTTGGACCACTAACCGGTTTCGCACACCTCTACCACGAAGACGACAAGAATAGCGTTTAAACATTCAAATAGTATTAATCATTATTTTGTCCATTAGTAAGTATTTTATGCAATACGATTGATTGATTGTGCTGTTTGTAATTTTAGTTGATATTGGGCAATTGATATAATTAGTTAGCCAAGGAGCAGAGGCGAGAATTAGCACACACGGCCCCGTCGGGTATAGGAGAGTATAGTAGAGCGTACAATTAATGATCCTACGCCATCGTAATCACTTAGTCGATTAGTTAGCATTATTATCCACCATGTTTCGAGTCGCCCGGCAAAGGGACGCTCAAAGAAAGACTTATATTCTTGAAAACAACAAGCCGACCATTCCCTCCCTCCCTCCACACTTGCAGGGAGTTTAGTTTGAAAGAGTGTGCCCAGCACAACATATATAAGAGAGTACATATTTGTGTGTGTGTGTATGTGTCTACTGCGAAATGCGTTTATTCTACTTAATGTTCATGCGGCGCACAGTGTGTACTTTACATTTTCAAGTTTCCTCTGTCGCAGACAGACTCCTGTATAAACAATGACATCGATGCGGTTGACTTGTGAGTCGGAAAATTTTACAAATAATGCGCCTCATCTCAGTTTTCGCAACAGAAACGCGGGACTAAGAGAGAGGGAGCGCGCCTGAAAACCACTGGAATCCAACTGGCAAATTAGCACCACAGAATCGCAATACAGATCTAAAACGAGAGTGCGCACGCATCTGGTATAAAAATGTAAAAACCTGTGAGGTTGAGCGAATTTTAGGTTGCAAAAGTATCAAATTGTTTTTCTTTCTCAAGTTGTTGCGATGGTGCGATTTTCAAGCGTCCTCCTACATATCCAAAATGAAAGAAAACAAAAACAAAGATCTTAACAAAGTGAGCACAGCGTAGTCTTAAGAATTGTGTGGCGGCAGTTTTCAATCATCAATTCTCAATCGCGAAACACAATCGATTCGAACATAAATCTATGGCAAGCAGTGTGAACTGTCAGCAAAACGAATTAACTGTCAAACTGGCTAAAATTCGTCTTCGCTAAAATTGCGTCTGGCTTTTCGAAAGCATTTAATATTCTCCGGGATCAGCAATCGCCCTCACTTTCATAAAACTACCATATTATTGGCAACATCGAGACTCAGGATCCATTCATTAGACACAGAGTTAGCTCGTTCTAGTTTGTCCGACAGGCTCGCGGAATATTCGCAGTGTGTTCACTTTAAAAAAGCTGGAAATCAATTATTAAGATAAAAGCACCGGCGGAAGGGAGTCTCTTAATGGCATGACAATCGATGAAAATAGCATAGTATATCACAGAGAGAATTAGGAGCCCTAGCTAGAGGTGGGATACAGTTTCAGTTATTCAGCTTCAAAATATGTATGAGTAGCGCGATGCGTGAGGCGAATTGCACGCCGGGAGGCATGCGATTCACCCAAATAAAGCTGCACAATGACTAATTCACATTAAATTATTATTGTTGTTGTTTGAGAGACAAGATAAAAAGGAGCGCGACGATGCCCCCGGTTTCACACGTTGTTTCCTTGCGTTACATTGACCATCAAAATCTGTATTCAACAACAAGATAATTTTTCTTCTTCAAAAAACGACCATAATAGACTCTAAAAATTCAAGCGCGAGAAGAAAGACCGAGTGCGTGGGTGTGTGTGATTGCTGCGCGGTTGTCGAATCGATCAGGAAGATTTTCTTTGGAAAATTTCTCTCCTTTTCCATCAAAGTTTTCGTTTTTTTGTTTGTGTGTGATTTTAAGGGCTTGATCTGCAGATGCCACTACCAGTCGACTATTTTGCGATATTACTCTCTACAATGTCAGTCAAATAAACAGTCCTCTAGTGTGTAAATCTTGTACAAAGAGTAAAGTACGATGCTTTGGGTCCCTTTTGCTTCGTTTGGCTTCTCTACTTGCTCTCTGACGACGGCGACAAAACGCCCTCCTGCTGCTGCTGCTGTTCCTGGGCACCCAAAATCGTACAAGTCAGCGTGGCCCACAGAGCGGTGCGGGCACCTCGGATCCCCACAAACAGCTGCCTGATGCTGATCACCAGGGCCTCTAATTCTAAAGGGGCAAAACAATATTATTTACAATTTGCGAGACAAGCAAAGGATTTTCAATTGAATTTAGTTTCACTTAAAACTTATAGGCAAATATACAGTTATAGTATTAAATTTTTTTTCAGGCTTGCTTGAACTTTAGTCTGATATTTTATTAAAAAACAAATTTAAGAAGATGATTTATGTCACAGGTCTGAGGATAAAATTGGCATGAGGTTAAGCCAACTCAATGAAATTTAAACCAAATATCAGTTGTACCAATAGATTGCGTCATATAATTTCGTCACAAGCATTTGGAAAACGCATTTTCATGCTAATTTTTTTGACTGTTAAAATTAACGTTTCACCAAACTAAAAGCAAGGCTAACTTAATATAACTTACTCTCCTCAAGCTTGTTTTCGTCAATCAGGGTGGCGGCGGCTGGTCCCTTAAAGACGAGCAGGTTGTGGTTGGCCTTATGGGTCTCGACTTCAGCCCTGCGCGCGTCCTCCACTTTGTGGATAGCATCTTTCCAGTGCGATATGGCGAGGTGCACAGTCAGCGGAACTTTGTACATCCCGAGGTTTTCCATCTTGCCAATCAAAGTCAGCACCTGATCAAAAATTACAAATATACATTTTAAACTGCATCCTAAGCATTAATTTTGATTTAGATACTTGAAAATATTTTTTAAAATATTTTTTACGACCGAATTTTGTCTTATCTAATTATAGAAAAAATAGCATTAAATAAATTCCTCATTAATCCTATGCCTCATCTATAGAGCATTATATTGGAAATGAATTTGAACTGACCCTGCAGTGCTCGCGGATGTTGTCGATGATGAGCCTGTCGACCCTGGTGGGGTTGGGTGGCAGTTTTGGCACCGGCAGGGTGTTGGCTGAGCTCCAGTGGCGGCCGGGTAAGCTGGACGCCAACTTGGCCTCGGTCTGCTTGCGCTCCTTCTCAAACTGGCGGAACTGCTCGTAGCACACCTCGAGGTGCGCGTGCAGCTTCTGCGAGCTGCACATCTTGCGCTGCGCCCGGGCCAGTGCCACGATCGGCATCTGCGGGTGGTAGCAGGAGCCGGGGAACTGCACCATGGTTGAACCCGGTGCTGACCAGCACGGCGGAGGCATGCACCGGTTCCTCGCTGCCGCCGCCGCGGACATCAGCATCGACTGCTGTTGCTGCTGTTGTTGTTGTTGCTGCTGCTGATGCTGCTGTTGCTGCTGGCTCGGCTTGGCCGAAATCATCAGACGTTGCAAGGCGGCTGTTTCGTCACTCTGCTCGAAATGCTGAAAATAAGGATAAATGCATTCAGTTTTTGACGATAAAGGAGACACATGAGAATTGTGTCAAGCAGGAAAATAATCCTTTCTCATTATTGAATAATGGCACCTCTGAATAAAATTTACTTTAGGTGTAACCCTATTGCATGAAAAATGAATGTTTAATAATGATTAAAATTCATCAGAATGATTTTGGGAATACGTACGCGCTCACAAGACATGCCTGCAAGTTGTGATAGAAACAAACTAGTTTGTCGCAGAGCACATATAACATATTACAAGGAAAATTATACTATCAATATCAAGGCACACAACTTCATTGTTATTTTAAGTTAAATAATATTATTCAGAGAGAAAAAGGAAAAATGTTGTTTCGTTTTAAATATAATTTTCTGTTTGGGGAAGCCTGCCTTGGCGGTTCTGTTATGCCAGAACTTCTTGGGAATAAATAATATTGTTTGTCAATGAGAATTAATTTTTATGTTTAATAATAGAAAATTAGGAGCGGATTGAAAAAGCTGTTGGAATAATGACCGAAAAATATAACTTTTCAATCTTCACACAAATAAAACAACTATTTTATTTAAAAATGTATGATCAGCCAGCATTATGTTAGCTATATCCTATATCAAATTCAAAGTTTTAGATTGAACTAGTTAAAAAATCACAACCATGCATGGACTATGTGAGCAGTTGGAATTTGTTTACTGTCAGCCTCTAGTTTCCTGGGAAGGCGAAATGCTAGGAACTGGGAAACCTTGTGCTTTTATCACATTTCTAATGTGCAGAGAACCATTGACCACACCACGATATATTATAAAAGCTACATTTTTCTCTATTCTATTCTCTCCTTTTGTACACACGCAGCCGCGTGTTACATGCAGGTAGTCGGCCACTGTTCACTATTGGATCTGCTTTTTGGTCAAAACTTCTGTTGGTGGGATCAAGGCTTAGGGATGTTGGTATTTTATGATTCAGCAGTATCTTCTAGCATATTTACTAGCAATCACTATTATAGGCAACTGGTGAATTAGCTTACAAATATTTCAATTTTGAGAAATTTTTCAGAACGCATTTTTGCGCCCCCTTTTTGATAGAAGCTTTGTAAAATTTCAAGCGCAAATAAGGGAAAATTTTAACACGTGTAGAGTTATTTTTCTGACGAAGTAGGGAAAGAAGTATATGTTACGATCCTCTCCCAATACACAAAGGGAAAAGGATATCAATAGGAATTCCTTAGCATTGAAGGGTGTATAGGTTTGAGCAGGTAGACGGGAGCAGCAGTGGGGGAGGGTTATTCAGATTATAAAACTACCTGCTCTCGCTGTTCGCGAACTTCAGTAGGTATTAGTATTTCTAATCGAAAGCATGTTACAGGAGATGCTCTGAACAGTCACGAACTTCGCCTCAAACCCTCATCTCTCGGAAGATGGCGGGCGCCCTTAATTGCGGTAATAGCCCATCGTTCTTCGGAGCCCATGGGTGTCGACGTCGACCCTGACGCGACAGACTCGACTACAAAGATCCGCCATTGGATATCACGTTCGCTATACACGTACTGGACGGAGAAACAATCACCCAATTCAGTGTTAGTGCGGTGTTTCTCGAATATTTAGCTTTCCGTAAAACACAAAGTAAAGTGGTTCCTAGTGAACATCCCCGTGCCGAGTCCCTCCCTTACGCTCATCCACGGCGGCGCCCACGATGACCACCAGCAGCACGACACGACAACCTAGGTAGGGATTTTCAAAATAGGTTTACATTGGTGCTTGTTTTTCCTCTACGACTTGTCCATAGAAAACGTGCTGCCCGCAAATGACCGCGTGATCTCGTCGACCTTCAGGACACCCAGGTCAAGTACCAGAAGTACTGACTGGTTCAAGATCGCGTTTTTCCACAAGCTAAATGATCAAGGAGCTGCGAAAGTTACTCGACTTTCCGGCAAGTCGCTTCTTTTGGGCCGATCCCCTAACTGTTGAATTCATTCTTTAATTTGACTAATTTTCCAGCAGCAACTCGCTTTTTGACGAGATTTTCGGAAGATTGGGACTCACGTGGGCCCACAATTTAAAGATCACGTTGGTTAACGAGATCAGGAAATTAGTCATTAATCGCATTCGATTTATTTGCTGTCAACCCCACGAGATAGCTACTCCAGAAAACCTTTTGGGACAAGATTTTCACACATAACGAATTAATTCAAATATTTATAGTGCTGCTGATTTACCCTGGGCGTATCAGTTGCCCAAATCTTTCAACACCAAACTCCGCACTTTCAGGACCACCTTGAAAATGAGGTGTCTCTGTATCGGGTGCAATCTTGTCAACCACAATTTCTCAGTCATTACAATGGTGGTCGACACCTGCACATTGGAATACCCCGTGTTTTTCTGCCTGTCTCCGGCGATCCACAAATTCAACAGATTTGCAATAAATGATTATTTGCGTCTCAAAAATACTAGTTTGCATATTTAACTCTTTCGGTGATTGCAGTTGTTAGCTTTAGGTAATTTAATGTTTAGTTTTGAGCTATAAGTTTTGTGCATGCTTCATTCAAAGCCATGGTGGTGGGGATTTTCATCTTTGAGAAGATATTGTGCGAAACAAAATATATGTTTCATGATAATAGTCTCCCGTCTTTAATTTAATTGGCAGCAAACCAAAAACTAACGACTTAATTAAAAAAAAAAATGTTGTCCAGTACAGAACGACACACATTGATAAATTTTTGTTTAGAGTATTTCATTAATTGTGAATTAATTAAGGAGTTTTATCTAACCCAAAATTAGCGTTAGTTGTTTGTCTTTGAAGCAACAACGTGATGAAACTTTGAAGCCATTAATTTACTTTTCTGGATATATATTGAGGAATTTCTCATTTTATGAATTCATTTTATTCTCTCTATTTAAAATCCAAAATATCGTGACGTTTTAACAATTATTGTTTCGCGAAACAGTACTGCTGATGAGGCTTTGTGTGCCAAAACATTTTTTCTGAACAAAAATTAAATATACGGTAGGAAAGTGGTTAATGTTGGTAATTTTGTAGCCCTTTGTGCATGTGTTTTTTATTTCAAATAAACCAGCGTAATCATCTACTTCACTTCTTTATCCTCTTTAGATTATTAATCCTTGCCCTTTACCCTTTTCATCACCCATTTAAATATAAATCCTATAAGAAGGGAATAAAGATTGCTTTCTAACCAATTAAAATAAATTAGACTGGTGTGCCTTACCTTTTTGTAGGAGAGAAGGTGGTGGTGGTGTTGCTGCTGCTGGCTGCGAGCATGGGCGTAAGGGTTGGTTCGGAGGCCATTGTCTGGTGGCAACTGGATTTGGATGGGCTGCTGTCCAAGCGGGGCCTGCTTCATCTGGGCGTGAGGGTGGTGCAGCATGCCGCTCGAGTAGGGCACAGACTTCTGCTCCCTCATCACGTTTGGCGGCGGCACCGAGGTGTTCATGGTGGCCGGCGGGGGCAAGTCCTGCGGCAACGCAGTAAGCAAGTCCAGAATGGTGGGCGGGTGCTCGGGCTGCGCCTCAGCCAGCGCCTGGTAGTAGCTAAGCAGGTCATCCTGGCTCGGCAGCGATGGACTTAAGGGCATGTCCTACAGTTGCAAATGATATTATAATTTTTAATTAATATTAGGTTCTTGTGAATTCAAATCCAAATGTTCTTTCCTATCCGTTTGGCACTATGTTAACTAAGCCAAATTTTGCTTAGACAAGTAAGTGTATTCAAAAGTTGTTCTAGAGAAATTGCCTTTTTTATAAGCAACACGGCTACACGTTTTTGTAAATTTTAACTCAAGACGTCCATGTGAAAATCAATTGGAAGGTGTTAACGAGTTTCTCTGATCAAAGATATTCTTTTGATCCAAATTTGAGCTATATAGTCAATGCAAATCAATGAAAAAACTGCAAGTAGCAGCAGGGTCCAGATTCGTGCGACGCGCAGATATGGCGTGCGGTGAGTATGGCGCGAAAAAATTGTCACGTGAAAATGCGCGAAAAGAAACAAGTTTTCGTCAACATTGTGACATATTTTGCATTTCTTGTGCTAATTGTGTCTTTTGGATCGTAAAAACAAACTCTTGACATTCGTACGGCAATCCAAAGAGAGCTTTTTGTTTCCCACATTCAAACGCCATCTTGGATCTGGAAACCAATTTTACCGCACATCTGGACCCCGCTGGCAGGTAGTATTGTTAAAAACGTTTTGAACAGGATATAAATTTAACTGATTATTGCTTAAGCTAATCGCTAGATAAAAACAAAATTCTATGTTAATGGAATAATTTGGATTTCATTAGAGAGCGAATAATAGATCAATTTGTGTTTCCATTTTCCCCAAAGATATATGCTTGTTTCAATCGTTAACGGTAAACTAAAATGAAAACAATCAAAATTTTATTCAGATTTTAATTTTAAAACTATGCAGGACAAAAAATGTCTTGCATAAACACAAAATATTTAAAATATGCAATTTTTTCAGTCGTGTTTGTGTAGGCTAAAGTAAATTGTGAAAAATAATAAAAAAAAAAACCAGAGAAGAAAAAGTGATGTGTTAAATGCGAAAATTTTCCGCTTAATATCTGACCTCAATCACATTGTTGTTGGACCAGATGCTATTATTGTTGTTGGTGGGCCAAGCGTCGTTGTTGTTGGTGTTGTTGAGCCAGAGGTTTCCGAGCCGTCTCGGATCGTCGTCCTCGTCCAAAAGGGCCAGGGCGGCGGCGATGTGCTGGCTCTCGTCCAGCCCATCTCTCAGTGGACGCTCCATCTGACACACGTGATTATGTAAATTTATTCATTGAAATGCACATTGTATACACTCGTAACACACACACACACACACACACACACACACACACACACCTTAGAGGAGTAGTTGGGGACATGTTGCTGCAGCGAGCGCAGCTGCATCGAAGGATAGCCGGACTCACACAGGTCGCTGGACACGCCACATGTCGGTGGCTCACTTTTCTGAAAAAAAGAATAAAAAACGTTTATAACATTATGATATAATAAAGATCAACCTACGCGTTTCACAACAACTATGAGTTTAATTTTCTCTATAACAGATTTTGTTATCTGCTCAGAATTGAGACTGTAAAGCGATTCTGTTATAGGAGGAGCAAATTGTCTTTGGTGTCAACTGCACGATAAGGCACAAACACCACCCCTGATGAGTAAACACACGACAAACGAGTGGTCTACGTGTTAAACTAGCTGTTGAATATTTTCCCATCCCCACCCCTTGATCAGTTGCTGGCTGCGGCCGCACCACTACACTAGACAACTATGAAAAATTTCATGGAACACAAGACAGCGGCGGAAATTTCTTTCCATGTCGCTGGCCGGCGCACAAGGCAATCGGCGATCGTTTTGACGGCGGTAAGGTGCACTTGAAATTGTACGCGAGGCTATGTGCACAGCTGGCCCGTGCGGCAGCCAACGACCGGATTACGGCCGCGACGCTTCTGCGCGAACACACGGCCCGTAACTTTTCCCTAATTTGCAACAGATGCGTAAATGGCGTGAAACATCTTCAAGCCAAGCACAATTTCTTGCCAAATTACCTTCAACTTCTTTACATACAATTTAAAAATTAGATCAACAGATAATTATTGCCATTGAGGTTTTTTCCTATTTTTGGAAGTTATTATCACAGTTCCTTATAATTTATAAATTTAATGATTAAAAGGAATGTTAAATTGAGTAAAGAAAAGGGGATGGTGCTAATTTATTATTCATCAAAATTTTAAAACGAATAAACTTATGCTCGCGTAAAAAAGGTCCTACAAATATATTTATATATTTAACATATATTATCGTCATAATAATCGAGATAAGATTTTGTTTATTAAATTTCCATCCAAAAACAAAATCTTTAAGTGGATTTGCAACCCCAAAATTTGCATAAATGCGAATTTGAGTGTCAGTGGGCCAAAAAGCTGTTGCAGCCGCATTTCCAACGAGCAGCCCCTCGCACCCCGTGCCCTGACGGACGGCGGAACAGGTGTCCGGGGGCTGCGGCCTGCGCCTCGGCGGCCGTCGTCGGTCGTCGCGGTGCGCGGCCACCGTCCAGCAGAGTTGCCTGGCGGACCCGAGCGGCGAGGCAGGAGCCGCGGTGGGCCCGGGGGTCGTGCAGGGCCGCCTACCTTGGGCGACGGAGGGCCGAGCAGGGTGTTGGAAACGAAGTCGAGTCGCACGGCGGCCTCCATGCATCGTCGCAGCCGCCCAGCCCACACCCACGATTTGGCTGGTGCTGCTGGTGCTCTTCTCGCTCGCTCTCTCGCCTCGCCTGCCGAGCTGAACGAAACGAACGGAGAACGCCCCCGACCCGACCGCGCACCAAGGAGGTCCCCTGGGGTGGGGGTGCACCGGCCGGAGAGGGGAGCTCCTCGGCCCGCCGCTCCAGTTGCGTTGCGCCACTTCGGTTCACGCCGCGAAAAGCCACACAGCCGATATTTAAAAATGAGCGAAATATTTCATAAAATCAGCGCAAAAAGCTTTGTCTCGGTCTGCAGACTTGTTTACGAAATTTCGTCGACGAGTTTGGAATTTCTAAAGCTTTAAATAAATAAAGCGCTGGGGTTTTTAAGCAACAAAAGTTTGATAAAGATTCGCAAAAGAGCTGTCCTCTTAGTTGTCAGTTGTTAAATAATAGAAAAATAGATGAACAAATAATATTAAATATAATTTTGATACTTCGATTGAATAAAAATCAAACAATGTTAAAAAATGAACTGACTGTGTTGTTGGAAGGAAATAGGGATTATTTTAATTTTTTTAATTCAGTAAATTTTGGCTATAATTATACCCTCCTGTTATGTTTTGTTTAAAATTAAAAATTATATTTGAAATTAGCACTTCGGTTTGAATTTTTTTAAATTTTGTTTAACTTCAATAAAAGTATATGATTTACCAGCTACCTTCAGTCGGTTTCCTGAACAAGTAGGTGACGTCTTTGTAACGTTCCGCTAAAGCTAATTTGTTACTCAGGTTTCAATTCTTTCCAATTTTGTGCGCTATCGGATGCTAACAGTGATGTACTGTAAAATGTACGTATGAGTAACATAGACATAAAAGTTAAAGTTGTCGGTTTTAAAATTTTAAGGTATTTTCTATCAATCCAAAATAATTCAAAGGATATTTGTATGGTAGTGCGTTAATTTAATAACTTTACACGGCAACGGAGAGGTAACAAGTGCATGACAAGTGTAGCTTTTGCAGCTTTATTAATTTAGAAAAAATAAAAATATGCGTATAGACAAAAATAGTTTACATTAAAAAATAATAATTGTAATGTAATATTCATTAATATAAAATTAAATTAAATATCACAAAATAAGTAATTTATTTCGAATCAAGAGTTTATGTTATTTAATTGTTAATAAAGGAATTAAATATTTTAATATTCCCGTATAGACGCTGGAAACGCGTATTAAAGTCGAGATTTTTGCAATCTTCCAACAATCCAAAAGTAGACACAGGTTTGCATCGCAGGTTGGACAAACCAAAGTCGTCAAAAAGTGGAAAGACTGGATGAACAGTGATTTTCAGCTACGCGCAATTATAATTTAAAAATATTATAAAGTCTGAGGAAAAGAGCTTATATACTAGTACACAGTATGGTTGGAATTATTTCTTGTTTCGATCATTTGTTATTAATTTAGAATTGAGAGTAAATGATCAATAATAATTGTTTTGATTAAAATTGCATTTCATGCCTTGCTTATGTCAAAAACAAAACAGGACCTGGACATTACTCTTATTTTGTGTTGCGATCGACTTGCAACTCGCAGCAAACTGTTTTTCTCGGGGAAACGGTTTTTGAAATCGTACTGAGAAAAATGCACAAGCTGCCATCCAACCTTCTTTCAGTGCGAGTTAACAAGAAATTAGAATTAGCTGGAACTATGGTGTTCTCTGATTCTCTGGTAATCGGGTTTGGTGGGCCATACAGCTGAGTGTGGCGACAGCAACGCTTGTCTGCCCAATCGCAAGCGACAATTTTCGAGCCAACATGTTGGAATTAGCAGGTGCCGTGGGCATTGGTGGCAAAGGCAGACAGCGTGTCGCCTGCCAACAGCCTGCATCAGACACAAATTGCGATTCTAGGATTTTTGTTTTCCTGGTAGACGCCAAAAAGGAATAAAAGGCAAAACGTGTAAAAATTTCCAAAACACTCAAAAGGAAATCTAGACAACCGAAATGATAAAAAATTGCAGATTATGCAATATAAAAATCGTATAAAATTCGGATTAATCCTTTTAAATATTGGTACCCTCACATTGAAGACATTTTTTTGACCGAGATAGATATTATACAGAGTCATTAGGAGTTAATAATGACACAAATTATAATTACCCATGTGAAGCTGGGATAGTTGGTCCACTGCTGGTGTTGCATCATCGTTGTAGCGTGCATGAAAATTAGAGTAATTCCAGATTAAAATTGCAGCCACTAATTAACGCAGCGCTCAGCGCAGTCAAAGGGTCTACTGCACAACGTATAGAAAAATTATGAAGAGTCTGTGTGGAAGTTAGAGGGCCGCCTGTGTCCACTGTAGAGATTGAGGGACAGCGATAGCAGACGAGACGGGCAGAACAAGTGCAAAGACTGATATAGGAGAGCTCTGCGGACGAGGGTGTGTGTCTGCAGACTGCTGGTGCCGTTGTCTCGTCAATGCTGGTGACTGTTGACTGACTGATGCCAGTCCCTTGACTTCATGTGTCGCGAGTGTGGATCCATTCCATTTCCCGCCCCCTCACTCCTCCTCTCCCGATTTTTATGAGAGAGCCAGACAGAGGCTTGCCGGGTTTGCTGGTATGTATTGTGTCTAGGAATCGAGGAATTTTATCGGGTCAAGGAGCTGAAGGGGAAACACGAGAGTTCCGCGAAATATGTTTTTAATGCTCTGCCTGCCTATTGCCTACACCTTTTTGTCCTATTAAAATATAAGAATAAATTTTGGTTTTAAATAAATTTTTGAGTCAACACTTTATTGAGTTATTTACCTTGCAATATTATTACTGTTTTATAGCTTTTACAAGAAATTAAAAAAATTTGGGAGTAAACGAGTTAACCAAACACAGAAATAAGCCATAGGTATGCCAGTAATAACCCTACATGTCTAAGTTTAGTAAGAAAAACTGCTGGTGCGTGTATAATAAAAATATTTAATTAATATTCCTCCCTGACAATTTTCTTAAAGCAATCAATGTGATTATTTATCCACACAACGCATTTAGGTCATTGCTATATCAGTAAAACAAGGTCATATCAAAGTATTATTATCGAAGTATATATTATCTTTATAACCATTATAACAAATATTGGCAAACATAAACAATATTAAAATCATTTCCAAAATGAACAGACTACACAAATCACTAGAGCTGCACATCATCACCTGTAACCTATCTGTCCCAAATGTCTTCCATTGAGTCCATCATAAGTTCGTCAATCGGCATCACTTTAAGCCTGCGCAACGTGTCCAGGTAAAAGGTGAGTTCTGAAATTACAACCCTGCAAAAATAAAACAATGGTATGAGAGAAGATTTAATTCGAAGTTTAATGTCAGTCAATCGCACGCAAAATAAAATAAATCAAACAAATTAATTTGTAATAATTTTTGTAAATTCTAAAATTGTAAATTGTTGCTCACCCGTGTTGAGGTCCTCCGTTGTTTAGAATATTCATTTTGACTAGCTGCTCTTTTAATACTATTTTGAACATCTTGTGGGCATTCCTGTAGAGATTCTGCACCTGGTTCTCAGGCAGCACTTCGGAAATGGCTTCGTGGAGCTTGCGCATGTGTTTGGAGACATTGCGGAACGAGTTGGACGGCACCGGTGGCCGCGCGTCCCACTGGCCCACCTCCCTGGACACAAGGCCGCAGATGAGCGCAAGCAACTTGTTCTCGATCTCATTGCAGTGCGACATGATGTCCTTCTCTAAGTTGGCGAGGTGCATCTTGATGCGCAGCGGATCGGTCACGGACGGTAGCAGCTGCTGCTTGGCGGCCTCGGCGGCCACCAGCACCAGCTGCAGCGACCGCGACATCAACGCCAGGTTTGTGCTGGTGATGGTGTTGAGGCCGACGGAGTGCAGCGCCCCGGCGCCCAGCACTAGCTGGCAGCTGCGCGAGTTGAACAGCTGCAGCAGCTCCACCAGGCACCGCAGCAGGTTTGGCGCCATCACGCTCAGTTCGTCCGCGCACAGGCAGTACTCCGCCATCATCTTCAGCAACAACAGGATGGATCTGCACACGCAATTTGAAATTTTTGATCAGTGTGCTATTTTTTTAAGGAACGGGGTTTTCAAGTGAGATTGTCCAACTCCAACACTGCTTTTGCCATTATTGGGTTAGGAATTTAAGACGATAAACTTTTAACGCATCTCATTTACACTGACAAGGAAACTCTTGGGAATGTACGTTTTAGTCTTTGGCAAATCTCTTAAATTAGTGTAGCTTTTCGTGACGTAAATTATGTAGTGGTGGATATTTTCCGATCTGATAATTTTAGCGATCTTTGATGAAAACAGCAAAAATTTTCAAAATTGATTTAAAATACAGTAGCTGAAATTAAGACCGAAGACATTGTTTAATAATTATGACCAATTGATGGACCCGTTCATTCAATTCCGAGAAAAACGAAAAACTATAATTTTCCCTCAAGGATTATTCGTTCGAGGATTTGCAACTTTTTAATGACCAACTGTTGGACAAAAAACTAAATTTAATTTTCAACCATTTCCCGGTTTCCCATGCAAAATCCAGAGCTCCATAGCTCGCAAACTGAGTCAAATAAAACATTTTCTACTGGGGATTCTACTGGGATAACTTGTTGGACACTTCCAAATTCAATGGTTTTGCTTAAAAATACAACATTGAATCCTCAGAGATTACTTGTATGACATGAAATATGAAAATTCTCAGTTTTTACTCATTTAATTATTTGTCAGAAAGAGATGGTTTCTTTGAGTTTAGCAAAAAATGAGGTGTAGCTTATTTTGAAAGACAATTTTTGATGATTCTATTAAGCTACATTTTCAGTTGTAGAATTGCAGGGCTAGTTGAAAACATTCATTGGACCTGAGTTCCCTTAGTTTTTGAGTCAACTCCTAAATTATTAATACATATCTTTAAAAAAAGCGAATCCTGAAATTAGTATTGGATATAAAAACACTAGAAAAACTAATAAAAAATCATTCATAATAAGCTTTAAGACAATATAAATCAAGCCAAAAACTGTCTTGTCAGTTGTCATTCTGGTTGAAAACCCCTATCCAAAATGATCTAGAAAGGAGCAATGTGCGTCAAGTAATGTAACGAAAATGTGATGAACAAATTTAAATTATGCCAACGTTTTGGTTCAGTTAAGTACAGTCAAGAAGTTTTTAGGTTTTTGATTTATCTATGCACATTTAATTTCTTGCGACACAACAGCTCACCATTAAACATAAAAAAGAGAAAACTTTATAAACCGAAAAGACAAACTTCCTAATTTTTAAATTTTGCTCCGTAAGAAAGTTTGAAAAATCCCTGATTTCATTTAAAATAGTCAATACTCACCCTACTACGACATATTTTTCACCACCTATCACAAGAGCTGGCGCCCCTGCAGAATTATGATTGCCATTTGAAATTGACACAGTGCTGTCCAAGTCTCTTTTAGGCAAAGTAAGTTTTCCTGTAACATTCACCAATGCAGTTAAAAGAGGCACATAGGTTAAATTAAAATACCAGTCTCATGCAATTTATCAGCTAGATTCTGAAACTGTTGTGGCACAACAGTCTGTTTCCACGTTTCGCTGGCGAGTATCATCGTCAGTTTATCCTTTTGATCTTGGTGGAATTTGTTGACGAATTTACTGGCCTGTAACCATTTAAGATTTGAAGAATTCTAATTTTAACGCAAATACGACAAAATTAAACCTGCACTTTAAAGGCAGACGTGAGGGCAGTGCTGCGCTTGTCACACACACGTGCGCAGCTGTCCACAAAATTGTCCACTATTCTCGCCACATCACAAACTTGAACCGCCGTGGCTCTCTCCACCCAAATCTCCTTTGACTGCATTGTCAACAACTGAGCAAACTGGTCGTTGGCAAAGTCACACACGGAACACAATAGTTCACCGAGGCAAAAATTGACGATCTTACGCTCATCAGACGTGAGTAACGTTTCGGAAGGGTCCGATCTAAATGAAAATAATTAATGAAATCCCGATTGCTGCCAAGGGAAAATATCTATTACATATTGAGGTAACTGATTCCGCTATCTTCCTCTGAGCTTTTCCCATCTGACTTGACGTTCTTCCCTGAACTTTTGTCCACAGCTTCTCTCATCACATCGTGCACCACCTGGATCGATATTGAGCATTTATTTTATTTGAGATGCTTAGTCAACCAATAGACCTACTTTAACGTGGTTGACCACCCTGAGAAGAGCTTCAGCAGTTCTTTCAAGCAGCTGGCGCCACTGATTCAATGAGAGACCCTGCAGCTGTTCGCCGGTGCCTGTCAGCCTCATATCACCCTCGCCACTGTCGTTTGCTGCAATCTCTTCTATTACCAACTGCGAAATGATGATAAATTTAACATTTATTGCTCCACCATTTGAAAGAACCAAGGTTGTTTAACTAATTGTTCCGCTTTTATCCAACTGACGCTGTTTATCGTTTTATAGTTATTAAGTTTAGAATGTTTTACTGTGCTAGAATTGCAAAGATCACCATTTTAAGCCTCAAACTTTCTCGACGTTTTAAGTTAAGATATAAAGTCAGGCAATCACTCCACTCCCCTCATTAAAATTTTTTATATCTTTTAGTTGGGCTCAGTAAATGGCTTGAGCCTTGCTAACAGATTGAAATGTTTTGAAAAAAACTTCACAAAATATATTTTTAATAGTGTAAGAATATTTCACCCTGACACAAAAATCGAAATAAAACTATTTTAAAACTTTGACTAGTCTTCAATTAATAATTCATATAATATTATTTGCAATATTTTTTTCAATCTTTACACAAAAAATTGTCCAGTTCATAACTTGAAAACAATTGCTTGACTAGTGGATCATACTTATATCACAAAAGTATACACGATTGTTGTAAAAAATCGCATGTTAGAGTAGAAGGGCCGCAGAGCTTCCCAGTACAAAAATGAGAAAAATACCTTAATTTTAAAAAGGCTTAACACTTTCGGAACAAATAAATTAACAAAAAAACTTGCCTGTTTTACAGTTGCTTTGATTGAAGTAAATGCCTCTTCCTTATACTTGTTGGCAAAATTGAAGTATTTCTGCCGCAACATCCCGTATACTATGGACGCCAACTTATCCTGTTGAAGACAACATTAAGGCAAGGTAGCACGTAAATCTTAGAACCAACTCACCTCTTCTAAAACTTCAGTGTATTGATCTAATGGTCTATTTAAATCTGCAGTGACGTAGCGTTCAAACTCAGCGCTCAAAATTTTGTCTATGAGGCGTTGCATTTCAGATAGTTGTGAGCTTAAGTGCCGGAAGCCATTAATTCCAGCTAATTCTTGCACGAGGATTTCTTGAGTGGTGCAGATTAAGTCGATGGCGGCGACGTAGTCAGGAATAGACAATAGGAGCTGCAGCATTGATTGCGTTTGATTGACAGTTACCATCAATTTTAGCTGCAAAAAGGGGAAAATAGACTAATGACAAGAATTTTAACTAATCACATACCTTTTCTACTACAGCAAAATAATTTTGCTTCATTTGGGCACATTGAAGGATTTTCAAAGAGTCTTGCACTAAATATTGGTCCATATTTCTCAGATTACTCCTGGATTGAAAGCGCTTGATTAGTATTTTGAGAGATTAAAAGAGCCTTGGTTCTGTACCTTAGAGATGACACAGTTTTGCTTGTTCTTGAAAGTTTTTCCATCAGGGCATCATGAGAGGACATAGCTTGAAAGAAAGAATCCGACTTTTGAGTGACCTGATAAGCGATTTGAACCTCAACAATGTCCAGGTAGTGAGCAAGCTGCGAGTCAGACAATATATTGCGATTTGGTACAGCGATTGGTTGTTTAGCAACCTTTTCTTGCAGCACTTTGGCACTATTGAGGGGTTTGGTGGAACTCTCGCTAGGGCTGGTCACCTCGCCCTTAAGAGAGTGGATTGTTTGAAATGTTTCAGGAACTCGAAGGTCAAAATTGGACTGCATAAAAATTCTTGGAATACCGCTGACATCACTCTGGAGTTTATCTGAGACAGATATTAAATTTTAAATAGTTAAATCAATAATTAAGGCAACATGAGAGATACCTGGCAATGCCGCTGGCCTCTTTGGACTCAATGGTCCTCCATTTATGGCGTGGTTCAGCTTTTCATGTTGCTTTAAGCGCTTTAAAAAAGAATACACCTCATTTTGAATGTTGAATGAAACGACTTGACTACTTACTTTGTTAACTTTCTTAAGATAATGCTCAAAAGATGAGTAGGACACTTCAGGCAAATGTTCCAAGTTGCCTATAAATGCAGTTTCCACAAAGTCCTCACCCCAGAGTTTTGTGAAGAAATCCCTCTGTGATTTTAATTTTTCAGACATTCAGACGCTACAATTCACAACTTTGTGTAAAACCCAACCTGTTTCCCTCTATTAGGATCGTTTAAAACTGCTGGTAGATTTTGCGAAGATAACACCTTCCACAGCTCCATGTCCCGCGGTGAACTTTTTCTTGGGAACGTTGAGTTCTGTTTCTGTTTGCTGCTTTTTGGCTCCATGGCTACAAAATTCGACAAAATAATCATTGCTCAAAAGCTATCAAATGAAACACAATCCACAAACGATAACTGGGCAAAGTTTTGTGATAAAAGCACAAATTACATCACAATTAAACTTTCACGGCGTGGCTCTGGTTTTTCCAAGTTAATATGATTGGGAAAGAGAGAAATTTTCAATGAAATTTCCTCATGAAGCAGACGTCAGAAATATGTACATAAATAACCATAAGCAGTAGTTTACACTGTAAATAAGTAGAAAGTATGGGGGACTCACACTTTCCGCTCACTCACACTTCTCGCTCTGATGGGAAGATTCAATGTTAATCCCTATCCTAGCGAGAAGTGTGAGTTGGGCCAAAATGGTGAGTCTGCCATAATTATTTCCTAACCACCTGCTGCCGTTTGGCTTTTCTTCTTCGAAGTTTTTGGTATTGTGCCGGTGTTGCTCGGTGATGTTTGCATTGCTGACGCTGGCCAATTTCTCTTTGGAGGCCATAAGCTGCAAAATTGGAGATTAATTTCAAACTAAATGCTGTCAAATATAATATACGCCGTGAAGCAATAGTAAATTTTACTTACTCAACTCCCAAAAACAAAATCAATTTTCTCTTCTAACGGTGAGTTGGCACAGCTGACATGACTTCTCAAAGTAAATAATAAATTTCGGCTCTCTTGTTGTTGCAGGGCGGAACGAGTAACAGCGCACGAAAGTTTTGTGTGCTGACGGCAGAAAATGGTATATTTTCACGAAAATGTCACTAGTGTGAATATAGGAAAAAGAGACAGCCCATTAAATAACTTCAGACTTTAATGTGAATGGCCAACAGTGGCTAAAAGGTAGACGTGAAATCGCTGTCAGAGTGCTAGATGGCTACCTTCATACAGGTAAAAAAAGAACACGCCCCCCTCACCAGAACGAGAGTATTTCAAGGGAGGGGAAAGGAAGTGGTCAATTCGGAGGATCTTCAATTAATAACTCTACCAATGTTATTGATAAATCACGGTTATGGAAAAAATTAAAATACTTACTAAAACATAATAATATGCAAACGTATCAAATTTGAGAAAACCGTTAAAAATGTAAGATGTTTTCTTTTTTGTTTTGCTCCTTTCCTGAACCAGATTACGGGCATTGTCTCGCTACTCGCTACCCAGTTTTCAGTCAAAACAACTAAAAACAAAGTAACAAACCACGAAAGTGTTGAGTGTAGGTTTGTTGCCGTCTTTCTACATTATAGTTTTTTCCTATTTCCTCGACCATACGGAACCCCTTTCTCTGCCTTAATAATTACCATTATTGTTTTTTTTTAGAGTACATATGTACATACTCAAACTCTCAAAGTATTTATCACAAATAATGTTAGATACATATTTGTTTTATAGAATTTTCACCGATGGACCATAGAGATTTAGAATCAGCAGGAGTGTCGAATTTTGACGATGATGATACCCATTTTTGCCTGAAATGTCAAAACACCGTAGTAGGGCTAGACAACTACATCCTTCATAGGCGCTCGAAATGTGGAGGTTGCATTGTGAACAATTCCAGCAGGTATATTAAGACTGACGTCTCTAAATAAAAAATATGTTCAATCCTGAAATAATTTCTTGCAGTAAAGAAAATGACAGAAACGCTATCCCTACCGAAGCAGTCGTGGAAAATACAGTCGAAACTCCTGTGCCAAGTGCACTGGACTTCTTCAGCTCCCTCGAGTTGATGAGCAAGCAGGCCAGGCTGGAAGAGTTTGACATAGACTTTGACATTCCACCGTTGACAAAGTCTGGTCTTGAAATTTCCAGCAAAGGCAACAGCTTTTTACGAATCACAGATCTGGAGCTTGAGCCCAGCACTTTCAACATAGACATTGTGGACATCAATAAAGTTCGAAGAGGAAATTTCGACTCCCTGGCTGACCTGAACCTGATGCAGGAGGACAGCATCATCGGCATCGACCGAGGCAGGTCCATCCTTGACTCGGATATTTTTTCCACCACCCCAATTGAGAAAATGAGCCTTCCGCCTGCTGCAGAAGATATATTAGAGCCACTTGCAGTCAAGCAAGTGCAGTTGCCACCTATCCAGTCTTCAGGCAAGTGGATGCCGGGGAAGAATGATCACCTGATATCAGGCAGCACCATCCACTATTTCTGCAGGACCTGCAACCGTAACCTCTCGAGCAGGACGCAGTATGAAAAACATCTCAGAAGCGAGCTGCACTTTAAGAGGAAGACTGAGAATTCTTTTTACGAAATGGAGCAAGAGTTTCTCTTGCCGGCGGCCAGGTCAAAGAGGGGCAGGCGCATGTCTGATGCTAAAGCAAAGGTAAATTTTTGTTCTTCATAATTTGTGCCAAAAAAGCAAGTGCCTCATTATTAAAAAACGCTGGTTGATGCTGATCATAATTTTTCCAGACAAAATTATATTCATCTGCCTTGGTGTGTGTTTTTTTACTGAATCAGCACAGAAATATCCCGCTGCCTTCAGCTTTAGCTGATTTCTCGTTTGATCAAAAAAGAAAGCTGATTGATTAAAACACGCTGGTTTTGAAATTTAAAATTTTCAAATTAATTAACGGCTCTACTCTGCGCGGAAATTAATTAAGGATGGTTCAATTCTGTTTATTTCTCCATAACAAGTCAAACATTTAAAACATGATATCATATGATGGTCTGCTAAAAATGAAATTCTTGGAGGGAAAAATTAAATGACACGCTCTCAGCCGTACAGCAGCGGTTTTGGCCACGCATGCCTCATTCAAAATAAAATTCATTCCACAGTAGTATCAACAGATTTTTCCATTCATTGTTTGATTTTAGAAATTATTTACTCATATCTATTAAATGCAAAATTGCAAACAACTTAAGCCGAGGGCAGTGTTTTCAGTTAGCTATGTCGATATAATTTTTTTACACTATCTATTCCATTCAAACTATTATTTACCAGAAAAATACTAAAATTAGATGCTATCTATGCTCGCCATTTTAATTTGGTTTGATTAAGTGATGATAATAGACCAAAACCCAATTGAAAGCCGCACCTCACCGATTAATATAATTATGTTTAATTTTAAATTTTACAGGAGGTTGCAAAGCCGGTTGCGGTGAAGTTGTGCGAAAAAATCCCTGGGCCCAATAAGAAATACAATTCCTGCGAGATCTGCAACATCAAAGTGCCGTCGATGCTTTTTGGCAAGCACCTTCTCTCCCACTACCACTACATCAAAGGCTGTCAGAATCCTCAGCTGGCAAAGGAGCTGGTGTTGAACAACATTGACAAAGTTGTCAAACACTTTTCTTTCCAATGCCATCTCTGCCACTTTTACTGCAACATGATGGATGACTTTCTTGCACATTTTGAATCAGACTTGCACCTAACTAAAAATGAAATGGTAATACTTTGACATTGAAGTTGAGTTATTACTGAATTCCATCTCATGTAGTCAGAGGGAAAGTTCTTCTGCCAGCAGTGCAAGTTTGAAGAGTCTGCGAATGAGAGCATTGAAAGTCACTTGCGGACTGAGGAGCATCAGCAAGTCGTTGCAGCTTTGAACCAGTCTGTGCCAATCGTGATCAGGAAAAGATCAACGCCGTTCACATGCACTCTCTGCAGCTCAAAGTTCAGTCTCAACTTCCAACTGAAGAGGCACTCCTTCAAGGACCACGGCATCTCGGCAGCACCCTTCCAAACCTTTTCTTGCAAGCACTGCAGTTTTACCTGCAATAAGCGAAGATCTCTGCAGGTGGCCCGTGCACTTTCTTAATATATGCGATTTAAATGTGTGTTTAAATCATTAATACTTTTCAGCGCCACTGTATTGGCAGACACAAAAAGAAGGGAAAAAAGAAGCAGATTTTGAACATGCCAGACCATTATTTTTGTGAAGTTTGTGATAGAAGCTTCCAGAGCAAGGAAGAAGTTGTCTTGCACAGAAGACAGCTGGAGTGTAGAGAAAAGCGTGCCACCACCAGAGGTGTGGACACAAAGCAGTTTTGCCGGATTTGCCAGGGCGTTTTTGACACCTTGGTCGAGTTTAAGCAGCACATGACTGAACTCCATCCTGGAGCTTTGCATAGGTAACAGAAAATCATCTGTTGTGTCATCTCACCTGAAGTTTAATGTCCGCAGATGCCACAAATGCAATCAATGCTTCGCCATTTCCCAAGATCTTTCTCGCCACTCCAGAGTTTGCAAATTGTCACCGGGAACAGTAGACAGACGAAAGTTCTTTTGCACCACTTGCCAGAAATCATTCACCAGAATTAGAAATTTGGTTTACCACCAGAAGTGAGTATAATTTATGGAGTCAAATGCTCAAAATAGTTATTTATTTTTATTCCAGGAACGTGCACGGCCAGACAGAGCCAAAGAGTATCATCCTGAAGTGCGAGAAGTGCTCATTCTCTACGTTTAAAAGATCACGTATCATTAAACATTTGTCAGCAATTCATTTTAAGGAAACTCGCACCAGGGAATGGATGTGCGAGATCTGCGATAAAATGTTTTTTGAAAAGTACTCTAATTTATTTTTATAATTGATTGCAATGTTCCTTAAATGTTAATGTTAACAGGGAACACTTGAAACTGCATAGGAAAATCCACTTTCCTAAAGAACTTCAGTGTGGTGTCGAAGGCTGCGGTTTTAAAGCCAGTCAACCATCAGTTCTGAAAAAACACCAGCAAAATATGCACGAAGAAGGCTCTTTCAAATGTGAAACCTTGAATTGCTCCTTTGTTGCTGCCACTAAATTTGGAATGAAAAGGTACAAACTATTCATATTTACTCATGAGAACTGTAAATAATAATTTTTTATTCAGACACAGCCAGATACATGACATTGAAAAGACTGAAGCTTGTGATTTGTGCTCCTCAAAATTTTCCTCTAAAAAGGCTTTGGAAAATCACAAGTTCAACTCTCATAGTAGACTCAGACCCTTCATGTGTCCACATTGTGACTTAGATTTCAAGGAACCTGTAAGCTGTGCAGTTAAAACCAAATATTCTTTGCCTACTTAAATAACTTATCTCTTTTTTACAGTTCATGGTGAGAAATCATATTTTAAAAACGAAAAAGCATTCTGGCAAGTTTGTCTACAACTGTCTTCTGTGTGAAATGAACTACACCACAAATTGCGCCAAAGAGTTTAAATGCCATCTCCAATCAGCGCATTCAATCATCAAATTTCAGAATGGAAGTGTACTTGGGTATTGTAAGGGATTTCTTGAAAATAGGGAGAATGGTGGCAACAGAAAAATTGTTGACGTTACGACTGAATAAATGATTACCATGTGAAAAGATTTATGTTTTGAAATTTATAAGA
The DNA here is from genome assembly GCF_949628265.1 of Cloeon dipterum. Taxonomy (NCBI): domain Eukaryota; kingdom Metazoa; phylum Arthropoda; class Insecta; order Ephemeroptera; family Baetidae; genus Cloeon; species Cloeon dipterum. The sequence continues at coordinate 19,008,443 of NC_088788.1, forward strand.
TATTATAAAATATTTAATCCTTGTTTGCTGATAAAGATTTAGAGCGCTCTGTATTAATTAAAATCACAGACTACAGAAGGAAATTAATTTTAAATCTTGCTAACTACATATAAGGTCACTTAAATACAGTAGCGTGTCATTTTTTAAGAATTGAATCGGAACACTTTGGTAAATTGTGTGATTCAATTGACTCTTATGGAAATCAGAAAAAAATAACCTGATGGAGTGCATGTTTTTTTTAAAATTTCCCATTTTAATTATTTTGAAAAAGACCACTTAGAAAGAAATGATTATGAGCGCAGGATTAAAATAGAGAACTAAAAACAATTCAAATATTTCGCGCGAATAAAGCGAGATAGGGCATCCTCCCCCCTACTAGTTCAGTTTGTTGTTGATTTAATTTCATAAACACAACGCGGCTCTAGCAAAGTATAATACACATAAAGTTGGCGTTTTCTAGAATTTCTATTCCTCTCGTCTACCGTTTCTTTTTTACCTAAAACCATATCGATTCTGTGCAATAAAACGCACAGTACATTTAAAATAATATTAAACCAATCATTACAATAATGGCAAACAACACGGCAATTTGGCACTGCCAGCTCTGGATGGGAGGCGTAAGCATTGACAAAAATTCAGTAAATTTCAGATTTTAGTCAATATTTGTTTCAGTTGGAGCCATACATGACTGAAACCTTTGTCAAGAGTGCGTTTGAAAAGCTTGGCGAGGCTCCAATGGGCGTCAAAATCATGAGAAACAAATTCACCGGCGAGCCTGCAGGCTACTGCTTCGTCCACTTCAAGACAGACGAGATCGCTTTGGATGCTATGCACAAATTGAATGGAAAAGTTATTCCATCTTCCAATCCAGTAAGTTCTTGAATGTACTTGAATAAAATCTGGTACATATATATCAACTTGAAAAGGGGTACTATGTATTATGTATTATTGCCCTTTTACAAGTTTAGAGAATGCGCGTCTCTATTTAAAATGAGAAGACTTGTCATGTCACCAATTAGTAGAAAAATAAGATATTTATTCTGTCCTACATTATTTAAACTCCTCCCTTGGATATTGCATTGTATTTTTGCGCCTTTAATATTAAAACATACTTAAAAATTATTTTTTGTTACAGCCAGTTCGATTCAAGCTGAACCATGCAAGTACTACTGGAAAGCCAGGAGGTGATAGTGATTTTTCTCTCTGGATCGGTGACCTGAGCCCAGAGGTGGATGATTATCAACTGTATAGACTCCTAGCATCCAGATATCATTCTCTGAGAACCGCTAAAGGTTTGCTGTAGATCGAACTAATTTTCTCAAAAAATAATCATTTTAGCTCAAAGTTGAGCCTCGTAGCAAATTGCAAATTATATCTAAGGCTTATTAATTTGCGTTTTGCAGTGGTGATGGACCCGTCAACTGGCGTGAGCAAGGGTTACGCATTTGTCAAGTTTTCAAACGAGGAGGACCAGAAAGCGTGCCTGATCGACATGAATGGCTACAAGGGTCTGGGCAACAAGCCGCTCAAAATAAGTAACGCTGTGCCAAAGAGCAAGCAGGCGGCCGCTCAGGCCGCGGCCGAGGAGTCGCTGAACGAGAAGGCGCACGCATACCTCGAGTACTGGCAGAACTACAGCCAGTGGAACAGCCAGTACGGCAACTCTGGCTACTACGACCAATACAACCAAGCGTCGAGCACAACCTCCACCTCGTACACCACCTCCCAGTACGATCAGCAGACAGCCGCTGCAGTGGCCGCGGCTGCTGCTGCCGCCAAAGCTATAGAGTCGCAGCCACCACTGCCGGCTGAGGCGCCCCCACCAGCTCCCATCCCTGAAGAGTTCCAGCTTGTTGGTCAGTATCCATTTGAACCATTTTTTAACCACTAATCACAAAGGAACCCTGAGTCTGTTCCGCTCTGACATGCAAATTTTGTCCTCAAATTTGTCCAATCCCAAATTTTTCAATCAAGCATTATTATCAAGCTACAAACCGGACAAATTTAATAGGTAAAACTCAAAAATCATTTTAATAATGCAATTTTTGTTCAATCATGATTATATTTGGTAAATAAACTCCCCTAAATTGATTGATGACTTGATGAGCAATTTTTGTCTTCCCAAAAATTTTAGAGATTTTTATAAAGGTGACATCAGGCGCCTCTATGATATAATAACCAAGGTCTTTTATTTAAAGAATTGACCCTAGAGCCGCTGGAAAGGTGCGAAAACTAGCCAGTGGCGGGTTTCCCAGCCCTTTGAGTCACTAAATTAACCTTCTTTTGTCATCTCTGACATAATTATCCAGCTTTAGATCCCTGGAAGGATCTCCTATAGCCTTGATACTGCTAGCTGACTGCTGGTGTATTTTTTCAATTGAAGCAAATCCTTTTTCAAAAACTTTAATTTTATTCACTGTCTGTTGCAATTATTGCATCTAACACTTAACTTCTAGTAAAAACAATGTTTTGAAATGGCAGTATCGTACATTTAAGATATGTGTTGGAATAAATTTTATATTGAATTACAGGCACAGTTATAAATCTTTCTGATTTTAAATCCCACAAAAAATGTTTCTCATCAAAATTTTCTTCCACAGAGCACAACGTTCCAGAGGATATTGACATGCTCAATTACCTCACTTGCCAGAGGGACAATCAGCTGTGGGACTCCCTGATAGAATCCAAGTGGCTCCCTTCAGAAGTTTGTGTGCCCTACTTTTAATGAAACTTATCCTGAATGGCAAGATAACAACTCTGGTTTTGTTATTGCAAAATTATCACTGCAAATGTGTGAAAGAATTTGTTTACCATTTCCTTACAATAAAAATCCACACTTCACTTAGGTCACCTATTTTTTCTGTTCACTCACAGAGAGCTACATTATTGAAATATTGGTTAATTATTGCAGCATACTTCTCATATTTCCAAGTCTTGGTAAGAATAAGCGCAAATAGAAAAGATTTTACTGGCTATTGGTGAAGCTCACATAGTGGGTTTTCCACTAGTTAGACAAGAATGTCTGCTTTAAGAGCTGCTATATTTAGAAATAATCAGTTCATGGGTACAGCAGAAAAACGCTTTTGTAATTTAAATAAAGTTGAATTGGAAGCTGCCTAAATAGCCTGCAGTGATTAGCCAAACTTATTGCAATATTCTACTTCACAAAATTAATAGTTTAAATTTATAAAAAAGGCACAAAAAATTAACATTTCAATAACGTTAGTTTTATTTGGTTGCCTTACATTTAACAAACGCAACCCGCGCGACATCAATGTGGGGCGAGTTGCATGAACGCAACATCAAGTCCACGTTTCTTGGGGCACAAATGAAACCAAAAATTCCATTGAATGATACAAGAGAGAAATAATTGATACCACAATTATATCAGGCACCATACTAAAGACCTTTCTTTAATTTAGATCAATCCTTGTGAAGTCAATCAAGAGATAATTGCTTTCCAATGCATACAACAAATCACAAAATATCAGTTCTTTCATAAAATGAAGTAATGTTTTAGTTTCTAAAACATTTAGAAGCAAAGTTAAAATAAATAGAGTGCACAAGTTTATGCAAAATCAGAAACAAAATGGGTATACTATTGGTAAAAAAGGCAAAGCATTCACATTGGCTTCTGACCAATGCTCTCAAAAATCACATTGACAAACTGGCGCTCCAAGGCACTGCGGTACATGTTGTATGTAGCGCAAACATGCTTGTTCTCGTCGCTGGCCTGCTCGCAATACTTTGAGTGAATGGAACACTCAACTTTGAACTTGTCTGGTACTTCATCTATGCTGAACAACGTGTCCAGCGTTAAGCTGCCCTTCTGGTGCAGGAAGGTCAGTTCAGCAGCTTGGTGATTCTATTAGTAAAAAAACATTCAAGGAATAGTGAATTTAATTTGGGGTTAAAGACACGCACCCTGATTCCTAGGTTGTAGTAGTATCTGAGGGAGAGGACGTCATCATATGGCAGGTCGGAGCCATCCTCAAACATGGACGGCTGGCAGCACAGGTTCACAGGAAAGGGGAAAGCCCTGGGGTAGTGGGCAAAGTACCTGCCGAAATAGTGCAAGAGACACGCTTTGCACACGCCAGACTTTTCCCAGCTGATCAGGTTTAAGCAGGCAGGATTACCATTCAAGATGTCCTCAAAACTCTTCTCAATGCTCTCCTATCAAGTCCAAAATAACACAAAAATTAAACAAAGAAATGCACACAGGTAGTTGTATGAAATTTGATTTAACCAATAGATCAGCCCTATAAGTTTCGGATTAACTATTATTTTTTTCTGTCAAAATTTCCCCAATGGCTTATCTATTCGAGCTGATCCATTGGTTGATTACTTATTTTTTAAAGAAAATTCCTTCTTACCGTGTCAGGAATGTTCCCTGCAGGTTTTGGCTTGCTTGGGTCAGTCGGCATGTTGATGCCTGGAACTGCGAAAAAAGATTAGCCTTGAACTCTACTTTGGCATAACTATTTAGAAATCATACCTTGGTCATGGTGGGCGACAGCTCCAACCATCACCTCTCCTGTGTACACGCAGAGCGGGTATTTGACGCCGTTGACTGTGCATGGAGCACTCAAGTGTGTGCAGTAGCTGCTTGAGCTGCTGGGATAGCCAGGAGTAGTCTCCACCACGGCTAGGCACACCAGGTTCTGCTCCAGGAAGGTGTTACACATGGCTGCTTGGTAATGCTAGAGAACATGAAATAGTAGCAAATTTTGCTCTAGTCAGGATCATTGGTAAGGAATAAAAATTTAATATTATTTGAATAAATTTAATCCACGCACGGGTTTGAACTTTTGAAAGTAAATTGATTGTAAATATCTAGTAATTTAATGGTCCTCAAAAATTATGTAAAAACGCAATTAATGGGAGGGATCTTGTGATAACATACCCTTTGGCCCAAATTGTAGAAGAACCGGAGAGTAGATATATCACATAAATTGAGATCACTACCATCATACTCAAAAGACTGCATGGCAGCCTTGTTGATCAGGCCCGGGTATCCCGGAACTGCGGACTGGTTGTAAGGACCATACATGGTCAGCAGGTAGTTTGTCACGCCATCCACACCACAGTCCGAGCCGACACTGACTTCGTCTTTGCAAATCTGGAGAACATCAAAAGCAGCTTGCATAACACTGACAAATTAGAAACACACGCACTTTAAGGGAATGCATTTTAAAAAAGAAGGTAACATAAAAGGTATCATTCATACAAATCTCAAGCATGAGTTTTAAGAGAAACAATTTGACACCTAAAAGCAAGAAGCACTTTTTATTTGCTTTTAAGCTGCATAGGTGTAGAGCCACATTAGCTGGTTTTAAACAGAATTTGGAGTGAAATTTTCACTGGCCTTCTATTTACTGGAAAAATAATCTAACTGATTTGATGTTTTGATAAATTATTTTCTAATATTAGTGAATTTACTTATATATGGCATTTTTTTTGTATCAACAAAAACCAGTCAGACTAATTCCATTTTTTTTTTACTTTTAAAGTTCACGAAATAATGTAGTATATAGTTGGGGGAGGTTAAGTGAAATAAATCTAACCTCATCTGTCACCGACTCTTTTGGAATCACTGGAACTTCACGAAGGTGCGACACAGCAGCACCTGTAATCTCTGCAGCAGCTTCTATGACATCCACAAACTTTTGCTTTTTGTTGGATTTCCTGAAAGTTTAATTTATTGTAAATTTATTATCGATTTAGTATAATATCTTACTCTTCACAAATCAGCTCATGCGGATCCTCTTCAAAGACATCATCAAGTTCAGCATCCACGTCCGATATGTGGTCATCCCTGTCCATAGAACTGTATCTCCTGCTGAATTTGCCTGTGCAATAGATGAATCATGAAAAACCATAGAAATAATATTATTTGCTCCACCTTTCCTTCTTCTGGACGGTTTCTTGGTCGCGATGACAGGCTCAATCAGCTCAATTGAGATCTCACACCTACACATATGCTTTTAAAATGTACAAAATACAATTGAGTTGAAACATACAGCTCTCCTAGCTGCTCCACAAACACCACTGCTTTTCCCAGCTCAGGAAACAGCCTTTGCACGTAGCCATAGTAGCGGTAGTTGCTCCTCTTATGAATGATGCACTTGCAGCCTTCAAAAAGGAAGTTCTTGCTCATGTTCTCGCTGTTTGATCCTTCAAGAAAATTAAGTTAACACATCAAAACGATGGAGACACGGAATTATAGGAGGCACATTCACCTTTGATTGCGGCGCAGACGTCATACTCAGTGTTTCTGTAGACGTAAGGGCTTAGACTCTTGGCCACCTTGTATGGGAAGGGAGGAATTCCCATGTCGATCAGCACCTTCAGGTCCAGCGTCAGGTCAGAGTCTTTGAACTTATTGGTCAGCAGGGACAGCATTGTCTCCTTGTTGGGGCTCATTTTGCTGGCCTGCTGCAGGTTCTTCTTTGGCTTTCCAAGCATTGTTTCAACAGCAAAGAAGACGTTTTTCAAATTGAAAACGTTCTCGTAGAGCCCCTCGTACAGCAGTGCTAAATTTTACAAGTCAAAATATATTATGAAAATTTTGAGCTATATTGAAATGGAATTTTCCACAGACAGACGAAACCTAGAAAACGACACCTTATTGGCTTTTTAACTTCAAACCAGAATTGCGGCAGAACTATACAGTTTGAATGAGAGAATTAAGACTATGGCAGGCTCACCATTTTCGCCCGACTCACACTTCTCGCTAGGATAGGGATTAACATTGAATCTTCCCATCAGAGCGAGAAGTGTGAGTGAGCGGAAAGTGTGAGTCCCCCATATATCGCGTGTTCTTGTGCAGAATTTCATGGATGGTAGCCCATCCAGCAGTTCAAAAAGTCAGAGAACTTTACAACTTTTAATTGTTAAAGAAAAATGTTGTTCAGAATCAAACGTTAAGGTGGGAGGCGAAATTCGAGGACAAAAGTTAGTCAGCACTTTCAAGTTTTCTCTTATTTTCTGGATTTTTGAAATGCACATCTTAATAGCACGAAAAGCTGCATTTTTTTTTTACCTGCCACCTCCATTCCCATCACCTCTCTCACTTCATATTTTCAGGAAAATTTGGTTACAGTAAAAATTCAAACCCATCCAATCGCTCAAGGGAATTGCTTAAATGCCTCCAGTGAATCTAACTTTATCTTACATTGACAAATGCCTTGCACCTTGAAGTAGTCAATAGGATAAACACTGTCCCAGCACAGTTGCCTGTCCACGGCCAGTTTGATCACCTTCTTTTTAGGCTCAATTTTAGCAGACGCGCTTTCGTAATAAATTGCGTTGCCCGTCTCATCAAAAAGGTGGACTCCAGTTCTATTCATAATAGTTTAGAAAATAATTCGCATAGTCAAAAAAAAAAAAAAAAAAATTAAAATAAGGGTACCTGAAGCAGCATTCAACAGCACAAACCATTTTGTGTGTGATGTAATCTATGAAGGTATTGCAGCTTTGGTAGTTTGTGATTATCTTTTAAAATATTAAATATTGAATGAATTCATATTCCCAAGCTCAAAACAAACCTGTTGCAGCTCTTCGTGCTTTTCGTAAAAGTAAAGGAGCATGATTTCCTTCACCTCGTTTTGGTACGCTTGAGTTCCATACAGCTGCGAATGAGGGAATCCTTATACAATGACCCTTTTAAAATGGATTAAACATCACGTACCTGGTCAGAGACTGCCCTGAAAATTGTGTTGCCATCCCTTGGCATCAACTTCCTGCAGAGGCCTTCATTTTCGAGGGCAACATCGATTGGGTCTGGTTTCTTTTTGCTTTTTTGAGAGATCGCCTTTCTTTCGCTGTTCTGTAATTCGTTTTTAACATCAAACAGTGATGGTGTTTGCATATTACATATTAATTATGAATAGAAAATAAGGTTTTAGAGCTCACTGTGCTTAGCGATTCGCTGACTTGCGAAGTTTGGCTCAGTTGCCTGTTGAAAAAGCTCTTGTTGCTCTCTGAGAAAGAAATGTTGTCTGGCATGTTCACTATCGGTTTGTCCGTTATCACAGTTTATCACACTGCAATATAAATTTGTAAAATACAGTCATGAAGTTTAAACCCAGCCATTTTACGTATGATATTTTAAGATATTTTAAATGCATCATCGCTGTTTCGATTGAGAATTTGTGTCATCTACGTACTAACTATACAAATATAATATTCATACATGTTAACGCAATTTGTAAGATATATGTATGTATGTACATAATGTGCACTGTGCATTAGAATCAACCATAGATAATTTGCATAAATATGTAAGCACATACAATATCAACATAAAAATAGATCATATGTATACGTATCTACATACTCATGTTTTCATGAATAATTAATTAGCCTTTGTATGAGGCTTTGAGAAAAGATTCAAGAGAAAATGAAACAAGGAAATGCTATTACATTATAAATCTCGTTAATCGTCCTCCTGTATCCTCAGGTATAGCCTATCTGGTCTTAATTAAGCGGAGAAATGAGACACGAGATTCGAGGCTGTCACTGTTAGCCACTGTCAGTGCCAGCGCCAGCGTTGTGAGTGCATTGAGCTTTCCAAGAATGACGCGCCGGTAAAGACTGCTAGACCAAACAGATCGGCACAGACAGCATACAGACAGGTGCCAGACGCATGAATTCCCGCTAAATTCCAGCATTCAAAGAAAACTGCATTTGCATTGGATAAAAATGGAAATTGAATATGCATGGGTAGGAGAGGAGGGAGTGAATATGAAAGAAGGAGAAAAATACCATGATTCTTTAAATTTATTATTTAAGACCAAGAAGTGTAGTGAGAAACATGCCGCATTTTTCTAAATGTATCAATAAAAAATCCGACCTTAAAATTCCATAGATCCCAGACTTGATTCTATTTAATATACATATATTTACATATCAACTAATTTATATTTTTCATTTTTTTAATAAAATATAAACGTGAAAACTTGTCTCCCTAATTTAATCTATACCAGGAGCTTGCCGCCTCAAATTATTTAGAAATTCAAAAAATTAAAATGAAAATATCCGAAAATATCAATACGCTTTTGAATAAAATTAACTTGAAGAATCGAGGAAAATTCATCCTAAGTTAATCTAGTTGTTGTCTTTGGCATACATCGTTTGTGAAAAATTTATGTGATAATAATTACTTAATTATTTTTTTACATATATTTGATTTGATTAGCAATAATTATGACATTACATATTTTGAAATTATTTTATTACTAAAACACAATTTTGGTGTGCTACTAAAACCCATGATGGACATTTTGAATCGCATGATCTCAAACAGCATAAATCAACAATCAGACTTACAGACGACAAATAGTTAGTTAACTTCTTTCTTGTCGACTTCTCTCCCTCTGCCTTCTCCCCTCCGCACACCCTCAAGCCTCAAACACTGCAGTTTCAGTCGCCCACCACTAGAAAGTGGTCAAACAGATGTTTATTGTTTATGCTCACAATCAGTGACGGCAGTGTTGATGTAAAGTGAAGTGCGAGTGAACCCTGACAATGAGTGAACCTGCACTGTCTGGTGTCTGCGTTTTGAAATCACAGCTGTTCGTGAAAATTTAAGTCTGGTATTTTGGTCACAAAACTTAACCTGGACTTAGGGGAGTGGTGTGGAAAATCTCCGGGTTTTTACTTTGACTAACGGCAGTTCTGTTAGTGCTAGTACGCGAGTGCTCTTCTTGGAGTAGAAAAAGAACCAGTACATAAATATGACTTCAACCCACCCAGCCCAATCCAGCCTGATATTACAGCCCTGGCAGTGTGCACGCCAGCCAGTGCTTGCCTGTCGACATAAATAGGTAAGTTTTTAAGCATAATTGATATATTCGTTTGTGCTAGAATATTAAGAATCACGGCAGAAGATTGGGAGAATTTTGAACGACTACTAAATAATTAAGACAAGTAAACATCGCTGTCCCAAGTTCAGAATTTAAACGACCGCCTCGGTTTTATTGGCAATATCAATGAGTTGCTTGTTTCTCGTTTATTTTCAATTTGAACTGTTTAAAGGGGAAATAAAATAGAGAGATGAACCATCTCATACAGCGGTTTGACGCAGGAGATTTTTATGACTGCACTGGACTGCACCTATTTGAATAGCCAAAACTTCTGTCCAGCTTATTTGCTCAAAACTCGTTTACGATTATTTCTATTTGATAATTCCTAATTATTTATAGTGACCGGGAAATCTTAACTAAACAACGAATTCGGGTTATTTTGGAAATAAAATCCAGGACGAAATAAATGGAACAGAAAACGCTGCTTAAATTTATTTACGCTACACAGGATTAACAAAAAATATCAAAACACAGGAACGGTTGCCGGTTGCTTATTTTCCGTGTCGCTGGTGAAAACTTCAGCTCTCTGGAGAGAGAATGCGTAACAAATTCTTAAATTACATTTTTCTTGCCGCGCAGTCCGCACAATTCACACGAACAAACAATCATGCATAAATTATACATTTTTATAGCAAAATCCACCAAGTACTGATAGTTATTATTTCATGCTCATTTACTGAGTCTTTTTTTCATCGAGGGAAACTTAAATACACACGACCACTTTTTTAGGAGAGAAGTATTTGGTTAGTTTTTCGCACTTAAGCAATTTTAGGAGTTAATTTGAAAATAGTAGAAGTCCATTCTCTGGTAAGAAACGCTTGTGAAGCTCAACCGAAATAGAAGAACACGAATCCTGGAAACGAAATAAGAGGGAATGGAGTGGCACCGGCCGCGGGGACAGCGCGGAAACAATTGAATTGCCGCGGCGCCGTCCCCTGAGCTCTCCCGGCGCCTAATCGGGTTTGCAATCCTGCTTGAGTCAACCTAGGCTTCTGGCAAAATTTATCACAGTTTAACCACCAAATCTGCGTGGATGGCCAGGTTACTCAGGGTTGCTCTGACCTCTGCACATAGAAAAGTCATTGCTTTTACACTTCGCATCCTCTGCAGCCCTCTTTCGTGCCATTTGCGATGCCCTCTGGCTGTTAAAAAGAAATTAAAAAAAAGTAGCAGTGTAGGAAAAGGGTCTGCTATTTTCAATTATTTTCTTCCGTTACAATTCGCACGAGGAGAAGCTGCAGAAATTGAATACGAAAAGAAAGCAAGGTCTTTTCTGCGTGAAGTGGAACAGCTAATCCTGAAATAACCCTGGGGCAGCTGCCGTGTCACTAAAAATCGAGCCAAGGATCGCCTCAATCAGGCTGTCTAGTGTAACGGTATGGAATGCTCTTTAATCGTTCATCTTCCTCCTCCTCCTCATCTTCAAGTAATTCCTCCTCTAACAACTCGTCCTCATCGTACTCGTCGTCGTCATAGTCGTAGGCAACCCTTGCCCTGATCAGGTTGCCGTCCTCGTCCAGAATCAATTCGTCCCCGTCCAACGACCCAGCCTGCCCCTCGTCCTCCCCGTCCAGCGCTTCCTCCTCGTCCTCCTCCTCGTCCACTCCCTCCTCCTCGTCCTCCTCAGGGATGATATGCATCAGCCTGCTGGGCGAGATCGGAGGGGTGGGAGGAGGCGGGGCGAGCAGGGCGAGGCCGGGTAGAGGGTCAGGGTCGGGCACGTCGTCGCCGGGTTCGAATTCAGGGCTGCGCTCGCGCTTCTTCAGCTCGCCCAGCCCGGTCAGCTGCAGGAACTTGAGCTTCAGCCAGACGTACACCCTGTGTAGCAGGTAGAGGCACACGACGCCCAGTCCCAGGTGCCAGTCGACCGTGATCGACAGCCACACAACAAACAGACCGATCGCGATGTTGGTTGCCTTGGTTAGAGTCTCCTTGGCCGCCTCACCTGACTGCGTCGCCGAGCGGCTATGTCTGCTGATGCTCTTGGCCTTGGACACAGGCTTCTCCTCCTCTTCGGCGTTCACTTGAAGGTTGCTCCACTCGTGCTTTGGAGTGGCCGAGCGGGGAGGGGAAGGCGGCAATTCGCTGATTTCGTCCTCCTCCCATGTCTCCTCCTCGAATTCCTGTTACGAAAATCGTAAAATTTTTAATGTCGATTTCCACTAGATAAAATCTTATAATGAATGAAACTTTGCATCACATAATAACTATTATTTTTTTATTTTTCTCATATTGGTTACTGGAAACCACCTAAGAGTAAAATATTTCAACTGTTAATCTGCCGTAATATTGTTTTTTATTCATTATGTAGTGTATGACTTTATTCTCCCAATATATTAACCATATTAACTTAGTCAAAATGTTGCTCCTGAATTAAAACTTAAACTAAAATTTATTTGAATTCAAATTTTGAGAAAAATTGAAGTCATGCGTTATTTAACTTTCTTTGTTGCCAGAAAATCTATTTACTCAAATTTTGAAAAATTTTCTCTGGTAAGTTTAGAAGAAAGTGTGCCAAAGCTTGGATACAATGCAAGTGTAGCATAATCATTAGCATTATACTTGCCTCTCCTGGAAGAAGTTTAACTTTAGCTGATGAATCCTCTTCTTCCTTCAGGTCGACAGGGCTCTTAGAGTGGATGGAATCCTCCAGGGGATCCTCATCTCCATCTGCTTGCGACTTTAGCTCGTCCAAGTCCAAAAACATTCTCCTTGAGGTCGACGCTGACCGTCTTCCCGAGCTGTCGGCAAAAATTAAAAAAATTAAATATATGATCCAAACTGCGAGTGAATTTTTCCCCCACAGCCGGCGTGCATCCGGTGCCAGCAGTCTGCTTGTGTGACACACTTATGAGTTCCGCTCCTGCTTTCATTCGCGAGAGAGCATTGTGCAGATATGTTTCGAAACGGAATGAAGGGCCATCCAGCTCTCTTGTGTACGGGCTTCATCGTGTTTATTTTCACTACATTCACGGTTTATTTAGCACGCAGAGAAATTTCTCAGCTCAGTCATAAAGTGGCCTATCTAAATTATTCAATCACTCATTTTGACGGGCTGATGAAATGGAAAAATCACATCAATCGCGAGTATGTGTCAAGCTTCTTCAATGCAAAGGTCCCAAACGGTAATTTTGAATTATTATTTTCTACAAAAATTGATCGAATTTGACGTAGAGGTGCGGCAGTGGTACGCTTATGCAAAATCAGAAGGTAATATTATATGTGATAATCAAGACACTGAAATCTTATCCCATATTTAAGTTGAAATGCTAAACAAACTGCCTCAGGACAGTCCTGAGTTGATCGAGCATATAAGGCGCAACCTTTTAGTAGCCCCGCGACCCGGAAAAATAGAACACGTGCCGAAGGACACCTCGGAGGGCCAGGCTAGTAAAATACTCCGCCACTTTGGAAAGAAAGTAAATTTGCACTCTTGTCACTTGCCCCAGACGACTGTAATCTTTACAATAAAACAGAGCCACGGAGTGTTTATCGAGTGCGGAGCAAGCGACGGGCTATTTTTGTCCAACACTTTCTGGCTGGAGAGCGCGTTCAACTGGACTGGACTTCTCATCGAGCCCGAACCGAGCAGTTTCAAAAAATTACTTGGAGCTGGACGGAACGCGTGGCTTATGCCGACATGTCTCAGCCTGAGTAAACACCCGTCTTTGGTATTATCGAATAGAGTAATTACTGTGGTGCACAAGCTTATTAATTTGCTAATGTAGAAAAGAGTGCGTTTAGAAGAGGAGGAATTGGCATCAAACACCAGCGCCGTGCATTGCATGCCATTGTTTTCTATCCTGCTCGCCGTCAACCAAACGATCGACTATTTTAGTCTCGACACTGGAGGCAACGAGCTAGATATTTTGAAAACGGTCCCGTTTCACCACATCGACGTGAAAGTAAACATGGAAGCTATTTTGTTTGTGGTGCCTGAAGTGGCCACACTCTGTTGCGAAGAATTTAAAAATGTTTGCAAACGAGGATTCATGATAAATTTGCAGTGGCTGATTATTTTTCTTAAAATCAAATAAGAATAATTTCAGCCTAAAATTTTGTACTGAAATATCGTATTTGCCTACTGTGAATTCTAAAACTCGTCACTCGCACACTAAGTGCGAGATGATATTTTTTAGAAATAATACGAAACAATAATCCAAAGTTTAAGGAAACAAACTAGTTGAAAATTATTGATTTTGGTGCGCTTTTTATACTAACATAATTAGCAAATCAGCCCAATATCACAAATAAAATCCAAAACTCATGCCTGTTCAACTTTGCAGGTTTGGTCAATCAACATATCAAAAAATCGGAAAGACAGAGCTGACCTAATTAACTTGATGGACATCAATGGTTACGGTCTACTCAAGTTTTCGACTGATGATGGGGATTGGGTTAAGAGTGACTTAATTTTTTCTAAGGACGCCGGAAAATAAAATAATCATGCTATCATGCAAAATACAAATTATTACTGAATGTCTGATTCCTTACTCTATGGCGTCAATGAGCTCGTCATATCGCGAAACGACGATCGCCCTGCATTCGGCGTCCTCAGTTGCCTTCTGCGACTCGGTGCTCATCCGCAATGACGAAGTCTGCTGCTGGAACGCTTTTCTTCTGGACGATGTGTCCGGCCCTTCCTCATCCCTCACCATCTCGGTGGGTCTCCTCAATTTCACTCCTAAAATGCTTAAGCCTGGATCGTAAGGGATTAGTAAACATAATTCAGAGCTAATAAAAGCGTGAACCTTTTTTCTCCTTTGCCATTTCCTCTCTGGCACTCTCCTCTAGTTTTTTATCCCTTTTGTCTTTTGCTTTGCCACTTCTCGGAGGCCTCTCCCTGACTTTCTCCTCCTTCGCTGGTTCCTCGGGAGGCACCTCCTTTTTGTCTTTCGACAATAATCTTGATATCAAGCTCCTCTTTTTCTTGGACGGTGAAGGTGACGGCTGAACAGCTGGCTCCACCGGAACTATTGGCACCTTAAGTTCTGTCCGCGGTTTCTCCACCTCCAATTTTTTCGGTGTCTCGGCCTTCTGTGGCTTTTCCGCCTCCTGCTGTTTCTCATCATTTTGCGATTTTTCCACATCCTGCAATTTCTCTAAATCTTGCGGTATTTCAACCTTTTGCGGCTTTTCCACTTCGAGCGGTTTCTCCAATTTTAGCACTTGTTGTTCGGGCTCGTTTTCTTCGATGTCCTCTTTGTCAAGAATGATCATGCCTTTCCTCTTGTCCGCATGACTGACCACCGGCTCATTTGGTATGGCATTAAAAATTTCCTTCTCTCCGCCTTCGGCAGCGGCCGGCTTCACTTGCAGGTCTTTAGGAGCTTCTTCAACGCTTTCAATGACGATTTCCGTTTTCTCAACCACCATCATGTCCTCCTCCGGCCCACGATCAAGCTCTGCCGTTCGCCTCGGTGGTTTTTTCAAACTCGACTTGAGAACCCTCCTCCTGGGCACTTCAACGTCGGCGGTGATGACGTGCAGCTCTGGCTCCGGCACTTTTAACACTTCCACTTCGTTACTGTTCATGTCAACCGCTTCCTCAGCCACTTTCCTGTGGATCCTCTGCTTCTTTGGCGGTGGCAGAGGTTGTGGGGGCGGCGAAGGCTCCAGCACGATGCCTTCAGGGGGCTTGTCCATGACGACTACCCTGCTGAACGGTGACACGCTGCGTGCGCTCCGTACACTGCGCGGCGTCGTTGGCCTCGAGATGACCATCTCTTCGACGTCATCGTAATCGTGGTCACGGTTGAGGAACGGACCACGAAGGTAGGGCGACACTGGACGGATGTCGACATCCTTGTAGCTCTCACTGAAAGTGACTGGAGTGTGTGTGCGGTGGTGCTCAAAGTCGGACGTTTTGTTCTTCTTGGCGTCTTCCAACCGGCCGACTTCTGGGATTTTCCTCTTTGGCTTCTTCAGTACCGATTTAAGTGCAGGTTTTTCGGGGGCTGGGGATGGAGGAGGCTGGAACATAATTTTGAGTTAAAAAATCGTGCTGTGATTTAAATTTTTCATTGGGTGCGTTCTACGGTTCCTTGAATGAATACTTTTAGAAATTCACCTTAATTTCCTCAAATTGCCCCGTGTCTGTGATTTTTGCCCTCGGGAGGATGTTTTCTGGAGCCTGAGTCATTTCAACCGCGTCTTCCTCCTGCATGGTTTCTTGTCGCTTTTTCTCGTTCCTCGCCTCTTCTGCAGCTAGCGCCTAGGGAAACCATTGTCTATCAGTTGCTCTTAATCAATAAAATGTTTAACTCACCTGGTATAATCTAGCCATTGCCTTCTCGTGCAGCAATTCAGTGGAGCTCACCGCGTTTCTTTGGAATTGGATTGGTGTTATTTCATCAGCTCGCATGTTGAGCGCACTCAACTCGGGCGACGATAATGACATTGGCGGAGGTGGCATGTCCAGCGAGTCTTGCTGTTTCAAATCGGGCTTCTTTGATTGCTCTGTGAACAGTTAAATACAGTAAAGTAAAACAAGAAGTGAAGAACTGGTGAACATCTAAGTATGGGACGTAAGATCCACAGATAAATAATTTTAGAAAAAAAATTGTCGTAAAAAAAATCAATGTCCAAGGTCCAAGAATAGAATTAACATTTTTAAAATAAATCTCACCAGTGTTGCTTCCAGTTGTGACACTTAGAGCGTCGTTTAATTTGTCTTTGGAGGGGACAAGCACCACCATGAGCTCGTCGGAATTGCCTCTGTGCATTCTGGATTCACCATCCTCGTTTTCGATTTCTTCCTCCTCATCCTCCTCCTCCTCTTCTTCAAGTTCTTCCTCCTCATCAGAGTATTCAGATTCTTCTTCCTCCTCCCCCTCCTCCTCCTCATCTTCTTCCTCCTCTTCGACATGCTCAGGTGATGCTTCTGTTATAACCATTGTTTTTAGTTAAGAGACTAGGCAAAAAACTACACTACCTTTTTGCTGAGGCGTTGGTTTTGCGGGCTCAACCGGCTTTGGTTCAACAAAGCCAAACATTTCAGCCCTTTTCCGCCTTCTCTCCTCCAACCATTCGTCGGATGCAATATTGCTGTTGTCGGCCGCTGGATCTTTAGTTGGTGGTTTGTACAAACTGTAAAAATGAATATATCCCCACGTCAGTTCTCCATTCATCGTAATAAATCAAGGAACGCTTTTTTATTATTTGTATCAGTCCGAAGCAACACAATCCAGAGAAAATTTCCAAACTCACCCTCGCTTTGGATCAGGAATAAACACCGTGTCGGATTCCTCGCTTGGGTCGCTCATGCCATATGGATTTTCCGCCTTGATCCTGAATTTGTACTCCGACCCCTCGATCATATCGTCCAGGGTGGCGCCAAGCTGGCGGCAGGTTGCAGCCTTCAGCCATACGTTCCACCCGATCTGTGCAACCAATAATTATATTTTATCGCGGTTCCGCATTGCACACCATACCCTGTAGTATTCAACTGTGAAGTTTCCGATTTTGCATCCGCCGTCATCTTTCGGCGCCCTCCACTCTAAACGCACGGTTCTACCGCTGTGCGTAGCGATTTCAGGCTTCCCCGGTGGCAGAGGACGATCTAAGAAATAATATATTTTTATTTTTCGTGTCCTCAAACAATTTAGAATTCACAACTTGTAATAAAAACAGACTATCTTGAAAAGTTTTAACTTTTGATTATGTTAATTAATTAAATTTGTTTAACATATTTACATAAATTCTAGAGTGCAGCTAAATTTTGCTAAGTAAATAAATCAATTTACTCCAGAGGTATTCCAGAGAAAAAAATACTGTAGTGTGGAAGAAAGAATCGAAAATCCCCCAAACAAAAGAAAAAGTGGAAATCGCAACGATAATGACTCGATCTATAGTTGCTAGCATTTTAAATAAGTGTATCTCAATTATTTCCTAGAATTAAAGTACAATATATTGACTCACCAGTGACCGTGACCAGCACGGCTGCGTTGTCCTCGCCCAGGTCGTTGCTTCCCCTGGCGACGTATTCGCCGCGGTCATCGCGCTTCGAGTCGAGTATGCGCAGCGTCGTGCTGTGCTCGGAATGAACTATTTCGCACCTCGCGTCGTTTTGCAGCTGTAGATGGTCGGCTTTGCAAATGAATACCGCGCGAATTAAATGTCTCGCTACTCACCTCCTCGCCGTTGTGGAGCCAGTAGACAATGGGCGGCGGTCGACCGCTGATACTCGCTTTTAATCTGATTACGTCACCAAGTTCAAAGAGCATCCCCTCGTCGTAATTCTTCGGAAACTTGACCCGCGGTGGAGCTGTTCAGTAGAAATTCACTTTAATATAAATTGTTTCCTCGTGAATCGTTCTGAAATGCTATTCCTGGGGCAAACACTGAATCACCTTAAACAATTTGTAAAAACTTGTCTCCTTTATAATTTCCTTTTTTTTCAATCACCATCAAATATGACTGCTAATTATGAATAATTATCTTACCATCAACTCTGAGCATTCCTTTAGTGACGATGTGTCCTGCTCTGTTGGTGGCCGTGCATTTAATTTCGCTCTCGTCGCTCAAAGCCACCTAACCATTTGAAGTTAAAAAAATTCCGATGCCATTTTAAAGTATCCTACCTGGAAAAATGTTAGAGAGCTGTGTTCGTTATCTGTCACAATTTTGATCCTTTTCGAGTTGAATATTTCGTAGGCGTCCATGTACCAGGCGATCTGCGGTGTCGGTGTGCCCAAAACTTGCACAGAAAATGTCACCTGCGAAGTATTAATAAGATAAAATATTAGTTGACAGAATAAATATTTGAAAAAATGGTAAACATTTTTATTGTCAATCTTGCTGTATTTGATTTTCATTTTCTGGCAAGCTTTTCATTTTTTTACTAAACAATAATTATTGTTGAATATATCTTCAAACTGTCCGATGGATTTAATTAATGCAAGAAAAGTTTTTCCAACCAAAATTCATTCAAACAATCAAAAAATGTTCCACCCTGTAGATCAGCCCTGAAATTGTGCTGCTCACTTTTTCGTGTTCGGCCGCGACGATGTCCTTGAGTTCCTTGAGAAAGTGGGGCACCGTGGCTACGCTGCCGATGTTGAACGAGATTGGCGGCGTCGGCTCGGATGGCTCTGAGAACCCGAGCGCATTCTCCGCCATCACCCTGAACTGGTACCTACGGCCCGGCTCGAGGCCGGCCAGGTTGACCTCGGGGTCCCTGGTGAGGGCAGCGTGCGCGCGCACCCATGTGGTCGCCGCTGTGTCCCGCCGCTCCACCAGGTAGCCTACGGACACAGAATTTCTGTCTAATTGGCACAAGCATTCTTTCTCTCGGCCACGGCTCGTGCGCCCCTTTAACGATTAGAGAGAGAATCCGGATTTTTACTTAATTCTTTTTCTTTGGCATCATTTCTAAATAGTACTGTTTCCACTCTGAAAATTTTTAAATTGAGAAATTTACGCACCTGTAATATTTAATATTTTTATAATTTTTCTTTTACAACAGTAAAAAATCCAATTTGAATTTCCCAAAATTATGCTTCAATATTTTTTTACAGCTACTTAATGGCTAAATTAAAATAAAAAACGCAGTGACTTCTGATTTAGAGCTAGCTCTTCATGATTCCGAGTTTTACGTGTTTAGCTCCTTTTTTACGTCCCCTCGATTCTTTCGCGCCGAGAATTCTGCGTGTCTGGCGTAGCGGCGGCCACTGAGCAGCAGCCACTCCCCTTTGCAAGCACCCAATTTAGACTGCGTGACCTTTGCGTCAGAAAACTCCTACAATTCGAGTCGCTGTGCTCAGTGTTGTTTTGTTCGAGTGCGATCACATTGCCCCGTTTTACACCTCAGCCGCGCTGCAACTTTCGATCGAATTGAAAACGAAATTGACTATTAAAATGAAAACTAATAGCCTGCGCTTTGTTGGTTTCAAACGAACCATGAAAAGTTTTCTAAGATGAAAATGCCCGCTCTAATTAAAAGAAAATTATCGCAAATATTTCTTGTATCAGGGTTTAATTTTAGAAAAATTTAATGATGCTGACCTGTGAGTGGGGTACCTCCGTCATATTCTGGCGGCTTCCAACGCACTGTGATGACATCAGGCTGGTGGTACTGAAGCAAATACTCGTCGGTGGGTGGCAGGACCACGTCTGGTCGGCCCGGTGGACCTGGCACCGCTGCAATCGAAAAACGAACGCTGTCAATGATATTTTTGTCATGACGTGTGGATGGATCTGTGCTCTAGAGTCTGTAATTATCATTTGTTGACAGTATGATAGTCTCTAAATTAAAATTTGAGAATATTATGACATTAATCGCAGAATGCTACTATTTTTAAAAAGTTGTTTTTGAATGGATTCATTTGAAAAATGTAATAATATTTTAAGATATCAAACTATCATAATAGGTTTATCTGACATTAGAAATTAGGCAGTAAGATGAGTTAGTCGCGTTTCATATATTGATTGCAATTTTGTCGCCATGCATGATTCTTGGGGAAATTGGTCTTTGCCAAAAATCCCCCAATTCCTCACGGCGAAAAGCTGAGGTGACCCAGGTATCTGAGTGTTTCTCCGTAAATTTTTTCCAATCGAATTATATCTTTATTAAATTTAATTTGATTGTGTTAAGAAGAATGGCTTTTTAATTAAAAACTGCTGGAGGACAAGTTGTGTGGTTGATAAGAGATTTAATCGCTTTGGCAGAATGCGCCAAGCGAGTTGGCAGACGAGCGTGTTTATTATTTCGGCAACGGTGGCGGTTTCAAAAGCAAATCGGTGCAAGACGGATGCCATTGGCGTGAGTCGGGCCAGAGGCAAGAAAGTGATAAAGACACTACTTGAGGAAATAATATTGCACGATTGTCTGGGTGCGCGAGAGTGCGAACGCGAGCGAGAGAGAGGGCCGGTTGGGCGGGCGGGAGGCTTTGTTCCGAGAATAGAGAGCTGGGTCGGAAATAGCCGGCCGTCGGCCGCACGTCGGCGGTGCAGGCGGCCGGCCGGCGCCCCGGAGGCGGCCACTTACTTGCTGAGCGCGGCACGTGCTGCCATTTGTTGATCGGCGGGCCTCGGCTCACGGTGTTGCCCATGATTAGCGCGAGCCAGCGGAGCGGTCCATCGTGCCGAAGCGGCGGCCACCGAGCCTGCACTGGCCACTGGCCCAGCACAGCGAACGGCCCCCGATTTAGAACACCGCCCCGAGCGCGCCAACGCCATCTCGGCCCTCCGGACGCCACCCGACCGTCCCGGATCGCCGCCCGTCGCGGCGCGTAGGCAACCGCCGCCGCGTCCGGCACGCACCGGTTGCCGCATTGCCAAACTCGCAGGCGCTACCTTTATTTCGCCTCACTCGTCCTTCCATTGGCTACGCCCGAAAAATCAACCTTTGAGTTATCTCTATATAAATGTTCTGCATTCCAATAACGCTGAATAACCGATTAATTTTACTTGACAGTTTTTTACTTCCTCTATTTTTTTATGTCTGATTCTTGTGGTATTTCATCAAAATAAAAAGAAAGCGAAGACAAAGACACCATTAAACACACATAATCAAAGATTGTAAAAACAGTCCTGTTTCAGTGCGTCCCTTAACTCACAGAACATATTGTCCCAATTAAAATAGAAAAATATTCATTGCCAATGAAAAAATGCTGTATTTTTACTCTCGGAGACTGATAATTGCTGTTCAGAGTCTCTAGAGTATTTTGACAGTAAAATTGAGAGTTCCGTGTCCGTATTGTAAGCAGCGTTAAAATATTTTTGTCTGATTGTCATTAAAAAATTGAGCCCTTCCTGTCTTACTTACGCAGATGACCATCTGTTTTTTAATGAAGATACAAGCGGAATCGTATTTTTTTCATTACTTTATATCTATGATACCAATTGTGAGTCTTAAAGCCAAAATTTTATTTCTTATTTCTTCAAGAATGTTTTAGGAGACTTTCCTGCTAAGTGCGTTTCAAATGGCGAGCACTGTCTCCATCTCAGAAATCTTATTCTATTTTATAGCAAGAAGTGTCCCCGTTGAATAGATCTCGTTGAGAGAAATCTAATTCTGCTATGAGAAAAAATGGTTCACTGCAGTAAGGTTTCGAGAAAATTGCCAAAATCTAATTTCGCAGCCCCAGTAAATCATCAACCATTTTCAATTATTGCCCACTATCCATCCTTTTTAAAATATTGACACACCATTCTTCTGACAACAATGTGTTCTAACATTCCAAAGCTTTCAAATTCTGTAATATCTTTGGATTGTAACCAATTTTTAATTTTGATTGTTTAAATCTCAAGGCCAAATTCATTTAGTTAGTTCTCAACTTAGCCCTAACGATTTCACTTTTTTCCCTGTCTCTACCTATGGTTTCGTTCACCCTGAGGAATTTCTTGAGCGTGAGAGCTTCGCTGCAGCCAACTTCATTTTCTGCTGTGATGCGGAAGTTGCACAGAATGTCCTGCGGTAGGTTGTTAATGATGATTCCTGTCTCGTCCGCCTCCAGCTCCTCGCGTCGCCTGAAATGGCACACTTTAACGACTCCCGCATGCGAGTAGCCACACCCTTCAGATCCGCGTCGAAAACCTAAACATACAAACCTGCCCCTCGCAACTAAAACACAAATCCTCCATTACCAGGGAGGCTTTCGCTCAAGCTTTACTTTATAACGTCTTTGGAACCGCAGTCCTTTGTCGGGTGCATGATGATCTCGACGATGTACTTGAGGATGGGGCTGCCTCCGTCCATCGCTGGAGGATCCCAGTCCAGTTCCACCGAGCTCTCAGTCACCTCGCCGATTACGACTGGGCCGATTGGCCTGCCCGGCACTTCCGGGCAGCCTGGCGAAAAGCCTCAATTTTACCCGAAATCTTATACCATCAACGATTTTTTTTCTGTTGAGTTCGGTCAATTTTAAACGATCGAAACAAATTGATTTAAATTATATGATTTGATATTTCTATAAGAGAAAATTCATCTGCGTCCGTGATACTTTCAAAAATGATTAATCAGTTTCCGTGCTCAAGTTATTAGTTTCTTTCAGTCTCGATTTTAGTCAAGTGTCCTATAACTTTCTATTTCCTCAAGTTCTATGAAGAGTTTGCAAAATTTAACTGTCCCAATCAGTTTAAAATTATGAAGTCTCGTTTTGCACCACTGAGCAAGGCATCGCGACTTGATTCAACTATACGTTCACTCTTAAGACTTTGCTGCCTTGCCCAGTGGTTTGAACAAAGAGGGTTTGTAGGAGGTATCGTGCATACAAATGACTACACAGCTGCGTTTGTTGTTTCTCATGAACATTTATTGAATGAAACGAACAACAGGCCCCATGGAGAAACCGCTGAGTCGCGGGCGAGAAAAGCAGCCGATTTCGATTGAGATAGAGAGAGCACCTACTTTGATCGCCTTTCCCGCCGCGATTCAGCAGCGACTCCCCGCCGTTTCGTGGCTGAAGGTTTTTTCTTTGTATCATAAGTGGAGTTTTCGCTTGGGAACCGTCGCTGTACTTTGAGACTCTTTAAAACTGTTTGAAAACACAAAAGCTGAACAACTCTTCAAGCAATAGTCTATCCTCACGTATATGTACAGTAAAATACAAAACTAGAAGCGCGCAGGGGAGGGGACAATGAACAGTAGAAAAAGACTAAGCCGCGGACATTTCGCCTCTGGTTTGCACAGGATTGAACAGTTGGTCGGTTTCCTCAGAGGTGAAACCTGCCGGCTTAGTTCGAGTGATTTTTTTAATCTCATCTACGGACAAACACAGTTGTAAGAAAATGTACATCGCATCGCCGACCGATTTGTTCGCAAGGTCGTGCGATCTTTATCTTTTTACGTGATTTTTTTCGTTTACTTGAAGAGTTTTCGAGCGTAGTGCCAGATTTTAAAGAAGTACTCGTCCCTCTTAAGAAGAGACCCCTTGGCGTATGATTCGATATCGGCATCCATTCCGGCCTCGCGCATCCAGGAAGTGGTGGTCTCGGTGGTCAGACTCAGCGAGGGCGCGTCCCGATCGAAATCGCCCTCACGCAATCCCCAATCCAACAGATCCGAGTCTGCGTACCAAACAAATACACAACACTTCAGTATGCTGATTGATTGACCCCACTCCAAATATTTTCTCTAAAAGAAATGCAAGTTCTCTTCGGCGAATTTTGAAACACAAAAAAATCTGAACAGCCCGAGCAAGTTTTTTTTTTTAATTTAAGCTTGAAATAAATTATAATTTTTCTCACATATTCAAGAACTGCAGTCTTTTTTGATTCAAGAATAATTTAAAGGGGGTAAAACTCGCGAACGAATCGTTTGACCATTGCAAACCGTCTAGTCATTTTTCAAATTTTAATTTGCGGCCGTAAAACACGAGTTATTTTTTTAATTAACAGAATGTGATGCTTGCAAATGACCAGATGGTGTGTTTTGACCAAAAAATCATGTAAACCGAAACATTGATTCAAGTTGAGCATGCATCACAGTAATTAGAAACCGCAAACAAACGATTTAACTATTATTTAAGGCTTGTTATACGATTACACCAAATGAGATAAAAACAGGAAATTTTGTGACGTTCTCTCGAGCATTTATTTATCTCTTACTTTATCACCTGACAAATGAAAATAAAATCCTGAACTGATTTTTCGGTTTTCAAAAGGATGCGGTTGTTAATGTGATTTAGAATCATTGCAGTGGATTTCGGCAGTTAGTCATATATCGCGCGCGCCATGCGAGTTATTAACACAAAAAGTCGCGGGCAAGTAAAATGCGGTCTCCTGAGAAGATTCGGGGAAGTTCAAAAAGTACTGGGCAAGCTTGTCATAATCGCGAGTGAACAAAACTGACTGTTTTAAATTAGTGTTTCGCATGCCTTGCTGCAGCAGCAGCAAAACCATTAGCTCGCGAATATCTTCTTAAATCAAATAGGAAAAAAACAAGGTTTCTCACCGGCTGGTCTGAGTACTTTAACTGGCTCCTCAGACTCCAAGGGTTCACTCAGGCCGACCTCGTTTCGCGCGAAAATGCGCAGCATGTAGTCGTGTCCCTCCTGTAACAATTGGATTATTTTTTTTACTTTAAAAAATAATTATAAATTTAATGTGGCCTTTAAAAAAACAAGAGTAGGTTGACAACTACATTGAACTTTCTAAATTTATTAGACTTTAAAAATTGTAAAATAACATTTAAAAAAATACTAGTAAATCAGAAAATCTTCCGTTGAAATTTAATTTAATATAAGATCATGGCAGACATATGTCATTTTCATACCTGAAGGTCTTTAATGTTGAGTTTCTGGACGTCGGCCTTAACCCTGCCGACCTCCATCCACATAGTCTTGCGCGCTTCCTTGACTACAATCGTGTAGCCCTCGATGGGCGCGCCGCCGTCGCTCTCTGGAATGCCCCAGGCCACGGTGATGGTGTGCGGGCCCAGGATTCGCACCTCCAGTGGCGCGGTCGGCGGTGAAGGTGGAGCTGAAAGCAATCTCAGGTTAATGCTGAGCCCTTGACCGTGGTATATCGCACACAAAACTGAGTGAATTAAGGGACACAGTAACATTGCACAAGAAAGACAAGGGGATCACGAAACAGAAACGTTTTACCGAGTTGCTGGAAAATTCTTTAAACTTTTCATGAGTTTGATTAGATTTCTGTCAATGGCACCAAAATATGAATTTTTCTTGCTTTGTGAAAGATGCTGTAATTCTTGAAACAATATTCAGTTTAAAGTTAGGAACATTTATATAATTATTCATGAATTGAGAAAACTAATTAGCTTGGCATCGCAAATTTCCCTTCAATTTTGCTTCGAGAATCTTTTCACACAAGAAAAACTCTTGGTTTCATCACTTATTTGATACTTACACGCATGCGTTTTGAGCTGCACTAGACCAGTTTCAGATGGCTCGCTCAGGCCTATCGCATTTTCGGCGTACACTCGGAAGTAGTACTCAGACTTTTCCTTCAGGTTCAAGATGCAGTACTGCGTGACAGAAGGCTCCAAGGTGATCACCTTCTCCCACGACTGGCTGCTTGAAATCCGTTTTTCGATGATATAGCCTAACGAAAATACAGTTTCAAGTATTGATATTTTCATTATATTATTTGTGGAAATACCTGTAACTTCAGAGCCACCAGAGCTTGTTGGTGGTGACCACTGCAAGGTAACGCTGCGACTAGTAACATCGACCACGCTGAGTTTTGGACTTGAGGGTGGAGCTGATGAAAAAAAATTAATAAAATTTAGCATGACTGAAAAATTGGGCCAATCATATTTTAAAAGAAGTTAATCTTTATCTTTAAAAATCAAAATTAACGACATTTCAACTTTTTCTGCTCTCTATGGAAAATATAAAATATTTTTATAAAATGAAAGTTCTAAATGATACAAATAGAATCGTTTTTTAATATTTTTGCTAAGAGAGTTGTCACTTACTTATTCTTTTGCCGATTGTGATGATTTCGTCTGGTGCAAATGGAGAACTAGTGCCAGCCTCATTCCGCGCTGTGATGCGGAAATTGTAGGATGTGTTGAGCTGCATGATAGATTTCACATTATATTCATTTTATATTATTATAAAAATAAAAATTTCCACACACACCTTTAGTGACGTGACTTCAATGTGTGTTGTTTCAGAAGAGGTGTTGCCGACCTTCTGCCATGCCTTCTTAGCGACCTCCTTGCGTTCCACAAGGTATTCGATGATCGGCGAGCCGCCGTCAGACTCAGGTTGGTGCCATTTTATTGTTACAGATGTGTCTGTCATACCGGAAATATCCAGCGGGCCTCGCGGTGCCGATGGTGGTTCTAAAAGAATCGTTTTAAGAATAAATTAGCAAATCACCGTTAAGGTCTATTTTATGTAAAATTTAGCTAGCAAATAAAAAAATTACCGAATTGGCTCTTGACAACGATGGTCTCGCTCTCAAGTGCCTCAGAGGTGCCCACGGGGTTGGCCGCGGTCACCCTGAACATGTACTCGGACCCTTCTCTCAATTTCTGAATGGCGTACGAGTTGATGTCGCCCTCGACGTCCGCCACTTTCATCCAGACCATCTTTTGCACGTCGCATTTTTCCACGGAGTACTTTGAAATTTCTAGGCCGCCGTCGTCGGCTGGCGGCTTCCACTCGATTGTGACCGACTCTTTCTGGATTTTCTTGACCACGAGTGGACCTTCCGGCTTGCTTGGTTTGTCTGCAATTGAAAGGATTTTTAGTCGTTTGTCAGCGTTGCTTTTTGGGTTGGCCCGTTGAGTTCGACTCAGGAACTTATCCAACGGAAGGGTGCAGAAAATCGCACACACCTTGCATCGAGACGCGTTCGATTTTGCGATCAGAACGCGTCTAAAGAAATATATTTGAGATGGTGGGGTCAAGCTCGATGGAGGACTAGAACTTCAAAGGGGTTTTACAGATGAAGAGATGAAAAGAAAGAAAAGAGACGAACACAATATAGATTGCAAAAGAAAGGGGTTCGTGTAAAAACGGAAACAACTATGTTGTGTTTGCAGGGGAAAATGAAAGTGCGGGACGCCTAGAGTGCGGACAAACTTCCATAACACTTGATAACGCAACACAACGGATAAAAGGGTTTCGACTTTTTTTGTATTGGTCAACAACTTGCAAACATAACAGATATACACGATAATCGAACTTAATTACCGATCGGCTCCTGACTAGGAGATCTAGACTTGCTCAAACGCAAGGTATCATCTGCGATTGGAGATGGAGTCGATTATTAAAGAGCAATTCATTGCGTTGGCCAAAATTAAATTCTTACCAGGTGCATAAGGTACCCACATAATTTTTTTCTTGAAAGTGCTTTCGACGTTTTATAGAGCCAAATGAATTCAAAATATATTTTGTAAAATTTTAAATCCGTCAGGCCGCACATTTTGAAGAAAATTTTTATGGGGGCAAGAACCGCAAATGGACACGTACCAATAACCCACAGATTGAGATCAAGCGAGGTAGTTCCCGCTGCGTTGGTGGCCGAAACCTGGTACAAGCCGGTGTCGTCCCTGGCCAGGGTGTAAATGGCAATGGTGGTCGACTCCTCGTCCACATACAGACTGCACTTCTTGGTCGACTCGATTTTGCGTCCGTCCTTGCTCCAAACGATCTCAGGCCGTGGGAATCCAGAGAATTTGACCTCCAGCTTCCATTGGTTGTTGACTCTCTGTTTCTGGTTAATCTGCGACTCATCAACTAGCACCAGGCGCGGCTTTTCCTGCACCAGCAGCACGCAGCTGGTCTCTGCGATGCCCGCGGAGTTGTTGGCCTGGCACGTGAACTTGGCGCCAGAGCCCTTCTCCACCTGGCTGATGACGTATTTGGCGATGCGGTTCTCGTAGCTCATGCTCTTGGCCCTAAACGGCTTGCCGTCGCGCAGCCACTTGATTTCTGGCTCAGGCACGCCACCGATGACACACGAAAGGGTCACAGTCGCGCCTAGACCGGATACGATGTCAACCAGCGGCTGCTGAATTACCGGAGGCTCGGCTGTGGAGGACCATAGTTTTAATTAGTTTTGGGAATCTACTTCTGCAAGAAATTTATATTCTTCAATGTAAATTGTTTTATCGCTAACCTGCGACAGGTGCTGCGACCTTGATGTACTTGGTCACTCCAGACGGGGGGCTTTTGCCAACTATGTTGACCGCTGTGACACGGAACATGTAGTCGACATTGTGTTTCAATCCAAGCACCTTGTGTGTTGTTTCTGCGATGGTGGCGTCCACCTTGGTCCAGCTCAGTTCAGTGCGGTCATGGTACTCAAGGATATAGTTGCTTATGGTGGCATTGCCGTCCGACTCTGGCGCGCGCCAGTGCACAGTAATGCTTTCATTAGTGGCCTCAATCAGCTCTGGTGTTCCTGGTTGACTTGGAGGCTCTATAATTTAATTCAATTTTTTATATTAAATCTTTGAGTGAAATTACTGTAGGAAAGAAATCGGTTTAGCCCGACACATTTAACGAAAACTTTTATTTAAGTTCTTGTGCTTACGCATAATGATGAGTTTGAACTCGGCAGAAGCTTCACCGCAGTTGTTTTTCAGTTTCAGTGTCAGGTCTCCACAGTCTTGCTCTTCAACGCTTGTGATTGTCAGGCTTGCCGACGCCTCCTCCATGGTTTGCGCGATCTGAGGGATTTTTGTGTTTACATAAATTTCTTTGTTATTCAAAAATACTTACTCTCTTTGATGGCTTAATGATTTTTCCATTAATGGTCCATTCAAACTGAGGCTGAGGAATGGCGGAGTACTTGATGTTAACATTGACATTTTCGCCCTTTCGCAGACGGTATTCTTTTTGCACGTCATCGATGTTCAGTTTTGGAGCGGATTCAATAACTGGAATGGTTAAATTAGAATTAATTAGAAAAAGGATCTTATTTTAAATTTTATTAACTGCTTACTTTCGACTTTGAGTTTGGAGGACGTCTTGACGTTGACAGCCACGCAGGTGTAATCCGCTTGGTCGTCCATTGTGACTTTCTTCATGATCATCTGTCTCAAGCCCCCATCGGCGGTGAAAATTATTTTGTCAGAGGCACCAATCGGCTTTCCATTCTTTAGCCAGTTGACTTCAACACCCGGCTGCGACAGCTCCACGGTGAAAATGGCATCTGTGTTCTGAGGCGTCAGGGTCACTTCAGGGAGTTTCGTCAGGAACTCCACCGCTGGCTCTTCGACCTTCAGTGTCGCCTTCGACGTTTGTTCTCCAACCTGTGATGCGTTTTTTATTTTTAAATTGAGCAAAAACCATGGACTACATTCCCTGTTTTAATATAATATTTATTTTTAAAGGTTAAAACATGATTTACGTGAAATGTATGTTTTCATTTTTTTTTAAAGAGAAATCCATTCTTAATAAAGTCAGGAATCAGCTGTTTAATTACCTGGCAAGAGTATTCTCCAGCGTCCTCAGGTAAAGAATTGTAGACCATCAGGCGCTGTCTTTTGCCGTCAATGGCCAGCTGCACATGCTCTGAAAATTGGAGTTCTGTGCCGTCCTTGAACCAGCGTACCAGGGCATCACCCTTAGTCAGCTCGATTTCGAAAGTGGCGCGCTCGCCCTTTGCGATGGTCACATTCTTCATCGTGCCTATGATTTCAGGCGGTAGCTCTGCAAGAGGAACATGTCAAAATGAGTACAAATTAATGAAATTTTCCCGGAAATCTTATTTTTTTTTTGCATTGCAAAACCTACCTACTACAGTGACCTCAGCGGTGCACTCATGCTCTCCAAGGGCACACGTGTACTCGCCCTCATCGTGGACGGAAACAGCCCTGATGAGCAATTTGTGAACCTTTCCTTCGCGTTCAAAGTCAAAGCGTTCGTCTCCGTGCTGCAGCTCTTCGCCATCCTTATGCCAAGTGACTTTGGCGTTCTCTGAGGAGACTTCCACCTCCAAAAAGGCAACGTCTCGCTCCTTCACCTCCATGTCGTTCAACTTTTTGACAAATTCTGGTCCTGACTCTGCAAATTACAGTTTTAAATATTTGATTTCTATATTATTTTTGTTATTTCTGAATCGCTAAATATTTAAATAGTTAAATTTATTTTTTTGTAGGAGGTTCAAATCCAAATTGTGACGCTGCGGAGAACAAATCGTACCAACCAATAATAGTAAAAAACACGTATTTACCTTTCATTGTGATGGTGGCCTGAGTGAACTGATCGTTGACAGTGCACTTGTATAGGCCGACGTCTTCTTTTTCGATCTTCTTGATGATCAAAACGTGTTTCTTATTTTCCGAGTAGAGTTCGTATTTGGTTGTGTTTGTGTCGCGGTACAGCTCACGGTTCTCAAAGTACCACTTTGTAGTGGTTGCTTGCGAGGTATGGCACTCAAGTTTGACGACGCCGCCTTCTTCAACGTCGACAGACTCAAGTTTCTTGGTGAATTTTCTGGAAATTCAATTTAAATTGTTCCAATCAATAATCGCTGATTTAATTATCCCCCATTCCCGACTACTTTCAACTTTTTTAAATATTATTATTTTAAGCGAACTAGGATCAATTTTGAATATAAATTAAACTTCTGAAACAATTATTTTTATATTTTTTAAATTTCAATATGTTTTAATGTTAAAAAAAGTAATAATTATTAAATTGATTTTACAATGGCTAATCCCATAGACAGTTAACAATGAATGAAAAGATAGTAAAATTCGCCTCATATTTGGATTTTTCATTTTTCAAAGTAAAAAAAAACTTGTCTGAAACTTACACATCAGCGCCGACAATTGTGACACGTGCTCCGTGAGAAGCCTTGCCAATCGAGTTAGTCGCAAAGCACGTGTAGTCACCCTCTTCGGTGCCGTCGGCGCCGCATTTAATTTCCAAAGCAATATCTTCTCCATCGTATGTTTCTCTGATAATTTTCGAGCTCTTCAGCTTCTTGTTATTCCTGCAATTTAATGGTAGTGTAAAAATGTGCTTTTGGACCGGTCGAGAGGCTATATTTACTTGAACCATGCTATTTCCGGTTGAGGGTTGCCGGTGACCTTGGCAGCCAGACGGATAACTCCATTTGGAGCTACTCTCTGCTCCTCAAAGCGTTGGATGAACAGCGGTGGCTCAGGTTTGAGCTCAACAATTTCTGTTGGTTAAAATTCCATCAGCATTTTTCTACCAAAAAGGAGTAAAATTAACACATCCAAAAAACTTGCGTGTTGTGAACAAATTGAGAGATTTATAAAACTTTTTAAAATGCATCAGCTTTCTCTGCTATGACGGTGAGCTAACAGGACAGAAAATATGGAAATGAAATGGAATTTTGCTAAGTTATATTATTTATCTTCTCAATTTTTAAAAATACCTTCACTTCCAACTAACGCCGTAATAAAAGTTAATGTCTATTTCGTGATTTTTGCTCAGTTTGAATATTGATATTATGGAAGTTGAGGCTAGCTCGAAAAATTGCATAAAGAACTGCAATATATGATTCCATTTATTCCCATTTATTTATCGGGCTACCTAGTGAAATAGGCGGAATTTAAATCGAGATTTTTCTAAAAAGCGACGCGTTTTTCTCTCTCTCTCTCTCTCTCTCTCTCTCTCTCTCTCTCTCTCTTTCTTATGAGTTGAAATAATACTCACATTTGTTGGCTCCATGGATGTGTAAGTAAATCCAGGAATCACATAACTATTTCTGCGCTCATGCAATTTTCGTGCACATGCTGGAAGCTAAGTCAGTGAGTTTGAAGCGGTGCCATAGTGGCGGACGATGCTGGCGAAAAAGAGGCCAGTCGCCAACTGAGGATGGATGCGGGTGATCCGAGCCGAGGGGCTGCGACTAAATTTAACTCGGCGCGTCGGGACGAGAGAAAGAGTCTTGTTTTTGCCACACGGCACGCGCATATGCATGAAATCCGAGCGCCTTCAAAATGAAACGCCGCCCGCCGACCACAAATAAGAATTTTTAGATTCGACTGCTACTTATAGATCTGCAGGCGATTGAAGCTCTTTTTCACGCAGTTCCTTGTGTTGCTGACGACCCCATTTCAACCCTTCACCCGCACACCAGCTTGTGCACGAAAATAGATGAGTCGCTTCAAACTCCACACCTTCCAAGCGTGAAATTTTTATTGACTGGAGCTCAGCCACGGACGTTTTAAATTAGAGCCTAATTTTCTTTGAGCACCCTATTAAAGTTGGCATCCTGCTAGCTCTGAACTCCGTTTATTGGAATCACGTATTAATTTAACCTGCTGCTGATTGCTTCGTTATTCTTTACATATTTTATCTCAATCACAGGGGATTTAATTTAAATAACAAATAAAATTAGCAAAAGCTATAATATTCCGCTTAAATAATAAAATGTCCTTGTCTAATCGTTGGCCAAAGGCTGACCCGAAAAATGAATGGGAATTGTTCAGCAATCCAATTACAACACTAGCCGCGCTTCAAAGTAGGACAATGAATCGAACCGCTTTCATTCGTGCATTTTTCTCGCGTGCCAAGTTATGCAAAGCGCTCAAAACGTGTTGCATAAGCCGTCGTCGCTTTGATCTATTTCGCCTCGCGTCAGAAGCGCACATCCGCGAGTACGAGAATAAAACTTTGGTTGAGAGCCGAGCATTCCAGCACGTGTGCCTTGAAATTTCGAGATTGTTACCTTCGACTGAGAGATAAGCCGAAGTCTTGGCAGAGCCGACTTCATTGACAGCGGTCACCGTGTACTCGCCAGCGTCGCTCTTCTTGGCGTGATAAATGATGAGCGAATAGCTGTCCTTCTCCACCTGTTCCCATCGCGATTAGCGTCACGGTTCGGGCAATTTATCTCCATCGCTCCTACCTTTTCGGCGATGCTCTTTCCGTCAGGCTTGACCTCTTTGCCCTCGCGCAACCACACGATTTTCGCTGCTGGGGTGGCCACGATCTGCGTGTTCAAAATTACACTGTCGCCCTCGGTGATGCAAATATTCTTCAACGGCTCCAGCACCTGAGGTGGCTCTTTGGCACCAGTTATCACCTGAAAAATATTTTATTTAAATTATATTATGTGATGAATTTCATGTTTCAAAGACAAAAAAAGGTTAAAAATTGGTTATTTATTTGACGTTAAAATTGTAAATATCGATTGACACAGAAGTTTGTAGTTATTTAAGTAAGTTAATTATTAAATAACTTTAAATAATGGAAATAATAATTCAGAAAATTAAAAAAATTAACAATTTTTGTGCAAATGATTTTCCTCACCTTAATGCTGACTTGGTTAGAAGCAGTACCCTCTCGATTGCGAGCAAGAATCTCGTAGGTGCCCTCGTGGCTCTTCTGAACGTTATTGATTTTGACCAGCGTCATGTAGCTGTGCATGTCAGAATCCATCGAGATAACCACGTTGCTGCTCTCTTTCAGTTCCTGGCCATTAAACGACCAGATGAGCTCAGGCTCAGGCACGGCCACCAGTCTGCACTCAAGCTCCACTGACGAACCTTCGTCCACCGTACGGGTGCGCGGTTTGTGCGAGAAAGTCGGAGGAATGCCCTCCAGGATATCTGCTAGAGAGGATTCCCTGGGAGAGAAAATGAAAATTTGTAAGTTCGATATTATAGAAAAATTATCATTTTAATTTCTTTTTATCACAAATTCTATCAACCCCTTAAAAAATTGCAGGATGTGGAAAATGCAAGAAATGTAGTCTCATTTGTAAAGCAAAAATCAATTCATGTGTAACGCCGTATTTAGTATGGGTATATGTGTGTAAAATGCTCTTTTAGTATAAATGTTTTACCTCGAAAGGCTCTTTCTAGAGTGTCCGACATTCACTTCAGAGCCGTGATCAGATAGCGGCGCCTCCACGAACAGCTCTGTTGTGCTGGAAGCAAAACCAGCAGCATTTTTGGCCACGCAGGTAAACGAGCCAGCGTCCTCGGGGAACACCTCCTTGATTATTAAGGTTGCGACGTTGTTGTCGTCATAGAAGATCTGCGTATTCATTGTTAGCCGAATTTTCTTAAAATTTTCCACTTTTCCAGTTTCTTACCTGGAAGTCGGGGGAAGGCTTGATGATGGCGGTTTGCCTAAACCATGTGATTAGAGGCCTGGGGCTTCCCTCAACTCGACACTCGAAGGTTACTGCTCCACCATCAGGCGAATGCTGTGGTTTGAGCTTCTCGAGGAATCTTGGCGCCAACACAGGCTCACCAGGAGACGGTTCTGTTGAATAAGTAAGTGTTTTTATGCTTCCTAGATGCTACTTCATTAACCAAATAAGTTAAAGAGGCTAACTTTTTGTTCTTTCGTATTACAAAAAAATCCGAGTTTCTTACTTTCAAAAACTGGAAGTTTGTCGATCTTTTCATGCAACTTCTTCTGCATGTAGTCGGCGTATTTATTCTCATCCTTGAGCAACTGAGCTGGTGCCCAGCCCTTTTCCTCTGTGAGGTGCTTCTTTACGAACCACCAGTCAGAATTGTGACATTCTGAAAATGATTGCTTTAAACCACACTTCGGTTGCAATTACAAATTGCTCACCTAAAATGTATACTCGTTCGCCTTCCACTAAATTGAGCGCTTCTTCGTTTTCGGCAACATAAGAACATATAGCATACATCTTGTCACCTTGGTGGCACTCACTAACAACTATTTGTGACTCTTCTAAACGCAAACAAAGACAGAAACACGTACATTACAAACGGTGCTTATTTACAGATTGTTTGGGGGGAAGACTGGACAAGAAATCTCAAGGCAAAAAGTACTTGCTATGCAGATATAAATGACGGATGTGCACTTTGATGATTAATGAGTTATCTGAACACATTGACTTCTGTTGCAGTAGGTGAAATGAGTACATAAATGTGCGATATAAATGGTGCTTGACATAAATAAACCCATTCAAAATACTTGGTCCAGTATATCAGAGAGTAACACAAAGCCAACAATAATTTTTCTAGAAATAATATATCTTATTTATTGTTTCCAGAGAAATTTTTGTGGGCGAGTACTCGTTGTGCAAGTACCCATCATCTTGCGATATATCAACAAAATTGAATTGGGGGACATGGAATTGTCTTACCTGTTTCTACAGAAAGCTGAATGCTGGCGCTGGCATCCTCTGTAAAAATCAATTTTGTTTAACATTTTGTTCAATTTTAGTTCGATAGTTTGTTAGTTTAAACGCCACGAAAATAAACAGATGACACACACTCACAATATACAATTACAATTTTATAGGGGTGCCTTATGTGTGCTAAAGGTGGTTTTTTATATGGTTTCTCCTGTCATTTGGAGATGTGTGCTTTCCGTGGATTTGGAATGTTTTATTGGGTTTTAAACAGCGTCTCTATCGCAATTTCTTGTGCGATTCATCGCTGCGTGGAAATTGTTTTATTTAATTTTTGAAATGCGGAATAAGAGAGCCTTACTTAATTTATACAAAAGCAGCAACCGCAACTCGTCCATTGAGTTTTGCGGCTGGGCCATGCTGTAATAAAAAGCGGCTAAAATATGCTAAAATTTTTCTTGAGAAGAGAATATTCTGAACTTTGAAATGAAGTTGAAGAAAATATCTAATTCTTCAGATGGTATGTATTTTAATTTTATAATTTTAAGTCCTTTTAACGAACTTAAAAGCGTATTATAGCTAATGCATTATTTTTCTTCAACCCGTTTTCAAAGGTGTAGATTCATTCTATAGATCAAGAAAAATTTTAAGTTGATATTCATGTCATAATAACCTTCAATAGTGGTCGTTGACAGCTGCTGTTTTCGTTTTATTTGCAAATTGAGAGAATCTTCCCCGTACTCGACTTCCTGTCGGATTTGTTTCTTTAAACCGACCTGAACTTGCTCCTCGATCTCCTCAACATTGTATGTTGATTTGGCCGCTGGTTTTCTTTTCAGGTTCATTTTGACGTCCTGCGTGCCTTCTTCACGAACAGAGTACTCTTCTTCCTCCTCCTCCTCGATTATTGGCTCGACTATTGTCTCATGCTGAATCGTTACGGTGCTTTCACCGGCCTCCTCAACAAATGTGGTTTGCTGCTTGCGAGGGAGAGTAACTTTCCTCGATAAGTTCACTTCTTCATCTTCATATGTGTTCGATTTCAAAGTAAATTCCTGCTCAATTTCTTGCTTTGCGAACACTTTCTTTGGCTTCAAAGTGATGTTCTCAGTTATAGGTACGTCTTCAGGCGCCTTGGCAGGTTTGCTAACAGTGAACTCGTGTTCGGATTCTTCGATGCTCTTTCGGCTTGGACGTCGCTTCAGAGCAACAACATGCTCTACTTGCTCCTCCTCGACCACCTGAGGCTTTACTATCGTAGCCTCCTCTGCCGCCTCTTCTACGACCTTTGGCTTTGGCTTCTTTTTCAGTGCAATTGTTTCACTTGAGCTTTCAGTCTTTGTTTCTTTTTTCTTAGAAAGTGTCACTGACGTGGAAGATTCCTCTTCAACCGTTACTTTTTTCTTTGGTTTCAGTGCTACAGACGCTACAGCTTCTTCTACAACTTGTGGCTTCACGATTGAAATTTCAGTCGCAGCCTCCTCGACTGTTGGTTCTGGTTGCTTTTTCAGTGGGATGGTTGCAGTTAATTCTTCATCTGCTGGCTTTTTCTTTGCTAAGGTTACAGATTCTTCAGACTCTGAAACGGTTTTCTTCTTTTTGCCTTTTGGCTTCAGAGTAACACTTGATTCTGGAACTTCTTGTTCTTTTACCTCCGGCTCAGGAACTTTTGTTACCTTTTCTACCGGTTGTGGTTCCGGAGCCTCTAGTTTCTTATCAACTGGTTGTGATTCTGCAACCTCTGGTTCTTTCACAGCCGGCTGTGGCTCTGCAACCTCTGGTTCCTTCACAGCCGGTTGTGGTTCC
Organism: Cloeon dipterum; assembly: GCF_949628265.1. Lineage (NCBI taxonomy): Eukaryota > Metazoa > Arthropoda > Insecta > Ephemeroptera > Baetidae > Cloeon > Cloeon dipterum. The sequence goes on from NC_088788.1 coordinate 19,045,585, forward strand.
GGAACCTCTAGTATCTTTTCAACCTGTTTTGGTTCTACAACCTCTGGTTCCTTAACAGCCGGTTGGGGTTCTGGAACCTCTGCTTCTTTGACTACAGGCGGCTCTCTCTTAGTAACTGATTCAGCCACTTGTTCAGCTGCCGTTTCTTTGGCGTGTTCAGCGGGGGTAGTTTCAGTCTCAATACTTTCAGCCGGCTTGATGGACAAATCAGGCTCCTCCTTCATCGCAGCTAGCATCTGCGGCTGCTGCTTTTCTGTGGTTTGAGTGTGCAGAGCAGCTTCTCTCTGAACGGTCGCTTCTTCCTTGACAATTTCGGGCTGTGTAATTGGCTCACACGTTTCTGCTGGTGAAACTTCCTCACTCTCTTTATGGGTTGTAATTTCAACGACTTCCTCTGGTTTTTCAGGTACGATCATCTTAAGAGTTGCTTCACCTGTTTCTTCAACCAAAGTTGGCTTTGGTTTCTTACCAATCTTAATTTTCTTTGTCAAATCGACTTCTTCCTCTTCGTAAGATTTCGATTTTAACGAAAATTCTTGTTCAACCTCTTCTTTGACTAGTTTTTTCTTTGGCTTTATGGAGAAGGTCCCGACCTCTGGCTCATCATCTTCTGCCTCGACTTTGAGTTTCGGCTTTATCTCTGCAGGTGATTCGCAAACTTGGGGAACAGTAGATAAAGGCTTATTTAAATCAGGCTCTGTACTTTCTTCCGGAATAACCGATTCAGGCTTTTCTGTAGAAATATCCGAAACAATTTCTGAGCCTTGGGATATTGGCTGATCTTCAACTCGTGAAACCATTTTGTCTTCTGCCATTTTTTCTTCGGGTATTGGCTCTGTGACTTCCTCTGACTGAACTGATTCAGAGGGAATCACTTCCTTTGTTTTTTGTTTCTTTTTCTTTTTTGGAGCTTCAATGTTTGGAAGTGTAAGTTCAGCTTTGACATCATCTTCGGGCAGGGCTTTGGGTTTTTCCTCGGCCTCTTTAATCCAAGGTTTGAGCTGGATTTGTTCCTCCGGCTCTGGCTCTTTTGGACGTTGTTTATAAGTGAGACTTATTGCTTCCGGCTCTTCCTCTACCTTTGGTTTTGGTTTGCCTTTAACAATTGTAATATTTTCTTCTGGGGTTTCTACTTTCTCCTTTTCGGGTCTTTTAAACTCGCTCACTTCAGGCTGCGTCACTGGCTGCTCCTCCACTTCAGGTTTTGATGGTTTCTCCTTCTTTTTCTTTGGCTTTGATGGTTTCTCGAAGTCGATTGTTGAAGGTTTCTCTAAGGGCTCTGTTTCAATATCAGCAATTGGTCGAAGCTCTTCGAGAGGTTTCATTTCTTGCTGCTTAAGGTCCTTGCTTTCTTGAACAACTTCTTGCTCTGGCTTGCTTATCGGCTTCAATTTAACCTCCTCAGTAACTTCGTCTTGTTTTGGCTTTTGAGGTCTTGCCTTAAGTTTTACGTCAACTGACTCTGTTTCTTCCTTTTTAATTTTTCCTTTACCAATAACAAGAGTGCGTTCAGTTAGCTCCTCAGACTCCTTTTTCACGACTTCCTTCTTTTTCTTTCTGACAATATCAGCTTCGTCTATCAACTTTTCGTACTTTTCGAGGTTTGGACGTTCATACTCCATGGTTTCCAAGTCGAGAACCTCGTCACTTATGGTCACCTTTTTAATCTTTTTAGGCTTCAGTTTAGCTGCCTCTTCCGTATTTCTTGAAATTATACCCTGTTGGAGAACAGGTGCATCAATTTGCTTAATTTCTGGCTTAAGCTCTTCAGGAGGATACGGGACCGTTTGTTGGACACCCTTAAGTTTGACATCGGGTAGCTGGACAGACTCAATTTCTCGCTGTACTATTTCTGCCTTCTTCAGCTTTACCTGCATGAATTGTGGAACTTCTTCAACTTTCACCATCTGCACCTTTTTCGGAGTAATTTGTACTCTTTCCACTTTCAATTTCTCAAGCTTCGGCTTTTCTTTTTGGGGTTCCTCAAGAGGTTTCTGTTCTTTTGGCTTCTCTTTCTTGGGTTCTAAAGGAGCAATAATTTCTTTTGGCTTTTCTTCTTTAGGTTCTTCGGCAGCCTTGCGCTCCCTCTTCTTTGTTTTCTGTTTAGGTGTCTTCTCCTCTAGCAAAACAACCTCTTCCACCTTCGCCACTTCGAGTGGCTCGTCTATTGGCTGTATTTCCACTGTTTTTTCTACCGACTGAATATGTACAGGCTCTGGCTCAAGTACAGTTTCTTCAGTGATTATTGGTGCATTTTCTTCCACAAGTGTAATTTGTTGTTCAGTTAATGTTTGTTCTGGAATCATGAATGATTTTCTATTAGTATGTGAACCTAGGGCTTAGGTGCATTAAATGTGGAAAATGAAGGTTTCAAATCGACTTCTCAAATTACCTGGCAAGTTTTCTTCGTCGCTAGTTATCTCAACAATTTCTACCGAAGGCTGCTCAATTTTTATCGGTACATTGAAAACGACCTGATCATGGCGCTTTTGAGTTTGTGCTCTAACTAATTCCACTCTTTCTTCGCATGTTTCTGTTCCGTATTGTTGTGACTGCCTAACCTGTTCAATTTCTCGCACCAATTCTGTGCATTCCATGTCAGTAGAAATATTTTCAGATTTGATTTTGTGTGTTTTCAACTTTATTGTTTCAGCTGCAATTTATATTCAGTGTAAGTCACAATTATGAATTTTCTGATAATTATTTACCTTGTACTGGTTTGTCTGGCTGTAGGATTTCTTCTGTTGAAAAGAATTCTTCCTCAGATGGAATATCCTCATACACTGACACATCTCGTGACACTTCAGAGCTTTCTGAAGGTGATTTTTCTGTGAATGAGTGATGGATCGCTGATAAATAAGTGTGAATTTCCATTATACCGCCCGTTGTATTTACAAGAAATGTGGTGTATTTTAAAAGTGTATAGAACTGTAAAATTACCTCCGTGTATTGAGTGTGATGCTGCTGCCACCTCATTTTTCTGTGCTTGTACATGTTGTAGTGTTTCCCCTGGTGTTGGCGTATCTGTAATATTGGTGTCTGCTTCCTTCAAGTATGTTTCATTTGGTGAATAAGTGGTAAATTGTGGTTGTGTTGTGACATTAGAATCTGTTTGTTCTGGTTGAGAGATTTGAATTGTGTCCGTTTGCTTCTCAATGTCAGTAACTTTTTCCAAAATTGATTTAACACCCTCTTTCCTCACTCTTTTCTTTTTCCTGTCTTCTAATTTTTCCTCCCCTAGCACTGTTGCATTTGTGGGTTGTTGAGACAAAATTTCTGCAGTTGTTGATGGTTCAATATTGATTGAAGCAGTTTCAGACGCTGCTTCTGTAGATTCTGGTGATTCAGATGTTTCTGTACTGCTCGGGAGCTCAACAACTTCTGCCATTGCTTTCTTGGTAGGGGATTTCATTTTTGCTTTTAGTTTAGGACCCTCTTCCATTTTACTCGCCGTACTGGTAGGAACAGTGTCATTTATGCTTCCAAGTATTTCTGCGATTTTTCTGCTTTCCCCTTCATTTACCATAACTTCAATTTCAAGTTGTTGGGATGAAATTTCAGTGGTTTTAGGTGGTTCTATAATGATTGAAGCAACATCTGATTCTGGCTCAGCAGACTTGGCAGTTTCAGCCACATTTTCTGAGCTCAAGGAGAGGTCAGCGACCTCTGCCATAGCTTGTTTGATTGGCTGCTTTTTCTTTTTTGCTTTTAGCTTGGGACCTTCCTCCACTTCCTGTGCTGTAGTAGCAGGAACTTCATCTATCAGTCCTTTGATTTCTTCTGGTTCGATTTTGCTCTCCTCATCCTTTGCCAGGGCTTGAACTAAAGGTTGTTGAGATGAAGGTTCTTTGGTTTGAGATGGCTCTGTTTTAATTTCTGCAACATTTGCTTCCGGTTCTGTAGGCTCTGATGTTTCAGTTACAGATTCTGGATGGCTAGGAAGGTCAGCGACCTCGGCCATAACTTGTTTAATTGGTTGCTTTTTCTTTTTTGCTTTTAGCTTAGGACCTTCTTCCACCTGCTGTTCTGCAGTAGCAGGTACTTCATCTATCAGTCCTTTAATTTCTTCTGGTTCGATATTTCTCTCCTCATTCTTTGCCAGGGCTTGAACTAAAGGTTGTTGAGATGAAGGTTCTTTAGTTTGAGATGGCTCTGTTTTAATTTTTGCGACATTTGCTTCCGGTTCTGTCGGCTCTGATGTTTCAGTTACAGATTCTGGATGGCTAGGGAGGTCAGCGACCTCGGCCATAGCTTGTTTGATTGGCTGCTTTTTCTTTTTTGCTTTTAGCTTAGGACCTTCTTCCACCTGCTGTTCTGCAGTAGCAGGAACTTCATCTATCAGTCCTTTGATTTCTTCCAGTTCGATTTTGCTCTCCTCATCCTTTGCCAGGGCTTGAATTAAAGGTTGTTGAGATGAAGGTTTTTTAGTTTGAGATGGCTCTGTTTTAATATCTGCGACATTTGCTTCCGGTTCTGTTGGCTCTGATGTTTCAGTTACAGATTCTGGATGGCTAGGGAGGTCAGCGACCTCGGCCATAGCTTGTTTGATTGGATGCTTTTTCTTTTTTGCTTTTAGCTTAGGACCTTCTTCCACCTGCTGTTCTGTAGTAGCAGGAACTTCATCTATCAGTTCTTTGATTTCTTCTGGTTCGATTTTGCTCTCCTCATCCTTTGCCAGGGCTTGAACTAAAGGTTGTTGAGATAATGGTTCTTTGGTTTGATATGGCTCTGTTTTAATATCTGCCACATTTGCTTCCGGTTCTGTTGGCTCTGATGTTTCAGTTACAGATTCTGGATGGCTAGGGAGGTCAGCGACCTCGGCCATAGCTTGTTTAATTGGTTGCTTTTTCTTTTTTGCTTTTATCTTAGGACCTTCTTCCACCTGCTGTGCTGCAGTAGCAGGAACTTCATCTATCAGTTCTTTAATTTCTTCTGGTTCGATTTTGCTCTCCTCATCCTTTGCCAGGGCTTGAATTAAAGGTTGTTGAGATGAAGGTTCTTTGGTTTGAGATGGCTCTGTTTTAATTTTTGCGACATTTGCTTCCGGTTCTGTCGGCTCTGATGTTTCAGTTACAGATTCTGGATGGCTAGGAAGGTCAGCGACCTCGGCCATAGCTTGTTTGATTGGCTGCTTTTTCTTTTTTGCTTTTAGCTTAGGACCTTCTTCCACCTGCTGTTCTGCAGTAGCAGGAACTTCATCTATCAGTCCTATGATTTCTTCTGGTTCGATTTTGCTCTCCTCATCCTTTGCCAGGGCTTGAATTGAAGGTTGTTGAGATGAAGGTTTTTTAGTTTGAGATGGCTCTGTTTTAACATCTGCGACATTTGCTACCGGTTCTGTAGGCTCTGATGTTTCAGTTACAGATTCTGGATGGCTAGGGATGTCAGCGACCTCGGCCATAGCTTGTTTGATTGGCTGCTTTTTCTTTTTTGCTTTTAGCTTAGGACCTTCTTCCACCTGCTGTTCTGCAGTAGCAGGAACTTCATCTATCAGTCCTTTGATTTCTTCTAGTTCGATTTTGCTCTCCTCATCCTTTGCCAGGGCTTGAATTAAAGGTTGTTGAGATGAAGGTTTTTTAGTTTGAGATGGCTCTGTTTTAATTTCTGCGACATTTGCTTCCGGTTCTGTTGGCTCTGATGTTTCAGTTACAGATTCTGGATGGCTAGGGAGGTCAGCGACCTCGGCCATAGCTTGTTTGATTGGCTGCTTTTTCTTTTTTGCTTTTAGCTTAGGACCTTCTTCCACCTGCTGTTCTGCAGTAGCAGGAACTTCATCTATCAGTCCTTTGATTTCTTCTGGTTCGATTTTGCTCTCCTCATCCTTTGCCAGGGCTTGAATTAAAGGTTGTTGAGATGAAGGTTTTTTAGTTTGAGATGGCTCTGTTTTAATATCTGCGACATTTGCTTCCGGTTCTGTTGGCTCTGATGTTTCAGTTACAGATTCTGGATGGCAAGGGAGGTCAGCGACCTCGGCCATAGCTTGTTTAATTAGCTGCTTTTTCTTTTTTGCTTTTAGCTTAGGACCTTCTTCCACATGCTGTTCTGCAGTAGCAGGTACTTCATCTATCAGTCCTTTGATTTCTTCTGGTTCGATTTTGCTCTCCTCATCCTTTGCCAGGGCTTGAACTAAAGGTTGTTGAGATGAAGGTTCTTTGGTTTGAGATGGCTCTGTTTTAATTTCTGCAACATTTGCTTCCGGTTCTGTAGGCTCTGATGTTTCAGTTACAGATTCTGGATGGCTAGGAAGGTCAGCGACCTCGGCCATAGCTTGTTTGATTGGCTGCTTTTTCTTTTTTGCTTTTAGCTTAGGACCTTCTTCCACCTGCTGTTCTGCAGTAGCAGGAACTTCATCTATCAGTCCTTTGATTTCTTCTGGTTCGATTTTGCTCTCCTCATTCTTTGCCAGGGCTTGAATTAAAGGTTGTTGAGATGAAGGTTCTTTGGTTTGAGATGGCTCTGTTTTAATTTCTGCAACATTTGCTTCCGGTTCTGTAGGCTCTGATGTTTCAGTTACAGATTCTGGATGGCAAGGGAGGTCAGCAACCTCGGCCATAGCTTGTTTAATTGGTTGCTTTTTCTTTTTTGCTTTTAGCTTAGGACCTTCTTCCACCTGCTGTGCTGCAGTAACAGGAACTTCATCTATCAGTCCTTTGATTTCTTCTGGTTCGATTTTGCTCTCCTCATCCTTTGCCAGGGCTTGAACTAAAGGTTGTTGAGATGAAGGTTCTTTGGTTTGAGATGGCTCTGTTTTAATTTCTGCAACATTTGCTTCCGGTTCTGTAGGCTCTGATGTTTCAGTTACAGATTCTGGATGGCTAGGAAGGTCAGCGACCTCGGCCATAGCTTGTTTGTTTGGCTGCTTTTTCTTTTTTGCTTTTAGCTTAGGACCTTCTTCCACCTGCTGTTCTGCAGTAGCAGGAACTTCATCTATCAGTCCTTTGATTTCTTCTGGTTCGATTTTGCTCTCCTCATTCTTTGCCAGGGCTTGAATTAAAGGTTGTTGAGATGAAGGTTCTTTGGTTTGAGATGGCTCTGTTTTAATTTCTGCAACATTTGCTTCCGGTTCTGTAGGCTCTGATGTTTCAGTTACAGATTCTGGATGGCAAGGGAGGTCAGCGACCTCGGCCATAGCTTGTTTAATTGGTTGCTTTTTCTTTTTTGCTTTTAGCTTAGGACCTTCTTCCACCTGCTGTGCTGCAGTAACAGGAACTTCATCTATCAGTCCTTTGATTTCTTCTGGTTCGTATTGGCTCTCCTCAACCTTTGCCATGGTTTGAACTGAAGGTTGTAGAGATGAAGCTTCTTTGATTTGAGATGGCTCTGTAATGATTTCAGCAACATCTGTTTCAGGTTTTATAGTCTCTGACGTTTCGGTCACTGTTTCTGGGCTAATGGTGAAGTCAGCAACTTCTGCCATAGCCTTCTTGGCTGGATACTTTTTCATTTTAGCTTCTAATGCTACACTTTCTTCCACTTCTTTTGCAGTAGTAGCTGGAACCACTTCATTCAGGTCTTCTAGTTCTGTTTCAGTTTTACTCTCTTTTACGTGTGCCATGGCTTCAATAATAGGCTGCTGAGATAAAATATCGCTAGCTGAAGTTGGTTCAATAGTTATTTTAGCGCTTTGAGGTATCACTGCTGTAGACTTGGCCGTTTCAATTAGATTCTCCAAGCCCTTTGAAAGTTCAATGTCTTCTGACAAAGTTTCCTTTCCTTTTTTTGTTTTCGGTCTCTTCTGCTTCAATTGCGGTTTATCTGAAATGATTTTTTCCAGCAGTGGCTCCTCTTCCGTTGGTGCTACAATAACACAGGTATTATCGTCTTTCCTCTTGCTCTCATCTTTTAAAGTGGCTACTTGGCTATCAAACTCTTGCAAAATGAATTGCTGTAGTTTTTCATAATTGATATTGTATATTCCTTGAACAGCTTTTGCTAGTTCAAAGCATATTATTGCTTTTCTTGTGACTTTTTCAGGCACTTTGAATTCAGTTAGAACTTCGTATTTTTCAATTAGTTCACACAATATGGGCAAGTATGATTTTTGGGCTTTACTTACGCTCATCGGAGGAGTTTCTTTCCAAGCTTCAAATATGGTGTTTTCCTCGGTCTCTACAGAAAAGTTTGTTCGCAATATTTGTGAGCAAAGCGCCAATGCGCTAGAAATATCTGCTCGAATATTTGCAACTTGAGTTGTTTCAATTTCCTCGCCCTGACCCGCAATACGCATAATATCTGTCATTGTGTCGTTACAGATTTCTTGAACGTGTTTGGCACATTTTGCGTGTTTTGTATTCTGATCTGGAATGATGCGCTCATGGGTTTGTGTTTCACACATACTTTGTTTTGCTTCTATGTCTGATGTCTGCGAAATAGTCACACTTGTTTGCTGGGTTTTAGGCGTTTCTTTTGTTTGTGTTTGAATTGCTTCGATTTTGTTTTCTGTCACTGTGTTTTCAAGTAGTGTATTATATTCAATGGCTTGTATGTTGACATTATCCATCTGTATTTTGTCCCAAATTGGTGTAACTCTGCTCACAGCTTGTGCTGTTTCAATGTCACGTGTGAATGTTTCCGTTTTTTGGCATGTTTCTATGCTTGTTTGGGTAGCGTGGATCAGTAATATCGTACCTGGTTTAGCAGAATGTTCCGGCTGTGTGGGAGTGATGAACAAGAGTTCTGAATCATTAGTTTCAACTTGTTGTGTAACCAAAGATTGCTGAGGCACGATCTTCTTTTCAGCTATCAATGTTTGCTGCTTCAATTCTGGCAAATTTTCTGTGAGTCCCAATATCACGGGTTGTCTTGTTTCTGAGGCGCTGTTGCTTGAAATATGGACAGTTACTTTCTTCGTGTCAACACTTCTTTCTTCCTCAAGTTCCTGTGGCTTCTCTGTGGGATGCACTTCAAATACGCTAACAGAAGTCAAATCGTCCAGTTTTTGCTCTGCTATTTGGGTGCAAACTTCTAAATCTTGGCTCTCGGCAGTGGTAGATAAAATCGTTTCTTGAGTTTTATCCGCAGTTCCTAGAGGCATCTCCATTGCGTTGAAAGCGATTGCTGGCTTTTGTGTCCGCTGAGTCATTAATTCGGTTTCTTTTACTGTCGCTTCAACTTGTGTGGATTGAGCGACGGTCATAGCATGCATATGTTCAGAACACTTTTGTATTTCATGAGCAATTGCCCTCTGCAAAGGCACAGCTTCATCTTGTGCGACCACTTCAGAGCACTTTACTGGAGTTTGTTTGCTAAAATCAGCAAATGCCTGCTCTTCTTTCGGTATAACTGGCAAAACTAGTTGCGTCTCTGTTTCCGGTAATTGAAATTCGATTTTCCCAACTTCTGAAAGTGTGCTGATAATTACCAAACCTTGTGTTTCCATCAATTGTAGTGGCTGAAGTTGTCCTGCGAAGTTCTCCACTCCTGTTTCTGTCGTGACAGGAGCCAAAGCTGAATCAATTCTTCGACTTGCATTATCAAGCGTTACCAAAGGCTTTTCTAAGTATTTTTCTGAGTCATGGACATGAGTTGTATCTACTTGAACTGACACGTGAGCGTCAATTTTTAGTTCTCCTTGCCCTGTTTTGAGCTTTGCTGATGATTCCACACTTGATACATTTGAGAGTGCTTCTGTTTCTTCCTTTGATGCCAGAGGAAGAATTTTTTCGTATTCAACTGTTGGATTTTTAGGCTCTGTTTTTAGACTTTCAAACTCCATTTCTTTTTGTTCCACTAGTACTTGAGAGCTCAAAGCAGCTGAATGCTCCATTTTAGCAAAGTTTTCGCTTGCTGTGACTAGTTCATTCCTCACTTGTGTTAAGTCGATGGCGGTTCTCAAAGCAACATTTTCCGAAATTGAAGGTATTACCGTCAAGTCTTTTGAAACAACCTTGGCTGTCTCAAGGCTCTGAGTAGGCTCATTAAACGACCTGAAGGACTCCAAAATCTCTGTATTTTCTTTCTTGACTGAAATCAAACTGATTATATCCTCTCGAGCCACTGCACTTGCTTCTTCGGTTGTTCCTATCGGCGCTGTAGAGCATTCCCCGATGGTTTCTATTTTGTTTGGAGCCATCAAGTGCGAGTCAAGAGAAATCGAAACACTCTTCGCATTCACTTCAGTTGGACTTTGACAGGTGCCTTCTGATTCTCCTGAAATGACTTCTCCTACTGTTGCGTGCTGGAAGTTCGTAATGGTTTGTAATGCAGAAGCTTGCAAAGTTTCTTTATGTGTAAATGCTTTTACTGCTTCTAGAACAGTATTCTCCTCTAGCTGCTTTTCAGGTAAAGGAGCTGCAAACTCCGTCTTAGCTTTGACGCCTGCTTCGTCCAATGGTTTTATATCGGAGAGTGCTTCGATGCAAATGGTCTCTCGATTTACGCTGGTTTGAAGTGCTTCGCTGCGAACGCTTTTCGAGTCTGTTAAATCAGCAGTCACTTGTCCTTCGAAATATTCAGGTTGATCTAAAGTCTCAACAACGGTCACCAGAGACTTCTTTTGTAATTCTGTCATTGAAGGCACTCCTTTTTCTTCCTTTGCTGATATTTTACTTGCCAGTAACTCTTCACGTTCCTCTACCACGTTTTCTGAAACGGATGCAGTTTGTCTTGGTTTTGTCAAATTTGTGGTTGCAATGTGACTGGATTCTTCAACAGTTTTTATCGGGGAAATTTGTTCATAAATTGTTTCCTCGTGAATTTGTTTCTCAGGAAGCAAAGCTGCGATGTCCGATTTTGCTTTTCCACTTTCAGGTGCTGTGGTAATGATATCAGCCGGAAGTTCAAAAGATTCGGTCTTCTGCTTTAATGATGCCATTAAAGACTCTTCTGACGAATATTTTGGATAGCACTCTTCTTTCATAATACTTTCGGGTATTTTTCCTGTGTTTTCGAGTGCTTCATTGATTGCTGTAACTGTTTTTCTTTGAAGCTCTGTGATATTTAGAGATCCTGTCTCATGTTTAAATTCACCAATCGTCAGTGATTTTATCCCTTCATTTATAGTGTTTTCACTAGTTACAGCCAGTCCTCCGACAAATGATAACACTTTTGTAGCGGTTTGTGTTGTTTGCGCTGTTACTGCGATTGTTTCAATTTGTTCAAGAACTGTGTGTTCCTGAACCTGTTTGCAAGGTAGAGTTGGCAACAATTCTGATTTGGCAGTGACTGCTTGGTTTTCGGTTGCGTGTAACACTGAAGACTGCTCAACGCTTAAATTTTCCTCGGTGACACTTGTTTGCAATGCCTCTTCGGCCAGTAATTTTGGGTAATGTTCTTCTCCTCCCTGCTTTTCAAAATATTTGGGTTGCTCAAACGTGCTTACAGTTTCCACCGTTGTTTGTTTTTTTAATTCGGGAATGGCTTCCACCCCTTTTTCAAATCGGAAAGTTGGCTTTTCATCAAAGCTTACTTCCCTCTCCTCTGGAATTCTCTCGGTAACCAGAACAGTGTTACGAGAATGCGACACTCCTTCGCTCACATTCAACGTCTTTTCAACTGTACTGGTAAAGCTTTCAATGTTCTCCAAAGCAATTTGTTCTTCAGTCTGCTTCTCAAGGTAAACTGGCGTCAGCTCGGTTTTTGCTTTTTCGAGCACTCTTCCGTCCTCCGTAAATGGTGCAATTTGTTCCATGCATTGTGTTTCTTGCCCTTCGCTTGTGTGTAGAGCTCCTTCAGTTAAAATCGTTGGACGAAACTCGGCAGCTTTGAATTTATCTTTGAAAGTACCAGCATGTTCCAGAGTATCAACTATATGAACAACAGATTTTTTCTTCAACTCTGTCAAAGATTTTGATCCACGCTCCTCCTTAATTTTCTCAAGGGTAAGGAAGTTTTCCCTCTCTTCTGGAATATTTTCCTCAATAGTTGCAACTCCGACAGGGCGAGAAATGTTCTCTATTGCTTGCTTTCCCTCGACGTCGGGTGATATTTCTCTGCTTTTGGCTTCTTCCTTAAAGTAGGCTTCAGTTGTGACAATACCTTCGTTGCTAAGAACAAGCACTTCAGCCAGTTTTGCGTCCATTTCTAACGTTGCCTCAAACTCAGCTGCATTGTCAGTGACGGTAGTTTGCTGAGATACAGCCGTGCCTTGGAGAGAAACCATGGAATTTTCTGCTTTTCTGTGTTGAGGTTGCTCATCAGGTTTCAACGCACTTTCAGTTTCTCCCAATATCAGCTCTTGACCGACGGCAGCTGTAGTTTCTTGCACACAGGGTAACGCCTGCTTCAGACTTATCTGTGGATGTTCCATTTCTGCTTCACTTTCATGGATCTGAGTATCAGAAACTGAATAGAGTGTGTTGGGAATCATCGAGACTTTAGCGGCCTCGACGTTTGCTTCAGTTTTCTCTAGCTCTTTCATAGTCTCGATTACAGTGGTTTGATTTATGCATGGAATTTCAAAGGTAAGATGCTCCTGTGTGGCTTTTGAGGTTAAAACTTGGTCGATATCTTTACTCACTGTGATTTCAGATATGACAGTTTCTTGAGACAGGCCAACTGGCAAAAACTGCTCAGCAGCTGTGTTTGCGCTCTTTTGTTCTGGCTTAATATCCATGTTCAAATTTTGAACAGTTTCTTCCAAATGTGGGCTCTGCACGGTGGAAGCAATATGAGCCGTTTCAAACACTTCTTTAGGCTTTTCCTCCACGACTTCAGGTTTATCAAGCTCGGTTGCTGCATCGGTTGCATGTGTTGATTGAGTAACAGCAATTTGCATCGGCAACGGCTCTTTTGGAGTTGCAGTGGCTGTGCTTAGTTGTGTTTCTTTCAGAGGTCTTAAGTCGAAGTCTAGCACTTGAATCGTTTCTCCGCAAATTCCACTTTGAAGGGTGAAATTGCTGCTCGCAACTGCAGTTGGTGCCTGCTGTTTTTGAGCTAACTCTGTTTCGGTGTCTTGAAGGATGACGTTTTCAGTGGTTCCAATTTGCAATACTGAAACTGTTTGAGATGCTTTAATTTCTGCTAGTTTCTCTATGTTGTATTCTCCCTCTTTCTCCATCGTTTGAACGTCAAAGTTTTCTCTGGCTGCGCTAGGCATTAGTATCATCTTTGCATTTTTTGTATCCCTCTCCTGTGTTTCAATCTCTTTGCTTGAGTCGTGAGGAATTGTGGCAGTTGTGACAGACGTGTAAGAAATGTTGCTGACAGTACGCTCCTGTAAAGTAACGCCTTCAGCTGGTGTATCTACAAACGAACTTTCTTTTTCGCTAAGTGTTTGTTCTAATACACAAATGCCAGATTTGTTACCCTCAAATTCTGAGCTAGCTTGAGTGCTTTTTGGAACCTTGAATTCTTTCATCTTCCCTTCTTTTTCGGTTGACTGTATGTAGTTCTCCTGCAAGGCATTGGCAACTGCAAACGACTCTTCCGCGTACTCTGTTGGTACAAATCTCTCTGGGTAGTACTTTGAGGGTTTTTCATGCGTGAAAACGTCTTGTACAACTATTCCAGACGACTGTGGAAGCTGCACTCCAAGTTTGAAGCTAGTCGCTTTTACTTGCTCTGGCATATCTCTCTCCATTTCCGCTTGAGTCACCTCGATAACATTTGTGCCTTCCACGCACTGGATGTTTGATAAAGCTTCAGAAGCTACTGGAGCCTTTTGAACCTCCAAGGTGGTCTCAGAAACGCTGTGAGTTTGTTCACTGACTACGATCGCATTTAATTGGCGTTCGTATTCCAATGATATTTGCATTTCTTTTCCCTTTTCTTCGCTTGTTTCTTCGGCCTGAGTTTGCAGAATTGTTTCGCTCACTGCTATTCCCTCCACCTCTCTCATCTTCAGGTTTGCAGCCGCAGAAAGTGGCTTTCTAGGAGCCACCATGCTTGTCACACCGTCAAAAACGCTTTCTTTTTGCACGATTATCGACTCGGCTACGGATACAGATTTATTGGCTTTTTGCACCTTGCATGCCTTTGTTTCTCTTTCTGCAATTGTTTCCTGTGGAATAACAACTTCTTGATGCACTGCAGGCAACATGCTCAGTTTCGGCTGCGCTGATTGTGTCTTTTCTTCGACTAGATCGAATTTGCTGGCTTGCATCAGAGGAATGGCTTCGATGGACTCTGTTGTAGTTTGAATTGGTGCAACTCGAACTTCACTCTCTTTGCTGCTAGTGAAGGAATCTGTTTGCTCATGTGGAACAATTACCTCCTGATTGAAAGCAGAAGTAGTTGAATATTTCGGTTGACACTTTTCCTCCTCTGCTCTGGTAATGCTCAACTGGCATAATTGCGTTGATAAAATTGCTTCGGAGAACTCTGCTCCAGATTGTACAGCGGAAATATTTTTCTCAATATCCAAATTTGATTGATAGTTTTTCAAAGATTCGTCCGCAATGACGATTTGTTGGTCAATAGCAGAAGCAGTGGTGAATTTTTTCACTGCGTTATCCTGCTCGTGGATAATGCTCAGCTCGCTTAAAATTTGCTCCGGGACGGTCTCAATTACTTGCATCGTTGTTTGTTGAGCTGGAACTTTGTTTTCTATGTCCTTGTTAGAAGTGTATGCGCTGACATCTTCGTTAGCGATAACAACTTGCTGGCTAATCGCGGACGCTGAGTCAAACGTGCCACTTGCTTTCCCGACCTCTTTGCTTGTGTCTAATTCACACGTTTGCGAAACTGACTGCACCTCGATCGCCGCGATCATTGTCTGCGTGGCTTTCAAAGTTTTCTCAATATCTTTATTTGATGTATATTCTCCAGCTCGCTCACTCAGCAAAACCTCCTGCTGCTGGAGCGAAGAAGTTGTGTCGAACTTGCCAACGGCATTCCCTGCTTCTGTCGTTTGGTCCAGCTCACAGGTGATAGCTTCATGTGCAGTCTCGCTGATTTCCTTTGGAATATGCACCGACCTCAGCTTTTCAGTCGTGCAGCTCACTTCATGGTCACCAGTCTCTTCAGTTGCGATCACCTGACTTTGCTGTATAGCAGAAGCCGTAGACATGACGCTGGACGCATTTCCTTCCTCCTTAGGCACATCCATTTCGCAGGTTTGGGCAAAAGGAACGGCTTCTGAAATTTCCTTTGTCGTTTGAATCAGCTGTACCCTCTTTTGTTTTTCCGCGGTCGTCTTGCAAACCTGCGTCTCTTCACTGGCAATAACGACATTCTGGTTGAGAGACGTAACCAATGGCAAGCTCGGACTTGCGTTCAACTCCTCTTTAGTGGTGTCTATTTCGCAGGTTTGGTGAGAAGGCGCTGTTTCCACGCTCTCCTTCGTGACGAAAACTGAAGAAACATTTTGAGCTATTTCTTTTTCGGCTTCTTCCTTTCTAATCGTGCTCTCCTGAGTTAATACCTCTTGCTGTTGCAGAGCATAAGTTAAGGTACTCGAGGTGGTTGGCATGTCAGAGTGTACTTTGGTATCAATTTCACATGTTTCCGCCAGCGGCTGCACTTCATGTGACTCGAGTGGCGTCTGCATTGACACAATTTTCTTATGCAGGTCACGGTTGGACATGTACACTCCTGACTGCTCGGTCGCAACAACCTGTTCCTGCTGCACCGCAGTGGTCGTTGAAAGGCGCCGTTTTGCCGACAGCATTTCAGCAGAGGTGTGGATCTCTGTGCTCTGGCTGACGGAGATGTTCTCTATCACTTCCCTAGTAGTCTGCAGGGCTCTGATTTTCTCGCTTGTGCTGTCAACTGTAGGGAGTAGGCCCGGGTTTTCCTGGACAACTACCTCCTGCTGCTGGACAGCATTGGTTACCGGCATTGAAGGCCTCGCCGTGGAAACTTGATCCGCGCTTTCAAAGTTGCTGGTTTGGCATTCGGGGGCGCTCTCGATCAGCTCCTTCGTGCTCAGCAGTGCGGATATCTTCTTTTCGATGTCTTTATTTGAGGTATAGCTGCCTGTTTGCTCGCTGGTGGTTACCTCTTGCAACTGGACGGCATTTGTCGTGTCCAGTTTGCAGGTCGCACTGCCCTTTTGGCTTGCAACGTCAAACTCGGTGGTTTGAGATTCCGGAATCGTGTCAATCAACTGCTTCGTGGTTTGCAGCGGCTGCAACTTTTGCTCGATGTCCGCGTTGGACTCGTATTTACCAGTCTCTTCAAAGATAATTTCTTCAAAACCGGGCTGAACTCTTTTGGTTACTTTTCTTTCGACTGTCTTAGCAGATTTTTTCGTCTTTCTGAGAATTTCTTCTTCCTCTTCCTCCTCAAATTGTTCGCTCTGCTTACGTCTGGACTGTTTCTCTTGAGTGTCTTTTGTTCTGCGTCGCTCTGTGATAATCTTTGTGTCGTCTGTGACCTGTGATTTCTTTGTGTCCAATAATGCCATCGTGTTGTCTGGCTCCTCAGACGGTAATTCTGTGATTGTAACTCCAGCCTCATCGTTTGAACTGTCTGTTTTGATTTGTGTCACTCGTGTCCGCGTGATTTCTTCTACAGTTTTTTCTGGAAAAATGTTCGAAAAATTAAATCTCATATGAGATTGTGGATAGTTCGTCTCTGATTAGTTTAGGCGTTTGCATTGTGTTAACCCATGTCCGAAAAATTTTCTCCTAAAGATTTGACGGTTGAAAAACTGGAATGATCATTTCAAAGATCAATTATTATTTATTTTAAAATAAATCATTTTAATTTATTTTAAAATAAATCAACATCAAGAATTTTGAAAATATGCCCTCTAAACATTTTAATTGTCTTAAAATTGATTCTTTTGGAGAAGAATTTTCATGCAGACTTGTCTAAAAGTAAAGCGTTGTGTGGCTTTTACTATATGATATTGTGTTTTGTTAGCAGCTTGCGTTACCTTGAAAAGTTTTCTACGTTGAAGCAGTTTTTTATGTCAGATTGTTCGTGCATGCGTAGCAGCAACATCAGCTTTATATGTTCTGTTTGTTTTTAGTTTTGTTTTTATGCTGTGCAAAGTACCTACGATAGAAAGAGAATTTGAAGTGTATTAATGTTGGTTTAGCGCCGAGTTCAATTCAATTAGTATATAAGAGCGAAGTGTCTTTCGTATTCGCTTTGAAACTTTAAATAGATATATTAATATTTCTAGAGCATGTTGAGCAAACCTTCATTTTCCGCCACAATTCTGCGCGATTTCAGCCTTTTTCTTATCTCTGTAAATAGCAGATGTTCTGTTTTACTCAGTGTCTTTGCGTGTGGAGAGTCTAGAAGTTAGCGGAGATCCAGTTTAGTATGCGGGGAATGTCAAATAAAAAAGCACAAAAATGCAGGGAATTTTTTTTATTGGAATAGAACACCATGCGTGCTACATTCAATTGAGCGTTAGTTTTTTTACACTTAAACAAGCCGGTTTTCTCGAAACATATATTAAACTGCGTCTTTTTTATCACATTAATAACAGAAAGGAGGTTTTGCAGGCGTAAGGAGTTTTCAGGGTAGAAAAGCAAGTGCTTGATTAAGGCGGGGAAATTTTAATTGCAAATAAGAGTCTCCAAGAATTATAATGCCATAACTCTGAATCACTGTATTAATGAATTGTTACCAAGTCAGATTTAAAATTTTCCCTGATTGGAAAGAACTCACTTCCAAACTAAGTTAATTCAAATCAGACCTGATTACAATCAATTGCAAAATAATGATCCAAAGAACAGACACCATAAATCTTTTATGAGCCAATTGGCAAAGTTTTTTATTGTATCATAAGCCTTTTTAATAGCGTTTAAAAGCGATTTAAGTGTTAATTAGCTATTAGTTTTGAGAACTATTTCAGGTTATTAAAAAATTTAAACCGTCGGAAAAAATATCGCCTGGCTTTTCTACATACGTCAAAATACGTGTATGTATCTTAAGCCTTGCACCGCGACCTTGCAAGAAGCATACCTCCAAACTTGATTTTGGAGGTAAGTCTTCCAGAATGCGAAGCCGCGACGCGAGCTTTCACATAGATAATCAAAAATCAAAATATTTTTTATAGTGTTGCTGCGATTGAACAAACATCTTCTACAACAAAGCTGAGGATAAGAGGAACATTGAATTCTCGGAACATGCACCGAGTATTAAATGACTTGTTAAAAACCATGTTTCGTGTTTCTCCGTAGAGAAGAAGTGTGCAACACTGACATTTAGTTTTACAGCCACAGTAGAATAGATATAATATGTACATAGTAAGCTAGAAGCTGCGGCTTAAACGCAGATATTAGTATTTTACATATAAGCTACATCTATATTAATCAATAGACATTCCATATAGATACGAAAAATCTAGAGAATATATTAAAGCCTTTTACGGGCTGCATGAATAGTAATCTTCATGCAGACTGCTGCAGTCTGAATATGTACTGTTGACGTCATCGTCATTCTCACCTTTTACGTCGGCTGAAGATCCCACGGCGGTTCCATACTCCACGGTGTACGAGCCCTTGCGAGCGTGCTCGACTGTACGCTCCTGCGAATGATTGATATTTTTACAAAAATTGGAAATATCCATCTTTAAAGCCGTTCTCTCGAAGCTATATTTTTATTGAGTTATTTTACAGCTCTCTAGACGAAGGAGATAAAAATTTGAATTGAATTTTGTTTCAGGCTTACCTCCCAGCAGAAGTCTTCAGGTTCGATGTGAGTCATGACCTCCTCGATTTGGGCGCTGCCCTGCTCGACCACTTTCATAAGCGCTCTGAATCCTGTGGCGGCGAGCCTTTCCTCTGCCACGCTCTCCTCAGAAACCACCTCAGCGATGAGAGCGCCATAGCCTTCACGCTCTACCAGTTGCACCATGGCCATCTGCGCCTCGGGTGCCCGCAGCGACGGGAACTCGCCCGCCTCGTATGCTGCAGTCACCTCTTCAGCAGTGACGCCCGTCTTTGTGCGGTAACTATACAAAAACACAAATAATTTATCACTGGTAGTTAGAATTTTACTATTTATTTACTTCAATGAACTCAATTTTATCATTAGTGGTTCTAAATGTGACTTATATTTTTTTTAATTAAAATTGGCTTTTTTTAATGGAATTGCAATGTTGGTAAATAAATATTTGAATTTTGATTTGACTTCTCTGCACAACTATGGTCGTGGGTAGGGCTGTAATTCTCACCTAATTTTGGCAAGGTCCTTGAGGGGCTCCTCGGCCTCCGCGTTAAAGTCCTCAACACCGATGAACTCCATCATGCTCTCGACGTAGGCGGCCTCTGTGGTTGTTTCAGTGACAGTGACGCGTTCGCCCTCGGGAATGGACATTCGTTTTGCCATGCGCTCTTGTTTCTTCTGCAGCTTGAGCTCGCTTGTGGTCTCAAAAGCACCCTGTTGCTCTTCCTGCTTGGCGTGCGCCTTTGCCTTTGCAGTCGCCTTGCTCTGGAACTCAAGCGTATCTTCCGGCTGTGCCGAGTGCGCCCTCTCTTGCTCTACCTGAGTCAAGTCCACCTTTTTCAGGGTGATCTTCTCGCTGTGAAAGTAAAAATGCAGAAAATTTATTTTAATGTAATTAATATTTAAACTTAATCACAAGAATGTGCTTGAGATTATCGAATTTTATATGATTTTCTTTCTAAACGTTATTGGTGCAATTTTTCGCTATATTTATAAATATTTATCTTTATTAATATAACCGTGTTATGTTGATTTAAATTAACTATTCCAATCTTCAGTAAAAAAGAGTTAGAAAATTCCGCCTATATCCACATTTTATTGATAACAATTTTAAGTTAGGCAACCGGTTTGATGCTTGTGCTGCACTGGTTGCATACTAGAAAAATCAACTCACGCTGTGACTTCCGTCTTGACCTTCTTGCGTTCCTCCTGCTTCCTGCGACGTGCTTCCTCCCGCGCTTCCTTCTCCCTTTGTCTTCTCTGCTTGTCTTCCTCCTCAAGCCTAGTTTTCTCATCCATTTCGGCTTTTTTCTTGGCTTTCTGGTCCTCGGCCTGCCTCCTTTTCTCCTCCTCGAACAGCCTCTTCTCTATCTCAAGGCGCTTCTTTTTCGCTTCAGCCTTCTTCTTGGTCTCAATTTCAGCGCGTTTCTTCGCCTCGATTTTCTCTTTTTCTTCCTCGGTCAGCTCTGTAATTTTATACAGTATAATTAAAATATTTCTATGACACAAACTTAAAAAGTTAACTAAAAACAAGACTATAATCCCTTTAATTCCTGTTCAATTTTGGATGAAGCCCTATGATATCATGTATAAAAATCGCGTTTTAAATATTGAAACGTAAATAATTCAACGAGTTTGCTGTTTCTGTTGATGAAGAGCTTAACAGTGTTTTCATTACCGTGGCATAAGAACGAGCCCTTGGTGGTAGCGACGCCAATAGAGCTCTCGGCCTTGCACATGTAAGTTCCCTCATCTTCTCTTTCTGGGGCAAAGATCGTCAGCTTCGTTTTGTTATCTTTGATGCTGATCTTTAAATTCTTGGTTGGTTTGATCAGCTTATCGTTGTGCAGCCAAACAATGTCTGCAAAAGGATTGCATCGGAGTTAGATTTAGCTTTTTAACGGTACGTAAAAAGCAGACCTGGAAGGGGGGTTCCCGAGTATAGACACTCAAACGAGATCGGCTCACCCTCCTTGCCACGCTTGTCTATCAGCTCCTGGATAAATGTCGGCGGCGCCTCTTTGGCTGCATTAAAAATTGAATAACTTGAACTTGGATTTTTATATTTGACGTATTTGACTCACATCTCAGTTGCTCCTGCAATTCTTCCATCTGTGTCACCCAAATCGGCTTTTTGTACATTGGCGTGCCGATGATCTCTGCAAAAGAATTATTTAATCAGACAGCGGCTACCTGAAGGTTATTGTTGCTTCCTAAAGAATGTACAGTTCAAAATTATGCGCGAAGTATTGTGATTTGAACAGTTTTTGGTGTATATTTAAGTGTGTTTATTTTCGGTTAGTAAGGGATTAAGGTCGGCTGCGTTCTCCCTGAAAAAACATTTAGAGTGATTAATAAGCAGTTATCAAAAATTTAGCAAAACTCAATATCGTTGGCGGCTTCAGAGAGAAATCATTGAAACAAAATATACCCTCTTCTGCGGTGATCCTGAGCGCGTCCGAGGCCATTCCCACGGGATTGATAGCCACTGCCACAATCTCCTCTATGTTGATCGGTAGGTCGTGCATTGTCAGGGCCCACACGCCCTCCTCCAGCTCCTCTACTTGGTACGCTTCGCATTGTGTCAGCTCGACCCCTTGCCTGTACCACTTGATTTCTGGTTTCGGTCGCCCTTCCACTTTCACCTTGAGCCTGAAAAAAGTTACAATACTTTCTGCTTTAAATGGTAAATTTGATAGTTCTCAGTGAGTATCACTTTTCTCCCGTGTTGAGTATTTAGTGATCGAGTTTTTATTTAAAATTATTATAATTAAAAAAATATTTATATTTTAATTCAATGGACTTTAGACTTACTTGAAAAGTGACAAAATATCATGGCAATTAAGAATTTACATTTAACTAAATTAAGAGGAGTAGCCTCTTAAATTTATTTTCTCAGAAATTTGGAGTGGAACAATATATGATCACTGTGTCCTTTGACTTTTTCTGCTTTGAGAATGATTTAATTTAACTGCGCTGCCGACAATCGATTTGGCACTTGCTTTCATTGCATACTTCAAAGACCTTTTTTAAACACTTGTTCATCGAGCTCGCATGTCGACGAGCCTATTTTAAGCGAAGTGCGAAAATATTTTGATCTAAGGGTGTTTGCCGAAAATTTTGACTCTTAACCAAATTTTTCTCTACTGAAAAGGCATTATTGAGGCAATCAACTCTCTGTTTCGAAGGCAAAAATAGCGGCAACATCACTTTTGTTTCTTTGCCGCCAGTGATGATACAGTTAGTGAGTGTTGCTCTTTTTAACGCGCCACTCTCGCGGGAGACTTTTACTCGGCGATTTGGATTTAATCCAAGTGCGATTAGAATTTGTAAACTGGTGAGTGCGGCGGCGGTTTCGGCGTCCAATTAAAATTACACGGCACGCACCTCGTCCTGCCGTCCTCTAACGACTTCCATTCTATTGGCGATGAGAAGTGCGGCGCGATGCTGGTCTGCTCCTCCTCGAGAGACTCCTGCTCGCTCTGCTCCTCGCACACTTCGGACAAACTCTGCAATCAAAACAGAAAGCGTGCCGATTTATGCGTGATATATTTTCCCGCGTAACGTGCTGCACATCGATTGACACAGTTTCATGCAGGGAATCCGAAAAAAGCCTTGTGTTTCTGCGCGAGCGAGTATAATGGAACGCATTATTTTGAATTGTGCAATCTGCGATCGGCACAGATTCAGCAAGTTCTTGGCAATGTCGCCATTTTAAAGGGCCAGCCCGCCGCCGGGAAGTCCGTCCGCTCAGATCGTGTGCTGAGCTAAATTAATCCCCGCTCTTAATCTTCATTTGACTTTAATGGCACGTTAAATTGATCAATTCTCCCATCAATCTAGCAATAAAACAGCCCAGGTGGTGTACACAAGTTTATTAACACTTGTCATATATCGATCTGTAATAAACTACCTTTTCTGCCAACAAGTCTTCTTCTGAGCCGCTCTGCCCGGTCGTTATCGACGTTCCCAACGTAATGGAAATTTCCGAGTCGGGAATATATTCGTATGCTACGAAAACAGAAGATCCGGTTAGACGGACAAAAGCCGATTTCATTGTCAGCGAATCAGAAACGTACCTTCTACAAGCAAGGAAGCGGTGCACACGCACTCGCCGACCTTGTTCTCTGCCAGGCACGTGTAGTCGCCCGCATCCTCGGGGAAAACCTCGGAAATTGCCAGTTTGCACACGCCTTCGAGGTCTTGGTACAGTTGGACATCGCGACCTTCGTTGATGGGATGCCCGTTGTGCAGCCACGTCACCTTAGGAGTTGGTTTTCCGGTCACCTGGGCGCAAAATGCATGGGAAATTTAGTAAAATTATATTTTGAAAGGCGAAATTGAAAGAAAATAGTTGTAGTAATTAATTTTATTTTCAGGACTCTTCACCTCGCACATAAAGTGAACTTCCTCTCCGTCCATAACCCTGAGGCTAGCCATTGGTTGCACAAAAGTGGGCGCGACCAGTTCTTCCGTGTCCACCTGCTCGACGACGGCCACGGTCGTGGTGGTCGTGATGGAGCCGTGTGTATTTTCCGCTCGACACGTGAATTGGCCCGCGAACTCGGAGTAGATCTCGGAAATCATCAGCACCGATTTGTTGTCCTCAGTGGCGATTCGCATCTCGGAGCAAGACTAGAATATCTCGTGATTAAGGGATTAAATCAGCGCAATTTTTGGTACTTGAACGGGCTGGTTGTTGTGGAACCATTGGAATGAGCATGCTGGATTTGAATCAACTTTGGCTTCTAAAATAGCCACTTGGCCTTCAGGGACGGTCTGCGAAACGGGCTGCTTCACGAACTTTGGCGGCGCCGCATCAGGTTCCCTCTGCTTATTGAGCTCTGAAAATTTCGCCAGAGTTGAACCACAAAGTTCATTTGGCTGAAGCGTTTGTTACCTATGCAGGCGATGGTGCCTGAAGTCTTAGCCTCTCCGGCCTCGTTGTGCGCTCGCACCTCGTACTTGCCGATGTCCGACCTGCTGACCTCGGAAATGACCAGCGAGGTCGTGCCCTTCTCCGTTACAATTTGCTTTCCTCGCTCTCCTGAAACTAGCTCCTTTCCATTTCGGTACCACTTAACCTCAGGCGTGGGCTCTCCCGTGAAGTCGGCTTCCAGGACCACTCTGCTTCCCGCCTGGGCGACTGTCGCCTCCACAGGCTTTGTGATTTTCGGAGCAATCATCACCATCGGCTTGCTGACCGAAACGGCCTCCCCTGCAAATTATACGAATTTCTAGATTTTTCCCTCCTACTCCGCTATATATTTTTTTTAGATATTTTTGCTTGGATGAGAGGTACCTATGATTAGGTTGGCCCTGGATTCGGCCTGCCCGAACTGGTTCACGGCCCTGATCATGTAGACGGCCTCGTCAAGCGGCGCCGCATCCTGAATGGTCATGGTAGCGACTCCGGTTTTGGGATTGTAGTGCAGCTTGGTCTTTTCGCTGGGTACGATCTGCTGGCCGGCCACGAACCACTTGATTTCCGGTCCTGGCCGCGCCTTGACCACGCACTGCATCTGAGTCGTCTCATTCTTCTTGGCCACTTGCGGCTGCAGCGGCTTCTCGAAGTGCGGAGCCTCTCCACTCTGCTCTCGCTCTGTAATCGAGGTGCTTTCCATGATTTGTCCCCCGCTATTTCAAGACGCGCGCGGCTACTCGTCTTTGCCAAGTTTCGAGAATAATTCATAAAAACGCTTGTTTCTATTAATTTTAACGAGCAGTGTTGTTGCGCAAGCAGACTAAATTTAATCTCTAAAAGTCGAACAAGAACTTACTTTTGCTTCCTACCCTCCATGACATGGCCTGCCTTCTGTTAATACTAATTATTACGGAAAGAAACAATTGGACCCTCGCTTTGGAATGATTTTCGGTTCGTGTTCTGTTCAATCCTGTGCAAACAACGGCTAAACAGCTACTACTTAATATCGCTGGTCCACGCAGCGCCGAGCGACGCGGGATTGGCTCGAGAACCGTAAGCAACCCCCTCCGAGCGGGCGGCGAACGCACGCACGACGGAGCAACGTTTCTCGCATAAATTAACCGCTTGGGATTTCTCGGCAGCTTAACAAAGTTTCTCGTGTTTAATGGCTTGCCAAATAAATCTTGTTCGACCTTTTCAACTGCTTTTTTACTGCGAGCCTAATTTAAAACGCCTATCTCGCGCGTGGAAAGTAATTACTGTGGACTTTGTGCTTTCTAGTCGAATCGACATTCATGTGCAGAAACAACATGTCAGAACGTTTTAAGAAAAAAAAACACTGCACTTTAAAAACGCATTAAGCTCAAGACTGTTATATAATGTGTGTAAACTATTCTAACTTGAAGTATTTATCGTTTTTACTCTATTTTAGTTTGAGTTGGTAAAATAGATATTTTTAAAAATGTATTGATTAATTAACGGTTATACTCCCTTTTTGTGACAAGAATGTAAAAAGTGAGAAAATTACGTAACATAAATTAATCTTTTTTTTACAATTTTCGGATATGATTGTTCCAAGATACAATTATATTGATAGATGCATTTTACTCGTATGGCGTTTCATGGCGTTAAAATATGTTTATTGCGCACTTAGTAATGTATTTTCCCAGCGTTTCAGTTTAGTAATTTTAGTGAATGAAATTTATCCCTATTTTTACTACTTGATATAGTAATATTTTTATATATTGGGAACAATATGCTACAAATTTAGCCATGAAAATCGAAACGACTCCAGAGCACAAGAGTTTCTCTACTCGGTTCCAGAACGACAGCTGTAAAAATAAAAAAGAGAGAGAGCTGTACTTACCAATGATGACGAGGTTGGCCGTGGAAGTGGCAACTCCCGCGGAATTGCTCGCCCTGCAGCTGTAAGTGCCCACGTCGGAATCGTTTGCCTCGTTAATGATCAACGACGCTGTTGACTCGCTGATAGAAATGGACAGCCGCTCGCTCGTGCTCACTTCCTTCTCGTTCTTATACCATTTGATGTCGGGGAAGGGTGTGCCCTCGACCTTGCACTTGAAATGCACGCTGCGGCCGTGCGTCGAGATGACCGGCTGCAGTCGCTGGATGAACCGCGGCGCCACTGACTTCTCCGTCGACACCTTTCTACGCGTGCGACGCACAGTCTTTTGCACCTCGCTCCTCTCCACCACGGTCACCTCCTCGCTCTTTTTGCTCTCGCGCTTGGAGCAGATGATTTCCAGGTCGGAGATGAGTTTTTCGGGCTGCTGAGTTTGAACCACCTCCCGCTTCTTCTCAGTCTTAATTGTTTTAGTTTCGATTTTCAGTCCTGCGATTTGCTGCTCCTCCTGCGCCAGCTCGGTTTCCTCTGCAACCGGTGCCTTCTCAGTCGGCTTTGGCACTGGTTTCTTTGCGAGCGCGATTTTCGCCTTGCTGGTCTCTGGAATGTTTTCTTCCGGTTTTGACTCCTCCAGCAGTTTAGCCAGCTCAGGCTGCAGTTCTGGAGCTGGTTCTTCTGGTTTCAATGCAATCGTCACCTCGCTTTTTTCTGGCTTCTCAAGTACGTCCATTTTGACTTCCTTTTTAGATTTCTTTTTCGGTTTCTCCAGAGATATTTTAGCACCGCTTTGTTCTTGTACAGGTTCTTTTTCAGCGGGCTGATGCTCCAGTTTTTCTGGTTCGGGCTGTGGTTCCACCTTTTCGGGTTTAGGCGAAGGCGACTTCTCTTTCTGCGGCGCTTTTTTCCTCTTCGGTTTCTCCAGAGATATTTTAGCACCGCTTTGCTCTTGCTCTGGCTCTTTTTCAGCGGGCTGAGGCTCCAGTTTTTCAGGTTCGGGCTGTGGTTCCACCTTTTCAGGTACCGGAGATGGCGACTTTTCTTTCTTCGGCGCTTTTTTCTTCTTTGGTTTCTCCAGTGATATCTTTGCGCCGCTTTGCTCTTGCTCTGGCTCTTTTTCTACAGGCTGAGGCTCCAATTTTACAGGTTCAGGCTGTGGTTCCACCTTTTCAGGTACCGGAGAAGGTGACTTTTCTTTCTGCGGCGCTTTTTTCTTTGGTTTCTCCAGTGTTATCTTTGCGCCGCTTTGCTCTTGCTCTGGCTCTTTTTCTACAGGCTGAGGCTCCAATTTTACAGGTTCAGGCTGTGGTTCCACCTTTTCAGGTACCGGAGAAGGTGACTTTTCTTTCTGCGGCGCTTTTTTCTTCTTTGGTTTCTCCAGTGTTATCTTTGCGCCGCTTTGCTCTTGCTCTGGCTCTTTATCAACAGGCTGTGGCTCCAGTTTTTCTGGTTCTGGCTTTGGAATTACCTTCTCTGGTACCGGAGATGGTGACTTTTCTTTTTGCGGAGCCTTCTTCTTTGGTTTGAGCTCAGTCTTTTCGATTTTCGGTGACTCTGGTCTTTCTGGTGCCGACGGAACTTGTTTCAACTCCAATTCCTTTTCCTCTTTTGGCTTAGGTGAGCTATCACGTTTAAACGGTTTCAATTGGACCTTCTCAGGACTTGGAGACTTTTCTTTTGGCTTTCTAGGAGCTTTTTTAATTTCAGGCTCAACTGGTTTTTCTTCAGGCTTTTCCTTTTTAAATGGCTTGAGTTGTACCTTTTCAGGCTCAGGTGAAGGCTCCTTAGGTTTCCTCGGTGCCTTTTTGATTTCAACTGGCTTTTCTTCCTCCTTCGGTTTGTCTTTTTTAATCGGTTTCAGTGACCTCTCAGGGCTTGGAGGTTTCTCTTTAGGAATTCTCGGTGCCTTTGGAATTTCTGGCTCTGCAGGCTTGTCCTCTGGTTTTTCCCTTTTAAATGGTTTTAATTGAACTTTTTCAGGCTCAGGTGAGGGCTCTCTTGGTTTTCTAGGAGCCTTTTTTATCTCAACCGGCTTTTCTTCCTCTTTCGGTTTCTCCTTTTTGATAGGTTTAAGCGTTCGTTCAGGGCTAGGCGACTTGTCCTTTGGTTTTCTTGGAGCCTTTTGGATTTCCAGCTCAGGTACTTTTTCGGGTGACTTTTCTTTCTTGAATGGCTTCAGTTGCACCTTTTCAGGCTCTGGTGAAGGCTCTTTAGGTTTCCTTGGAGCCTTCTTTATTTCAACAGGCTTATCTTCCTCTTTCGGTTTCTCCTTTTTGATAGGTTTAAGCGTTCGCTCAGGGCTAGGCGACTTGTCCTTTGGTTTTCTTGGAGCCTTTTGGATTTCCAGCTCAGGTACTTTTTCGGGTGACTTTTCTTTCTTGAATGGCTTCAGTTGCACCTTTTCAGGCTCTGGTGAAGGCTCTTTAGGTTTCCTTGGAGCCTTCGTTATTTCAACAGGCTTCTCTTCCTCTTTCGGTTTCTCCTTTTTGATAGGTTTAAGCGTTCGCTCAGGGCTAGGTGACTTGTCCTTTGGTTTTCTTGGTGCTTTTTGAATTTCTGGCTCTGATGGTTTTTCTTCAGTCTTTTCCTTTTTAATAGGCTTGAGCTGCACCTTTTCAGGCTCAGGTGAAGGCTCTTTTGGTTTTCTTGGTGCCTTCTTAATTTCAACGGGCTTCTGTTCTTCTTTTGGTTTATCTTTTTTGAAAGGCTTCAGTGTACGTTCAGGGCTAGGAGACTTTTCCTTTGGTTTTCTTGGTGCTTTCTGGATTTCGGGCTCAGGTGCCATTTCTGGGGATTTTTCTTTTTTGAATGGTTTCAATTCAACCTTTACAGGGCTGGGTGACTTTTCTTTAGGTCGCCTTGGTGCCTTTTTAATTACTAGTTCAGGAGACTTTTCTTTTGGTTCTTTTGCAGGCTTTACCTGAATTTTCTGTGGTTCTGGGGACTTTTCCTTGGGCTCCTTAACAAATGGTTTAAGTAACACTTTTTCTGGCTCTGGAGATGGTTCTTTGGGCTTTCTTGGTGCCCTCTTAATTTCCACTGGTTTTTCCTCCTCCTTAGGAGTCTCTTTTTTGAATGGTGCTAGTTTCACTTTTTCTGGACTAGGCGATTTTTCCTTTGGAAGCCGAGGCGCTTTCTTAATTTCAACCTCTGGAGATTTTTCTTTTGGTTTTTCTTTTTTGAATGGTTTAAGCTGAACTTTTTCTGGCTCCGGCGATGACTCCTTCTGCTTGCGTGGCGCTTTTTTAATTTCTAGTGACTGTTCTTCTTTAGGCTTTTCTTGTAAGTCTCTTTTAAACGGTTTCAGCTCCACCTTTTCTGGGCTGGGCGACTTTGGCTTTGGCAGCCTTGGCGCTCTCTTAATATCGACATCTGGCTCAGGAGACTTTTCCTTCTTTTCCTTTTTGAATGGCTTTAGCTGAACTTCCTCGGGTTCAGGTGAAGGCTCCTTTGGCTTCCTTGGAGCTTTCTTGATTTCCTGTTGCTTTTCTTCTTTGGGTTTTTCTTCCTTCTCTATCTTTACTGGTTTCAGTGAAACCTTCTCCGAGTCAAATTCCTCAGGTTTGCTTACAACAGTGGCTGGCTTTAGTTCTACGGCTTCTCGTTCTGGGGATTTCTCCTTTTGTTTTTCCTTTCTCACTGGCTTCAACTGGACCTTTTCAGGTTCAGGAGAGGGTTCCTTTGGTTTTCTAGGTGCTTTTTTGATTGGGAGCTCTTTCTTTTCCTCCACTTGAGCCAGTTTCTTCTGCTTTTCAATTTTTGGTGCGTCTGGTTCCACTTCCTTAGGTTGCTCTATTTTTTCTGGAATCAAATCAACCTTTTGTTCTTCCTGTTGTGGCTCAGGAGACTTCGGCTTTGGAGCCAATTTAGTAATTTGCTCAAGTTGCACTGGTTCTGGCTCTGGCGAGGGCGCTTTGCCCCACCTTGAACTCCTCTTTTTAGGAGCTGCCTTTTCTTCAGCCTTAATTGGCTGCGGAAGTGGCTCCATTTCGACATGTTTAAGCTCAATTTTTTCGGGCATCAGAACTTCTTGCTCTTCGTCTGCTTTTACGACAGGCTTCAGCTCTACAGTTTCTAGCTCAAGTGGTTTTTGTTCGCGTTCTTCTCGCACCACAGGCTTGAGAACAACCTTTTCAGGCTCTGGTGAAGGTTGTTTTTGCCACCTTGATGACTTTTTCTTTGCAGGCTTTGTGTCTGTCTTTTCCACCGCCAATTCAACCTTTTCGGGTGCACTTATTTGAGAAATTTTTACTTCAGGCTCCAATTCAGTTTTCGGAATTGGCGTAACTTCTTTTTCAAATGGTTTTAGTACAACCTTTTCAGGACTAGCTGACTTTTCCTTTGGCCGCCTCGAAGCTTTTTTCACCTCGGGCTCTGGTGATTTTTCCTTTGGTTTCTCCTGTTTAAATGGTTTGAGATGAATTTTTTCAGGCTCAGGAGATGGCTCCTTTGGCTTTCGCGGGGCCTTCTTCAGCTCCACCTTTGGTTGTTCCTCCTCTTTGGGCTCAGGTTTCTTTTCACGCTTGAAAGGCTTTAGCTCAACTTTTTCAGGGCTTGAAGATTTTTCCTTAGGTCTGCGTGGTGCTTTTTTTATCTCTTGCTCTGGAGATTTTTCTTCTTGCACTTCCTTTTTAAAAGGTTTCAATTCAACCTTTTCTGGCTCGGGAGACGGCTCTTTAGGCTTTCGTGGAGCCTTTTTCAATTCAACCTTTGACTGTTCTTCCTCTTTGGGCTCGTGTTTCTTTTCTCGCTTGAATGGTTTTAATTCAACCTTTTCAGGGCTTGGAGATTTTTCCTTTGGCCGTCGAGGTGCTTTTTTGATTTCTGTTTCAGGAGACTGTTCTTCTGGCACCTCTTTTTTGAAAGGTTTTAATTGAACCTTTTCTGGCTCGGGAGACGGCTCCTTAGGCTTTCGTGGAGCCTTTTTCAATTCAACCTTTGGCTGTTCTTCCTCTTTTGGCTCAGGTTTCTTTTCACGCTTGAAAGGCTTTAACTCAACTTTTTCAGGGCTTGGAGATTTTTCCTTTGGCCGTCGAGGTGCTTTTTTGATTTCTGTTTCAGGAGACTTTTCTTCTGGCACCTCTTTTTTGAAAGGTTTTAATTGAACCTTTTCTGGCTCGGGAGACGGCTCCTTAGGCTTTCGTGGAGCCTTTTTCAATTCAACCTTTGGCTGTTCTTCCTCTTTGGGCTCAGGTTTCTTTTCACGCTTGAAAGGTTTTAACTCAACTTTTTCAGGGCTTGGAGATTTTTCCTTTGGCCGTCGAGGTGCTTTTTTTATCTCTTGCTCTGGAGATTTTTCTTCTTGCACTTCCTTTTTAAATGGTTTCAGTTGAACCTTTTCAGGCTCTGGTGATGGTTGTTTTTGCTTTCTGGGAGCCTTTTTTATTTCTACAGGTTTTTCTTCAGCTTGAGGCTTATCTTTCTTTTCTCTTTGGTAAGGCTTCAATGCAATATCTTCTGCAATTGGTGAGCTTGGTCTTTCTGGAACCAAAACCTCTTTCACGTCCAGTTGCCTCTCATCCTTCGGTTTTTCTGGCTGTTTTCTTTCAAATGGTTTCAGCTCTACTTTTTCTGGCTCAGGTGAAGGTTCCCTTGGCTTTCTAGGGGCTCGTTTTATTTCAACCTCTGGTTCTTCCTCTTTTGGCTTTTCTTTCTGTTCCTTTTTTACAGTTTTCAAGTGAGGAGCTTCAGGTTTTGGCGAATCAGATTTTTCAGGTCGAGTTACTGGTTTCAACTCAACCTTTTCCGGTTCTGGTGATTTCTCTTTAGGGGACCGCTTTTTCGCAGGTTTTAACTTAATTATTTCAGGCTCAGGCTGTGGCGATGGTTCCTTGAGCTTTCTTGGCGTCTTTTTCACTTCAAATTTAGCAGGTTTTTCTGGTTCAGGCAATTCTCTTCCCTTTGATTGTTGCTTCAGCTCCAGATCCTTCTCATCTTTCGGTTTTTGCTCCTTTTCTTTAGTGAAAGGTTTTAATTTAATCTCTTCACTAGGTGATTTCTCCTTTGGAAGTCTCGGTGCCTTTTTAATTTCAGGCTCGGGCTCTAAGTGTTCGGGTTTTTCTTTCTTTGCCTGCTTCAGCTGTACCTTTTCAGGTTCCGGTGAAGGTGCCTTTGGCCATCTAGGAGCCCTTGCAGTGGTCTGTGGCTCTGGTGCAGGTTCCTCTTTTTTAATCGGCTCTTTGACAATAAGTTCGCGCTCAGGCGATGCTGGTTTATCTTTACTGCTCGGCTTTTTCAACTCAAAATCATCTTTTTCAGCCTCTTTGGATTCCTTTACTTTTTTAACAGGTTTGAGTTGTACCTGTTCCTTCTCAGGAGACTGTTCCTTTGGCTTCTGCTTTTTAACAGGCTTCAGCTGAACCTTTTCTGGTTCAGGAGAGGGTTCCTTTTGCCGTCGTGGTGCCTTTTTAATTTCCGCAGGTTTTTCCTCTTCAAGTGATGAAGCCTTTTTCACGGGCTTCAGTTCAATCTTTTCTGGTGCTGGTGAAGGAGCTTTTTCAGGAACAGGAGCTCTTCTCAACTCGAGGTTTTCTACCGGCTGGGGTTTCTGCTCCTTTTCTCTTTTTAATGGTTTCAATTGCACTTTTTCAGGACTAGGAGACCTTTCTGTTGGGCGCCGTTGTGTTGGTTTGAACTGCAAAGTTGGCTCTTGCTCAGAAACTGGTTCTTTCTTTGGCTTCTCTTTCTTAAAGGGCTTCAACTGCACTTTTTCAGGTTCTGGTGAAGGAGCTTTTGGAATTCTAGGGGCTCGTTTTATACCAACCTCCACCTCCTCTTCTTGTTTTTTTGTTACTTTTGAAGACCCAAATTCTAATTTCTCTATAGTTGGGGACTCAGGTCTTTTCTGAGCCTCTTCCTCCGTTTGCTTTTCCTCCCATTTTTCTTTCTGCACCTTTTTCGTTGTTTTCTTGCTCTTTGTCTTACTGTCAACATCCTCGGTCCTCTCAAGGGATAGCAATTCCATATCCTCCTCGTATTGCAGTTGCTGTAGATAGCGCTCCACCTCGGCCTCACCTTTGTCCCTGATTTCCTGCGGCACAGGTCTCAGAGCTACCTTCTCTAATTGCTCCTTCTCGATCTGCCTCTTTTCTGTTTTTGTGCGTTTCAGCTGGACTTCCTCCAAGCTTTCCTTTACAATCGGTTGCTTTTGAATGGTCGAAGGCTTAAGCTTAACCTCGTCCTTGCTCCACGGCACCGCTTCCTGCTCTTTTTTGCCCTTTTCCACGACATCGCTGCCATCTTTGTCTGGTCTCTGAACCGGTTTTAAAGTCACCTTTTCGTATTCCTCAGGAACATCTCTGCTGATCTTCCTAAATGGTTTGCGCTTAAATTCCTCGGGCTCATCAGTGCCCTCTTTCTTAAATGGCTTTAATCTGATCCCTTCCAAATCCTCCTCGTCTTTAGGAAGCTTTTGCACAGGTTTCAAATCGACACGCTCAAGCGTCTCCTTCGACAACCTTCTTCCCTCTCTTTTCGTCGGTTTCAGGGCCACTGTCTCAAGCTTCTCCTTTTCTACCTTTTTCTTCGCGACCTTCGAAGGTTTCAGCTTCACCGCCTGCTCGGTCCAGGGCGTTGGCTCCTCTCGCCACGGCACACTCGAGCTGCGGGGATGCGGCTTTCGCCAGCCGCGGTCTGACGACAAGCTTCGGTTTTTGCGCCACGGCGCCGCTGACGTACCCTGAACCTCAGTTCGCGTCTTACCGCGACCTACTCGGCCGTCCCCTTCGACTGTCGTTTCAGTTGAACTGGTAACGGTAGTTGAGGTTTGTTCCTCGATTTGCTGCTCCTCATCCCGAACGGTGGTTGTTTCCTCGTACTGCTGTTTCCTGATGACGCGCCCTGCAATTACGTGTGCACTCATTTCAAATGCAGTCTGTTGCTTGTTAGTCCACACAACAGCCATGGGTCCATGCTTGGTCAGGTGTTAATTGGAAGACAAATAAAACCAGACTAAATTAGTTTATTATTTTTCTATTAATTTTATTTATGCATCTTTCAGTTTGCTTGTACATTTGTTTTAAAAAATGCTTTGGCTAAAGTAGTTTTCAGACTCCGTCAATTCGTCTAAATTTTTTTACTTTGATTTGTGTTTTGAAAAAATAGAATTCCAACTTTATGTTTCTTTTGCGTTAAAAGTGGGTTCAATTTACGTTGACATTCGTTCAATAATAAGTGAACGCTCGCAACAAGCGCCACTTTTAAATTAAGTGTCGCGCAGGTTGCCTATCTAGCAAGGCGTTAAGTGTGATTTCTCTCTATTTGCGTGCCAGTCGATTGAGACACAGCCCCATGTTTCAAGTTCAACGCCTCGCTGTCCCGAGTGACGCGTGCGTGAGTCAGTTTCGGAGGCTGCGAAAAAATGGGAAACAGTTGCGGGCGCACGGCTTTCCTGCCATAGAGGGAAGTTAAAAATACTTTTCGAGAAGGTCGACCAACGAGCGAGTGGGGCCGACGTCACCGCTTTCTGTTAGTCAGCCACCAACCCTACCGACCGACTGCCCGACTCCCACCACTCGAGAGAATAACCCTCTCTCCGGAATAATGTGTTGGTCGCTCACTCCCAGTTGGGTTCGGTGCCTTGGTGCGTGCGTCCGTGTGTGTGTGTGTGCCAGACAGTGTTATTTGTGAGCAGGTGAATATTCCCGCAGCAGCAGAAACAGTGTTAAAGAAGTGGAATTCCTGCAAATGCTTGCGTGTTTCAACTGCAAACATTTCCCGAATTCCACTTTGCCCGAACAGGGACGACGGAGGCAGCGGAGTGCGTCCAAAATTCGAGTGCGGTTCGGAATTATTTTTAAGTGCGTCCGCGTATTTCCAGCTCGAGTTTAAACTTAGATCCGTCACTCATTGTGCGCTTTTCGGGTCTGCCCGAGAGGTGATTTTACTACTGTTGCGAAACCGTCGGCTCTGGTTCGCGCCCCGCGCTAATTTTCGCCTACTTCAAAGCGCAGTTTTAATTGGCCCCATCATCGGCAATGCTGTTTGCGCGCACACAAGCCGCACCGTGTCCGATACGGCCAGAGTGGAAGACGTCGTCCCAGCAGCGTATTGTTCAACTCTCCGTTTTTGTCGTGCGTGCAAATTGCAATTCGCCACGCTTGCCTCACTTCGCAGAAACAAAGTTCCTCGAAATCAAGGATTAAGTGGCGTGCCAAATGATTTGTTTTGCGTCGCTCCTAATTCAAAACAATGTGGAACAGTGCACAGCGTTCTAAATTTAGATTTTATCTCGTGTTGTTTTCTGTTTGGAAATAAAAGCGCATCTTCAGTTTTCCACGGAACTCGTATTTTTGGCTGTTTTATTCTGTCCCTTCTCTTTTGATTCGCGAACGTGCCTCTTGGAAATAACAGTCTGCCCGATCCGGATAATTTTGGACCAAAGGTAAACCTCGCTGGAGACGCTTTCTGGCGCATCTGGGTACTATGACTCAGATGAGTCATTTTTCTCGAAAAAATGGGGAGTGATAAACGCCTGGCACCGAGTCAGCTCGTGATTAATATGCAGGCATGCGCGTGGGTTTGCAATTTTGAGCAGAACAGTCTCGCACATTGAGATTTACGGCGTCCCGCTGACTAAGTATGCAGAAAGAGACCGCTTTGCAGCGATATGTAACTGGCAGCGCGCGTGATTCACCGCAAAACTGCTCTCGAACCGTTTACGACTCACGTGTTTATTTATGTGACTCGGGGAAACATTATTTCCGCACTCGGTCGACTGCCTTCTCGGAAAATAAACTTAGATGCCAATCGCTTTGAAGGCTGGATATTAAAATGTTTATAATAAACATGTGACAGTGAAGAAAGAAGGCAAATTAGAATCAACAACAATTGGTTTAGCCCTAAAAAAAATAAACTAACTTGAGCCTTGTACCTTTCAGGCCATATGATTATTTCTAGAAACCCTACTTTTGAATTTGAAACGATTCTAAATCCGAATTTAGCAAAAAATGTACATGTGTCAACCCATTTAATGTTCAAAATAATGGATTAACATGCTAAATGAGCTAAAAATACAGTTTTGTTTAATTATCGTCTGGTAGATCAATTTTAATTCTCCGTGCGAATGTTTTCCTTTGACTTATTGCAAAAATGAAAAGCCTAGCTGCGAAATACGCAGATTTTGTGTTGCTAAATCCAACCTTATGCTCTTTCACCAGACGATTTCAAGAATTGGGGCCATTAAATAGTGCAAAGTTTTATTCCCCTTTTAAAACAGCCATCAAGCCTGACCCGAAAGTTTGCTTTGATGCTTGCTTGGTATCAAGGCGAACGCGCCAGATGAACGACGAGGTGTGTTTGATAAACTCTGGCCAGTGTTACGTGAGAGGCAAATAATGAGGCGGCGAGCAGGAGCAGCTTTGTGGGTTTCTGGGGGAGCCGTCGGCCGCGAGGGGAAACCGACAATCTGGTACGGCCAAATTTAGCCCAAAGGTGTCCCTCCCGCGCCCCCCCGGCCGCCCCTGGGACGTTTTTAACTCTTTCTTTCAAAACCGACTCGCTCTGTTCCACACCCACTCGGCAGATTTCAGTCTCTTGGGTTTGCTTTTTGCTGCAGGAAAATGTTTACAGATTTGCTTTTCGCTTTTATTTTTCGACATATATAGAGAGTTTCACAAATATAGTTCAGCAATATGATTAAACGAGTACCTGCTTTTTAGTGCAACTGTGGTTTTTCTTTTATGTAGTTGTTGTGAGTGCAAAAATCATCAAAACTCTGTGGTTATTGTGTTTTTTGTAAAATCAACAGTTTTTTTTATTAAGAAAAAATCGAGGCACATTTGTGTTTCTTTTTTAAAAGTATTATGGCACTCTTAAAAATACCCGCCACCAACCAATTGGAAATAATAATAGTAAAACATGATCAGTATGAAAAATTAAAAAGATAAACAATGTCCAATTTCTTCGTCCACGTGAAATGCGTGAAAGTGAAATGTTTTGACTAGAAAACTTAATACCACAAAAATCGATTAAAAACTAAAGTTGGCCCGAAAGTTGAATCCGTTTTTTAAACTGTGTTTGTGTATTTTTGTGTGTTAGTATCGAAAACAACTCAACCGTTGCCAAAATAAGGAAGAAAGAGGCCTTCAATTGCACAGGGAGGAAAGCCTCGAGCTGCCTTATTACTTGGCTCGAGTGTTGCTATAAGACTAATATTGAGAACATATAAGCACAGCAGACAAACACGATAAAATAAATAACTGTGTTGAAGATTCATCTCTCAGCACATTTTACAAACTCTTATTTTGCACCTTGTTTTTTGTTTTGTTTTGTTTAAGTGAAAAATCATTGTCAAAGCTTGCTTTAAAATATATAGGGAGGCTTCGAAGGGATCTCTTTTGTTCCTAATGTCAAGGTGGTGGTTGTGGTGGTGGTTTGGAAGCAAGCATTCAACTTATTCATCCTTACTTTTCACAGTGAGGCGGGCAGAGGTCTCGACTTGACCTGCTGAATTTGTCACCCGGCACGTGAAAATGCCAGAGTCTTCTTCAAAAGTCGACTTGATCAGCAGCACGCAGTTGTTTCCTTCATGAATGATCTAAAAGGTAGGACAAAGTTTCCCTTTATTGCTTGCATGCCTCATTCTCTTGAAACTGAACTTAACAATTATTTAGGTATATTAATATCAAATCAACATTTGACTAAATCATAGCGAATCTAGTAAAAGCTAAAAACTACTCTTTTTCTGCACTGGACTACAGCTCAGTATTTTTCTGGCGTACCTGGAAGTCGGGAGATTGCGGAATGAGTGCTCCCTCTCTGAGCCACTGGACGGTCGGGGTGGGGATGCCGGTCATCTGGGTTCTAAACTGAGCTGGGCTACCTTCGACAACGGTCACGTCCGAAAGCTTAGTCACGGTCGGGGCGACGTCCTCCGAGTCAGGAGCTGCAATCAATAGGGAAAGGTCATTCTTGCAAGGCCGCAGCGGTCAATCGGCGAGAACTCACCAAGGACTTTGAGGGTGGCTTTGGAGGTGGCGGTGGCCTCCTTGTTGCTCAGCACGCAACTGTACGGCCCTTCGTCCTCAGGGAACGCCTCG
The DNA here is from genome assembly GCF_949628265.1 of Cloeon dipterum. NCBI lineage: Eukaryota > Metazoa > Arthropoda > Insecta > Ephemeroptera > Baetidae > Cloeon > Cloeon dipterum. The sequence continues at coordinate 19,082,915 of NC_088788.1, forward strand.
GTGATGTGCAGCGTGAATGAGTCCTGCTCCTGGGACATTTTGAAGTACTTGGACTGCTTGATCGGCTTGTCTCCCTTCAGCCACTGCACAGTCGGTGCTGAATACAAATTAAATTCATCAGTCTTATAAATGTATGCACAACAGTAAACTTTAAATAATTTTACAAGGAAAATTAACTGGAGTAATTTATATTGTGGTCTTCGCTTAGATTTTTGACTCGCTGGCAGTGTTTTCCAGTTCTGCTAATCCATTTGGATAACTTTTCTAGCCTCTTTACCAGATTTACAAAGAAGCCTCAATATTTAAAGATAAGAAATTAAATATCTGGATTTAATTAGACGGCCAGTAATGATATAATTCAAAAATTTATTAAGGGATCACATTTTTTAAATCATTTCAACACTAGAAAATTTTCTCATTCCATCCCCTTAAGATTTATTTTGCTACTTTAACATCTTAAATGTTTATAAAAGTCTAATCTATATTTCGTGAGTGTTAATTTAAAAGTCTTCAAACTCTTGGAGGGAAATAATTAAAATTTTATTCATTGAAGAAATAAATTGTTAAAATATGACTCTTGAAAAAAATTCTGCGTGTGTCTCGTGACCCTCACTTACCAGGATTGGCGGAGACCTTGCACTTGAAGTGGACGCTCTGTCCCTCGTTCACCTGCTGGTCTCTGAGGTCTTCGATTATCAGAAGGCTGGTCTTCTCGCTTCCCGACGGAGCGGCGTGCGCCGGCGTGGGCGAGGTTGCCGCCGGACCCTGCACTTGCAGCTCGGCCTCGCAGCGCGCCTCGCCCACTGAGTTGATGGCCACGCACTCGTATTTGCCGATGTCGTCGGGCAGCGCCTCGATGATCAGCAGCGTGTACGTGCCCTCCTCCTCCAGCGTCTTGCGGCGGATGTCGGGCGAGATTTTCTTGCCACCCTGCACACAACCAGACAAATCGACATTAGAGAGGATATGCAACCGGCGCGACATTAATGTTTGGCGGACAGTATGGTCTAAACTGAACAGGCAATAACAAAATAACATCTGACAAAATGAAATATCTGGAGCTAAAATTATTCAAAACTCTTGTCATGCTAGTAAAAAGTTAAACTTGGGACCTTTTAAATTAATTCAAAAAGGATACAGGTTTTATTTTGCAAATTCTTAGGGTTTAAATTGATAGCCTAGATTTGAGGTAATTGATATGTGGGGAAAACCAACGAATTGTTCTCTCCCATAAATTTATTTTCGTCTCATGGGAGTTAATCGGTCTAGACGTAGGACAATTACGAACAATCAAGGGCGAGAAATCGAAAATACCTTAAGCCAATAGACGTCGAGGGGCTGGGTGCCAGAGAGCTTTGCGTCGAATCTGGCCAGTTGCCCGGCAGGCACATTCACTTCCTGGATGGTGCTGAGGAAGCTGGGTGGCACAAGACCAACGCGTCCGGCCCGCTTCTCCTCCACCACCAAATTGGCGCTGCACTTGGCCGCGCCACCACGGTTTTCGGCTACCGCCGCGAAGATTCCGCTGTCCTCCATGAACACCTGTGAACAATTTAAATTTATTATATTAACATCTTGTAAATTCTCGTAACAAAAAATTATCTCTAAAATCAAAGGGGAAAAACGTGGAATTATATTAATAAAAATGAATGTAATTATTCCCTTAACTAGCTTTTTAATATTTTGTTCAGAAATATTTTTTAACCTGTTCATCGTGCTTTTATAAAATACCTGTCTGATGATCAAGATAGACTTCGTGCCAAAGGTGTGGATTTGCAAGTCATTGGAGTTCTGAATCTGGAAGTCCTCGCGGAACCACTTGATCGCTGGCGTCGGGTCTCCGTCAAACTCGACCTCGAAACGTGCCTGCTCTTGCTCAAATGCGCGGCAGGGCTGGATTTTCTTGGTGAAGTGCGGTGGCTTAGCCGGCTTCTGCGAAATTCAGGCCAAAATTTCAATCCGTGCATCATTCTCAATCGAAGAAAATCTTACCACTGCTCCTGTGACGACTCTTTCAAGAGTGCGTGCCTTGTGCTCAACCTCGGTGGTTTCGGTCGCGGTGATCTTTCTGGTGATCTCCAAGTCGCCTTTGATCTGAAAATCGAGTTAATTAATTATGCCTGTGCGTTGATGCATTCGAAACTACACACCTCTCTCTGCGTTTGCTTCTGCGTGGCGGTGTGCACCTCCTTGCCGTGAACGCTTGACTCAGACGGCGGCAGCTGCACGTCACTTTTCTGCACGGTCACGTGCTCAACAACTCCATTCTGAGACACCTCTGACTGCACAGCCGTTTTCCTTAGCAAAGTCGGCGACGCCGGCACTCTATCCACTTGTTCCCTGCGTTCAAATCACTTTTATTAGCAAGTATTTTGAGGGACACAAGCATTTCTTGTTAATCAATTGCTAAAAACAAAGAATGAAAAATAGAAGAGGCACTCACAGTTTATCCTCATAGCTTTGAGCCATTCCCTTGGCGATGGAGCTCTGCTTCACCTTCTCGCCGGGGATTGCAAACTGGTGCGACTGCTCGCGGATTTTTGCCTCCTTCATCAGCTGCTCCTCCTCGAGCTAAAGATATGGCAAAATTGAGTGCGTCTGCTAATTTGTTAGCTGCGTTTTCGCACCTCTTTGAGCTTAACGTAGTAATCCTCGCCCTTCTTCTCCTTTACGCTCTTCTGCCACTCGGTCTCCGGCTCCTTGTGAATTTTCTTTTTCACAAGGCTACCGACATCTAGGTGGCCTTCGCTAGTGTTGCGTTCTTGGTAGAATTTCTCGAGCTCTGTTTCCTGTCTCTCCTTTTGGTACTGAGTTAGGTCATAGTCATACCATGCTACAAATGCAACAAGAGACATCACCTTAGTAAACACAACAGGTGGCACTTTGAGTTGGGGAACAAATGAAAATTAAGTAACTTGGTTTCACATTGAGAAGGAAAAAAAGTCACTTCAAGAATGTCTACAGGGCCAAAGAAAACTGGTTCTGTCAAGCCAAAATCAAGTCTGTATTTTCCTCATAAACATTTTTCTTGAAGTTAAAGATCGAGTCATTAAAATTTACTTAAATATTAATTTAGCAAGAAAAATATAATGAGGGTTGCTAAAGTACTATTATTTATTCTTCGGCCCTTTTATTGAACACCGAAGGGAATTTGCATTCAGCAATTTTTTTGTACACTTAAATAAACAGGTAGTTGAAGCAAATTATCTAAATCTAAGCAGGGTCGAAACTGCTAGAGAGACTGATCAGGGTTACACTTTTTAACGAAAACATATTTTTACATACTTTCGTTTAAAGGGAATTAGTAGCTGGAAGAAGAAATTCGACAAAAATGACAAAAAATTGTGGCGCTGGCAAAAAAATGTCGTTTGAAATGTTGCATACATGCTTATACACAAAGACATAAAACCCATACCTTAACTTGGACCTTTCCGTAAAAAGCATGTAGTTGAAAAACTTATCCGCTGGCATGAAAGATAAAGCAGTTTGGGAAAAGAGTATTTGTTTCAGCGGGAAAGGTAATGTTAGTTATTGGAGCTTTAAGTATAGTACATGTGTATTATGTTTAATCCTGTTTAAATCGTGTTCAAAATGTTTAAGTCGCAAAATAACTGAAATATTTTTATATAGCTCTTGATTAAATTATAAGTCAAATCTTGAACGCCTTAGTAAGCTGCAATTATTGGAAAATAGCTGTGCAATAAACACTCACGCCTCGGCGAGTTCTTGAGCACGCTGCGGAAGTCGTCGTGGCGGGCGGTGACGTTCAGCGTGACCGTCTCGTACGCTTCGCCGGCCGAGTTGCGGGCGATCACCTCCACCTTGCCAGTGTCGTACTGGCGCGCCTTCGGGATATCCATGTGGTACATGCCATCGAAGGTCAGCTTGTACCGAGTGCCCTTTATCAAAATTTTTATCGAATCAGGCAAACGGAAGATAAGTCAAAGGTTACATTGAGCACGGTGTGTCCGTTGACAAGCCACATGACGCGCGGTCTCGGGTGGCCAAGTACGCGGCACACAAACCTGGCAATCCTGCCCTCCTCCACGATTACTGGATCAGGCTTCAGAGCGAACACTGGAGCCTGCTTAGGCTTGTCATCTTCGTCAGGCTCCTCTGGCACACTGGAAGTGAAAATTTGTCCAAAAATTAAATTTCGAAGAAATTATGTTACAAGACTTCAAAAGCTACGTTATTAATTTAATAACAATATACTCACACTTGCCAGGCGGCCTCCATTTCTCTGATTTTCTCAATGCTCTTCATGCCCTTAGGCAGCTGAGACTCGTAAATAATACCAGGCTTGCCGGCAGTCTTGATGATTGCCTTAGTTTCGTCCATGCCGTACAAGTTGGTGGCGCGACACAAGTACTCTCCGCTGTCCTCGGGATACACCCAGCCGAAGTTCATGGCCACGTAGCCGAAGTCGTAAATTGGATTGAAGCGGTTCTCTGTTCACAAATGAGAGTAAATAACTGGCAGGAATGTAGTTGTGGAATGACTTACTGTGCAGCAGTGGCTTTCCGTTGAAGAACCACTCAACTTTCATGTTAGGGTCTCCTACCGGAGCCAGCTGGCACTCGAACTTGGTGCTCTCCATTTCAACCAGCTCGGTTTGGTTTGTGATTTGAGTGACGAATCGCGGTGGTTGTTTCTTGTCTGCGTCGTACAAATCTTCTTCCGTCAAATGTACCTCAGAAGTGTACTTTTTGATCGTAGCCTCCATCTGCATCAGGGCTTCAGACTTCTTCATGCCCCTTGGTACTTGGTTGTGCAGCAGCACGGACGGAAGTTCTGAAAATTTATTAGATCGTTATTCAGTTAAAAGAAGACAGAAATTTATTAGATTAAATCGAAATTTCCATATAAACATACTCTTGCAAGCAACTTTGGCCTTGGTCGTGTCAGAGCCGAGCTCGTTTGTGGCCTTGCACACATATTCGCCAGAGTCCTCATTGTATGCGTAAAGAATGTCCATGGAGACATATCCAAAGTCATAAGTAGTTCTGAAGCGATGTCCAGACGAGAGCAGTTTTCCATTGTGGAACCATTCGATTTTGAGGTTGGGATCAATCTTAGGCTCAACATGGCACTCAAAGTGAATTGGCTCTCCCTCAGAAATAGCGACGTTCTCAATCTGCCGAAATATTTCAGTTAATTGTAAAAATTAAATTTTCTTAGCAAGTTTGAACTTCGCACCGGTGTAATGAATTTAGGTGGAGTAAGAGGAACGTCCTCTTTGATGACAGGATTGAAGTTTCCTTTCTCAAGATCAGCAAGTTTCTCTCCTACCAACCCCTCGGGAAGCTGCGTCTCCATAATAATGCCTCTCTTAGCTAAAATATTGGTGTCAGCACTTTCTTACAAATCTAACTTTATAGATTACCTTTGCATGTGATCTGAGCCTTTGTCGTGGCAGATCCCCATCTGTTTGAAGCTCTGCAAAGAATCTCTCCCGAATCTCTTGGATAGGTGTAGTCAAGATCCAGCACCACATATCCGAAATCGTTGATTGTGTGCATTCTGGAGCCGGATTGGAATGGACGTCCATTGAGGAACCAATCAATTCTCATCGTGGAATCTCCAACTGGCTCAACTCTGCAGTCAAAGTGAGCTGGCGCTCCTTCAGCCACGTTCAAGACGTCCTTTAGCTCGACGGTGAACCTTGGTGGATCAGGCTTATCTTCCTCGGGCAAAATTTCGTCCCTCTTGTGCAAGGTTTCTTCCAATTTCAGCAAGCTCGCGGTTCCAGAGCTGAAGCGAGAAGGCAGCTGAGGCTCCAAAATAATTCCTTGGCGACCTCTGACTTGCAGTTTGCAGCTAACACTTGCTTCGCCGTGCCTGTTGGTTGCCTTGCAGGTGTAAAGGCCAGAATCGCGCTGATAAACTCCTGCCACTTCAAGAATGACAAATCCAAAGTCATTAATCGTCTTGATCCTGGATCCGGACCAGAGAGCCTTTCCATTGTGGAACCATTCCACGCGCATGCTAGGATCGTTGGCAGGCGTAAGTCGCCCTTCAAAGTGAGCCAGCGAGTTTTCTGCCAGGATAAGGTCCGTGGGGTGTGTGGTGAACTCTGGAGGCTTGCCAGTGTCTTCGTCTGATGGCAATGGGCGCTGGTCAGCGTTAAGGCCTTCCAGTTCAGCAATCTTCTCGATGGTGCGCTCCATGCCCTTGGGCAGCTGCGACTCGAGGATAATGCTCCTCTTGCCCTGGACTCTCATCGTGGCAGAAGTGACTGCTTCACCATATTCGTTATTGGCTCTGCAAGAGTATTCGCCTGTGTCTTCTGGGTAAACTGGAGAAATTTCCAGGATGACAAATCCAAAGTCGTAGAACGTACGGAAGCGTGATCCTGTCTTCAGTGGTTTTCCATTCCAGAACCACTCAACCTTTAACATAAAAATTAATAAGATTTGTATTATAAATCATTTCCACGGCACTTACAACAAGCCTAGGATCGTTAGTTGGAGTGAGTCGAGCTTCAAAGTGAGAGCTTTCGCCTTCTCTGAGATTGTCAATGTTTGATAATGGCACTGTGAACACAGGTGCCTTGCCCTTCTCTTCCGACTTTTCGTCTCTGGACCTATAAGCAGAGTCTTCCAGGTTCTGGATCTTCTGCAGTCCTCCTTCCATGCCCTGAAATTTAAATGTTAAATAATGACAAAAAAAACGTGAACTTTTTAACCAACCTGTGGCAGTTGAGAATCAAGAATAAGATTAGCCTTTGAGGTGCACTTCAGAGTGGCCTTTGTCACGTCAGAGCCAACTTTGTTTACAGCACGGCATTCGTATTCACCAGAATTTTCTTCGTAACAGTAAAGAATGTCTAAAATGACAATTCCAAAGTCGTGGAAGGTTCTGTAACGATGTCCAGTAGGCAACTTCTTGCCGTTGAAGTACCATTCAACAGTAAGAGTAGGATCAGCAACGGGAGTAAGTCTCGCTTCAAAGTGAGCGCTTTGTCCCTCCTTGATGCTTTCCACGTTGGAAATGTGCTTGGTGAACTTTGGTGGTTCTGCAGATGGCGAGGTGAGAGTCGGAGCAGATTTTCCTTGCGTTTCCAACTCTCGAATACGTGCCAGTGATTCAGGCTGCAGGGAATCGAGATAAACTCCACCTTTTCCTGCACATTTGATGAAAGCTCTGGTCGTATCTTCGCCGTACTTGTTGGTTGCTTTGCAAACATATTCGCCGGAGTCTTGGCTTTGAACGTATGCGATGTCCAAAACAACAAATCCAAAGTCAGAGACTGACTTGATGCGGGACGAGTGACGGATAGGCTGTCCATTGTGGAACCATTCAACCTTGAGATTTTGGTCTCCGACAGGGATGAGAGTACATTCAAAGTGGGCAGAATCTCCATCCTTAAGGCCTTCGATGCTCTGGATTTGACTTGTGAACTGAGGCTTTTGTCCCTTGAGCTTATCAACGCATTCAAGATTGACGCTAATTTCTGCTTTGCCCCATTTGTTCGTAGCTTTGCAAGTGTACTCTCCTGAGTCTTCGATTTTGGTTCCCAGGATCTCAAGAACTACCATGCCGAAAGCGTACACTGTGCGCACGCGGTGGCTAGCCTTGAGTACCTCACCCTTGTAGAACCATTCGACAACCATCGACTGGTCTCCAACTGGAGTGAGAGATGCTTCAAAGTGAGCGATATCTCCCTCGCTGAGATTTGACAAGTTCTGGAACTAGAATTACAATTTTATATTAATTTTCAATCAATTACCATAATTTCTAATTTACCTGAGAAGTGAATTCTGGAGCTTTTCCTTCATCAGATTCAGCGGATGGTGCCCCAGCAACTCCGAGAGAATCCTCGAGCTCCTGGATCTTTTCAAGGCCTTCTTCGCCTTTAGGATGCTGAGTCTTTTCGATGAGGTTTTCTTTGCTCGCACAATAGATAGTGGTGGAGGTGAATGCTTCACCCTGCTTGTTCACTGCTTTGCAAGTGTAGATGCCCTGATCACGATCGTAAACCTCGGAGAGGTCAAGAGTAACGAATCCAAATTCTGATGTGATCTTGAATCGAGATCCTTAAAAAGAAGCGTTTCATTAATTTTTATTTAATTAATTAAACAATATTTATTCAGCAATATTTAAAAAATCAAACCGATAAAAATTTATGATTATCTCACAAGCGTTAATCTTTCCTTATAAGTTTTTTCTGCATGCGTCAATTACTAAATTTCTGAATATCTATGAAATTAAATTGGATATTGAAATTATTACAGAAACTACATCACAATTTAATTGGTTATATAGTTACCATGATCAAGAGCTTTTCCATTGAAGTACCATTCGACCTTAAGGTTAGGATCGTTCTTAGGTTCAACCTGGCATTCAAGATGAATTGGCTCAGCTTCATTAAGGTTGAATTGCGGCTCCAGAGGCACGACAAACACAGGTTTGGGATAATCTGGCTCTGCCTCAGATGGAGCTCTCAAGCTCTTGTTCGCGAAAGCCTCATCTGCATCTTGGACTGCCTCCAGACCAGCCTTGCCTTGCGGGTGCTGAGTGTCGAGATAGATGTCCGACTTGGCTGTATAAATAAAAATAATTAGTTTATCTAATAGGCTAAATATTGAATAAAATACAGGTGCAACGCAAGCTTCCAGTTGTAACCGCTTGTCCTTTGTTGTTTGAAGCCTTGCAAGTGTAAATGCCTGCATCTTCGGCGTAGCATCCAGTTACGTCAAGACCAACAAAGCCGAAATCGTATGTTGACTTGTATCGAGAGCCTGTAGGAAGCGGTTTGCCGTTGACAAACCATTCGATGTTCATTGTTGGGTCCTTCGATGGCTCTACATTGCACTCAAAGTGAGCTGTTTCTCCTTCCTTGAGCTCAACGTTGTTTAAGTGAGTGATGAACACTGGAGACTCAAACACAGGCTCAGGAGACGTCACCTTCACGTCCTTAGGAGTTTCAAGAGCTTCAATGATTGGCAAAGAGTCTGGACGCAGTGTTCCTCCCAGGAGCCAGTGGCGATCTGTCAATTTTTTGTTTAGTCATTTTATGAAGGATTTTTTTAAAGATTTTACCTTCAACTTTAATTGTGCACGTGGACACTGCTTCTCCAAGCTGGTTGGTTGCCTTGCAAGTGTAAATGCCAGAATCATCGGCGCGCACTCCATTGATAGCGAGAGAAACATGACCAAAGTCAAATGTGCTCCTGATTCTTGCTCCAGTGGTGAGAGAGATTCCATTCTTGTACCACTCCACTTTGAGGTTTGGATCAGCACGAGGCTCGACTTGTGCCTCAATCGTAACGTTCTGGCCCTCAACGAGTTTGTCGACGTTGTTGAGATGGGTTGTGAAAACTGGCGCCTGCTTTGGTGTGGTATCCATAAACATTTCTGGCACCTTATTCTTTTCAGCCTCAGCCAATTGAATCTTCTGCCAGGCATCAGGTTGCAAGGGATCTAGGTGAATGGATGACTTGGCTGCGTCGTAAAATTTATTCAATGAGATATAACATCATTTTGAATTGTATTTGTACAAACCTTTAACGTTAAACGCCTTAGATGAAACCGCTTCACCGGCGTAATTCTTGGCCTTGATCATGTAAAGACCAGAGTCGTCAGTTGTAACGCCCATAATGTCCAAATTGACGTAGCCAAAATCGTGGGTGGATTTAAATCTTGAACCTACGCAAATGATTATTTATTTTTGGCTTACATGCTATTTTTTTAATCTTACCAAGCTTAAGTTCAACACCGTTGACATACCACTCAAATTTGAGATTAGGATCCCCGACTGGTACGACTCTACACTCAAAGTGAGCATTCTGTCCCTCCCAAAGCTCGGAAGGTCCAGTAAGCACCTGCGTGAAGATCGGCTTTTCGAACACTTTATCGGCTTCCTCAGGTCTTGACTCGCGTCCCATTTCCAACTGAGCTATCTTTCGCATGCCATCAGGATGCTGGGTCTCGAGTTGGATGTCTGCCTGACTCTTAATACGCATGGATGCAGTGGTAACAGCTTCACCAATCGCATTTGTTGCTCGGCACATGTAAACACCGGCATCTTCGTCGCGGACGTGATCGATGTCAAGAGCGACGAATCCGAAATCATGAGTCTTTGTAATTCGTGAACCTTTAAAGATTTAATAATATCAATAGTATTTTTGTGAGCCAGAAGAGTGGCTGCAAAATTATTACCAGTTTCGATTGGTTGCTCGTTTCTGAACCATTCAACCTTCATGGTCGCATCATTCACAGGAATCAAACGGCACTCAAAGTGAGCAGTTTGGCCTTCGTTGATGGAGTCAATGTTAAGCAGCGGCGCAGTGAACACTGGCCGTTGGGTGGTGGCTGGGTCAGCGACCTCGGGTCTCTGGAACTGACCTTGTCCTTCAAGCTGCCTAATTTTTTCCAGGCCCTCTGGTCTGGCAGATTCCACAATAACGCCGCTTTTGCCTGTTACATTGCGGAAATTTAGTTTTTATCAGAGACAATAATTTTGATAGCTTACCAGACACTTGAATATTAATTTTCGTCGAGCAGTGTCCCAAAGCATTGACTGCTTTCACCGTGTACTCGCCACTATCCTCAGGCACAAGATGGGTCATATCAAGAGCAATGTAGCCGAAATCAAAGGTGATGTGGAATCGCGATGCCGACGGCAAAGGCTTTCCATTGTGATAGATTTCAATGCGGAGATTAGGATCATGAATCGGCTCAACTTGGCACTCAAGATGTGCTGTTTGTCCTTCAGCCAGTTGAGTTGTGCCCTTTGTAAAGAAAAATTAAATAAAAAATTGATGCCTCACAGATGCATTAAAAATAAAACTTTTTGCTATAAGAATGTTTATTTTTTGCCTCTGGAAAATTCCAAAATTACTCACATGTAACTCAGTAACAAATCTTGGTGGAATAGCCTCCGGCTCCTCCAACTCAAGACGGCCCTGGCGTCCTTGAGCCTCCAGTGCCTGAATCTTGGCCAGACCTTCTGGATGCTGAGAGTCGAGATAAATGCTCCTGCGTGCCAAGCACGTGATGGAGCTTGTATTGACTGCCTCGCCCTGCATATTAGAGGCTTTGCACATGTAAGTGCCAGAGTCCTCGTGATACGTGTCCAAGATGTCAAGGGCAACGTATCCAAAGTCGTGAGTGGTGCGGAATCGATGGCCAGTTTTGATCGCAATGCCATTCACGAACCACTCGATGCGCAGGTTTGGATCGTTGATGGGCTCGACGCGGCATTCCAAGTGCGAGTGTTCGCCTTCCTTCACGTTTTGCAAGCTAAATTTTTAAGTTTTATAACACGTCCAACTTGTTTCCTCTGATTTTCAAACCTATTAAGAGGAGTGATGAAAACAGGCTTTTGTGGCACAGCTTCAACTTCCTCTTTTTGTGGTCTGGCGTACGATTCCAGCGTCCTGATCTTCTTGAGCCTGTCCTCGTCAAGTGTGTCAAGCTGCAGTCCAGCTTCAGCTACAAATTATTTATACAAAATTATCGTTTAATTTAATTGTTAAATATTTATTGTCTTTAAACTCACCCTTGACCTTAATAGAGCAGGTGGTAATAGCTTCGCCGATAGCATTTCGTGCCTTGCACATGTAGGTGCCCGAGTCCTCAGGATAAGCGTACAAAATATCCAGCGCAACGAATCCGAAATCATAAGTGGTCTTGAAGCGATGTCCTAGTTGTAAAAAAAATTTTTTTTGGAATAAGACCTAGTAAGAGCGTCACACGGATGCTTACCCTGAGGAATGGGACGGCCATTGCAGTACCACTCAACTCGCATGGTCGGATCGTTGACTGGAGTCAGCGTAGCTTCCAGATGAGCGGTTTGTCCCTCGGTCAGATTATCAAGGTTTCTCAGCGGGCGACCGAACTGTGGCTTCTCGAGGACGGCACTGTCTTCCTCCTCCCTCGTGTGTCTGCGATCACCCTCCAGGTAAAGGATTTTCTGCAGAGCTCCCTCATGCTGCGTTTCGTAGCTAATCGATTCTCTCGCTGAAATTAAAAACGAAATTTTGCATTAAATATTGAATAACTTTTAGATTTTTTTCGAATATTTATGTATTTAAAGCTTAAGGAGTAACATGTCAATGGATTTACGTTGAAATATTAGTGAGTGAAGCTCCTGTGACGTTAGGCAACCTGCTGCAAACTCATTTGAGTCATTTACGCTAGCCGCTTCGCAGGTGGCCTATCAACTAGGCTCTACACACACAATTTCTCTCACACATTTACAATCGAAAAATTATTTAAAAATAATCTTCGCACCATTAATTCTAAACAATGATATATTAAGAATTTTAAATCTTACATTTGACTGTGATTTTGATGCTGGAGCTAGCTTTGCCAATGCGGTTAGTAGCGATGCAAAGATATTCTCCTTCGTCTTCAGCGTAAACGGTCAAAATATCAAGGGCTGAGAAGCCGAAGTCGTAAGTTGTACGGAAACGATGTCCAGTAATCAGTGGCTGGCCGTTGTGGTACCACTCGACCTTCAGGTTCGGGTCAGGATAAGGCTCGATTCTGCATTCAAAGTGAGTGCTCTGTCCTTCGTTCAGCTGAGTTGGTCCGTTCAGCTTGGTTACGAATTTTGGTGCTTGTGTAATGATTTTCTCAATGTCCTCAGACCTTGTCAGCTTGGAGGAATCTTCTTCATATTGCATGGACTCAATTTCCTGAATGATGGATTCCTTAGCTGTTGAATTATTTTGATGAAAAAGTGTCAAAATTGTCTATTTTTGTATCTTACAGAGGCAGACAAGTTGCGATGATGTCACAGCCTGTCCAAGATCATTTACTGCCCTGCACGTGTAAGTACCTGAGTCTTCAGGGTACACGTACTTCATGTTCAAAGCCACGTATCCAAAGTCGTGCATTGTAGTCACGCGGGTCGCTGTAATTTAATTTGTCACATTAAAAATTTTCACGAGTTCGCTATCAGAGGGTCTGTCGTCAATTTCGAACGAGAAGAACCGAATAAAAAAATTAATTCCTAATTATTTATATTAGTTTTATAATGCATCACTTACAAGCTTGAATAGGAACACCATTTCGAAGCCATTCGACCCTGAGTTTCGGATCACCGACTGGAATCAGTCTGGCCTCGAAGTGTGCAGCCTGGTTCTCAGCAACCTTGAGGTCTCTCACGGGCTGGGTGAACACTGGTGCCTGATTGACGTTCTCCTCAGGTGCTGGCGTGGGCGCGGACTTGTTGTAGCCCTCGAGATAATTGATCTTCGTCATGGCAGACTCGTGCTGAGTTTCCAAGTAAATTGACTTTTTCGCTGCAAATTTACAAAAATCAGAGAATGTGCAATAAATGCTGTTTCATACTCATACATTGGACTCCAAGGGTGGCCGAGGTGATTGCCTGACCTATCGCGTTGCTGGCTCTGCAGGTGTAGGTGCCAGAATCTTCAGGGTAGGCGTACATGATGTCCAAAGCGACGAAACCAAATGCGTTGGTCTCGGTGAACCTGGAGCCCGTTTTCAGAGGCACGTTGTTGTGGAACCACTCGACCTTCATGGTCGGGTCAGAGACGGGAATTAGGCGGCACTCAAAGTGAGCGCGCTGGCCTTCCTTGATCACAATGTTCTTGATGGAAGACGTGAACACAGGCGCCTGAGTGGTTGACTCCTCTGCGTATTCGCTGCGGTAGCGGTTGCTGCGGTCCTCCAGGTATTGCAGAGTCTCCATGTTGGCCTGATTTTGAGTCGTGGTGATGATTTGGGTCGAACCTAACAATGCAAATTTTTGCTTGGTTTATTCTGCGTGCAAATAATGTCGGTTACATACCTGTAACTCGAAGGTTGCAATTGGTCTCATCAGCTCCCAGCATATTGACAGCGCGACAGGTGTAAAGGCCAGAATCCTCAGCAATCAAATCAATGATATCCAAAGCGACGTATCCGAAATCATGAATGGGACGGAAACGATGACCTTTTCAAATGAGACAAAAATTTAAAAAATTAATCTCAATATTTATGATATTGGTAACAAATCAAAGCATTTTGCAAGTCATGCGTCGTCGGAATAAAAATTTAATTTACGTACCAACAGTGATTGGCCGACCATTCTTGTACCACTCGACTTTCAGATTTGTGTCAGTAACTGGCTCGAGTTTGCACTCAAAGTGGCAGTGCTGACCCTCACGCATGTTGTCAAAGCTCTTTGGCTTGGTGACAAATCGAGGTTTGATGTACACTGACTCCTCCATAACCTCTTGTTTGCGGTACCGAGATGAATCCTCCAAGTACTGCATCTTTTCCAGGCCGGACTGGTTCTGACTGTCCAGGATCAAATCGCGCTTGGCTGCAGAAAAGTGGACAGTTAATAATTTGTAAACAAAATCTTACTGAAATTCACTCACCAACAATTTTAACGGAGCACGACGTGACCGCTTCACCAATCAAGTTGTAAGCTTGGCAGCTGTAAACGCCAGAGTCCTCAGGGTAGACGCTCAATAGGTCGAGCGCGACGTAGTCGAAGTCGTGAGCTGGACGGAAGCGGTGTCCGGTTTTGATAGGCCTGCCATTGACAAACCACTCGACCCTCATCGAGGGGTCATTGACAGGCTGCAGCCGGCACTCGAGGTGCACGTTGGTTCCTTCGATCAGCTCTGCGTTATGCAGCGGCTTCGTGAACACGGGCACTTGCTGCACCTGCACTTCTTCCGCGCCGCGAGAGAACTGACTGGTGCGAGCAGCGTGATCTTCCAGAAGATAGATCTGCTGCAGAGCAGCTTCATTCATTGTGTCCTTGTCCACGCCTTCGCGGCTCAGAATCTGTTGAATTTTAATGTTTGTATTTTCTCTAAAGATGTTTAAAATTTTTATAACACTCACCCTGACACAAGAAGAAGTGTGAGCTTCGCCGAGATTGTTAACGGCGCGAACAGTGTACTCGCCAGAGTCAAATGTTGTGCAGTGAATAATGTCCAGAGCGACGTATCCAAAATCGTAATAGGTTTTGAATCGAGAACCTGTAGATTTTTTAAAAATTAATCAAAAATATTTCACATTTTAAGTTTACCAAATTTTGAAACATAGATATAGTAGGCAAATTTTTTTATAATTGCAGTCGTTAAACTCACCAACAGTAATAGCCTTTCCATTAAAGTACCACTCGACCCTCATGGTTGGGTCTCCCATAGGTTCCAGCCTGCATTCGAGGTGAATGTTCTTTCCCTCGGGCATGGGCTGAGGGTCGGTCAGTGGCTGCGTGAAAACGGGCTTGGAGCGAGAATACTCCTCAATGTTGTAGTGAGGCTCTTGGAACTTTGACTCCTCCAGATGACGAGTTTTCTCTACAGTCATGCGGTGCATCGTTGACGTGTCAATGCTGGAGCGAGCTGTAAATCGTTCAAGAGAATTTGTTACTCAAGATATATTTTTATGAATAAAATCATTAACACGCATCAAAATTGCCATTCATTATAAAAATATTTTTTGTAATTAAAATAAATATCCGAGACTTACTTTCCACCTCCATGGTTGTCGCAAGTTGGGCCTCTCCGAGTGCGTTGCGAATCACCACGGTGTACGTTCCTGCGTCTTCGGCGCGCACCGCGACAATGTCGATGGCGATGTAGCCAAAGTCGTGGTAGGTCTGCACTCGGCTGGCGCTCATGATCACCTGGCTATTGTGGTACCACTCGACTTGCATTGTAGTGTCGTTCAGCGGCTCGACACGAACCTCAAAGTGGGCTCGCTGGCCCTCAACGATCTTATTGGTGCCCTTCAGTTGGCCGAGGAAGCGTGGCTTCTGCAAGGCAGTCACTTCCTCTTGAGTTTGGCGAACGTTGCGGCTGAAATTCGGAAATGAAAATTGTTTAGCTAATTCTGACAGCACATTCAATAATTACATATAACAGAAGAAATATATTTTTTTCAATTCATTCGATTTACAAAACCTAAAATTATTTAAATGTGTAGTTTAATATGAATAAAAATGTTTCAGTTCATACAATCTTTTTATGATTTATTGTTTTATGGATTGTCAATTGATAGAAAAAAGTTCACCTTGAATCCTCAAGATACTGGATTTTCTCAAGTCCGTCAGGGTGCTGAGTTTCGAACTGAACGTCATTCTTGGTAATCACGGTCATAGGGGCGCTGGTTTCAGCTTGTCCCGCGGAGTTAACGGCGCGGCAGGTGTAGATGCCCACGTCGTGAATGGTTACGTACTTGATGGTCAGGGCGACGTAACCAAAGTTAAAGAAGCTGGTAATCCTTGAGCCTGCAAGAAAAGTCGAGAGTTATTAAAATTAAAATACCTTTTATTGTAACTCCAAAAATATTTATGGAAGGTACGCATTAAAAATGTACTACATTAAATTAAATATAAAATTGCACTTACTCGCTTCAACTGGCTTGCCGTCCTTGTACCATTCGACCCTCATTGAGGAGTCTCCAACAGGCTCAAGACGGGCCTCAAAATGGGCAAAACCACCCTCGCGGATGTTCTTCTGCTCCTTGATGCCGGTTTTAAACGTGGGAGCGTCCACAGACTCCTCAGCTTCGATGGAGTACTTGGCGTACTGCTGCTGTTGGTACGCTTCAAGCTCACTGATTTTCTCAATGTAGCGCTGCTGCTCTGGAATGCCCAGATCAGCAGTCACGCTGCCACGAGCTGAAATTTTTAATAAGAGCGTACAGATTAAAATTGCCCAGGAAAAAATTTAAGAAACAGTTTTAGAGTTATCTATGATAATCTGCAGAAAATTTCATTTGCATGACCAAAGTAGCGTATTTTTGGTTATGAATTTTTTCAAGATAGATGAAAAAGGAATATTTAATAGACAAAGATAATTACAAATGACTCTGAGGGAAGAGTTGCTGACGGCTTCTCCAAGCGCGTTGTAAGCCCGAACGGTGTACGTTCCTGCGTCTTCAGCCCTCAGATGCATGATGTTGAGCGACACGTAGCCAAAGTTAAAAATAGTGGTGATCCTGGAGCTGGCAGTGATTGCCCTGCCGTCCTTGTACCACTCGAGCCGCATGGTGGGGTCGCTGACCGGCGTCAGCTGGGCTTCAAAGTGAGCGTTGCGGCCCTCGGCGATGTCGCCCAGGTCGTGCAGCGGCTTGACAAAATTGGGCCGCTGGTGCACGCTCTCGTCGATGCTCTCGGAGCGCTGGTACTTGGAGTAGTCCTCCAGCTGCTGGATGTACTGCAGGCTGTCGGGATACTGGCTCTGCTGCTCGACCGTCGCCTTCGCGGTAACCGAGAGCAGGGCCTGCGACTGAGCCACTCCAGTGGCGCTGGTGACGCGGCATACGTACTCGCCGCTGTCTTCGTAGATGATAGACATCAGCTCCAGCGAGATGTACCCAAAGCGGAACGAGGTGTTCGCTCTGGAGCCTAAAGAATGAAATTTTTTTTAGATTAAATTTGATTTAAAAGATCCATAATTTCATAGCCATTTAGCTTCTTTGGTTAAATTAATTTAACCTTCTTTGAGTAACTATTTTTCCAAATTCTCAGCACTTACTTGCAGGCAGAGGCTTTCCGTTGACGTACCACTCAACAGTGAGAGTGGGGTCATTGTTGGGCTCGACCCTGGCCTCGAACTTGATCCTTCCGCCTTCGCTTTGGGCGATGTCCTGCAATGGCACAACGAATTGAGGTGGAGGATACTGTCTTTCAGGCTCAGGCTGCGGGGTGTGTGGCTTGGCACGCTCCACTGGCTTGAGGAAGATCACCTCAGGCGAAGGAGCGATTCTAAAATTGATAATAATTAGAGGCTTCAACTTCCTCCTTGAATCACTTGGCATACTCAGGTTCGATGACCTTGGTAGGCCTGGGAAGATTAAGGCGTCTGGGCTCTGGGGTGGAACCCTTTGGAGTCTCAACAAATAGACGGGCGCGCGTGGCAGTGGAGCCGGCAATGTTCTGCGCGGTGCACTGGTACCAAGCCGCATCCGTAATTTTAGCACAGCCGATGTCGAGGGTAGAAGCGCCACCCTCGGTGGAAATTATCAGTTCGGGTCCAGAGGAAATCGGAACACCATCCTAAAAGAATTAGTTTATTAAAGTCAACAAATAACAAAAAATACAAATGATATTATAACTTATACCTTCCCTTCTAGAATTTTATCGTGATATAAAGAGCAGAAATATACTTATAAAAATATCTCAATAAGAAAGCATGGAATTTTTAATTGGTTGAATTATTATTAAAGGGAGCGAGTTTTGTCACAATGGAGACTATGGAGATATTTTCAAGATAGGAATGCAGTTGGTCGTTTTAAACAACCTTTGATACAGAATTCTAATAATGTGGTATACATTTTGTTTTGAAGCTGATTGTGAGGACTGCTGATGAGGCCCGCAAAACCAAAACAGCGAGTATGACAGTATGACAATAATTTCTTTGGAATTGATTTGTTTTAAACCACCCATTATTTTTTTGCCAATGAAAGTAGCCATTGTGAAATTCAATTAACAAAAATCTAATTATTCTGATTCTGTTATAATTTTTCTATCACACCTTTTGCCAAGTAATGCGTGGGATGGGGGTTCCAACAGCCCTGGCGGTGAGGATAACAGGCTCGCCCTGCTTCACGGTGACGGTGGTGAAGCGCTCGACGAACTTTGGAGCAACAACCTGTTCTTTCTCAACCACATTCAGCTGGCATTCGAAACTCGTCTCGCCAGACTTGTTGCGGGCAACGCAGGCGATCTGCAAATCCGCCGTAGGGATTTAGGTGATATTAGAAAAATGTATTCGTTCTCACCGTTCCTGCGTCGGTGCGGTGGACATTGGTGATCATCAGTGCGTGGTTGCCAGACTCGTTGACGAGCACCTTGTGGGTGGTGTCGTCGCTGATCGGCCTGCCGTTCAGGTACCACGTTACCTCGGGGTAGGGCCTGCCGGTGACCCTGCAGTCAAAGCGGGTCATCTTGCCCTCGGTGACCTCGCGGTCAGTGCAGACGCGAAGGAAGTTTGGCGCCAAACTCTTGCTGCTGTCCTCCGTGCTCTCCTGCACGATTTGCTGGCTCTGCACCTGCTGCGTGCTGTTGGTTTGGAATTAATTTAAAAATTGGAATTAAATAATAATTCAACTATTAAAATATTGTTTTTTTTTCAATCAGATCAAGTGCCGGAAAGGTATATAATTTTTTTTCTGTATGTATAGCTTTCAGAAAATTTGTCTGATTTTTTTGCTAGTTTAAAATCGCACCTCTCAATGTGGGTTTTAAGGTGCTCGTCGTAAACTCCAGAGGACTCGACGGCCAGATAAGCGGAAGAAACAATACAGCCTTGTGGATTCTCAGCAAGGAGGGTGTAGTGTCCATTATCCTCTGCCTTGACTTTCTTGATTTGCAGTGTTGCATTCTGGTTTGTGTAGGTGCTCTCATATTTGTCGTTGATCTGAATGCGTACACCGTTCTTGAACCAAGATAGCTAAAGAAAATATCAATTAATTATCTAGCTCAAGACTAAATTCGACAACACTGTCATGACCAAAAAAATCATGCTCACCCTGGGCGGAGGGTTGGCGGACACTTTAACTGCGAAAGTGGCGTCGGATCCCTCGAGCAGCTTCGAGTTGCGCGCCTTCTGCGCGATCTGAGGTGGCGCAATAGGGCCCTGTGCGGCGGCCTGCGACACCTCAGCGTCTGCCTCTCCGGCCTCTCGACGCGTCAGCGACTGGCGGTACTCTTTCTCTCGCAGCAGTCTGTACTCAAAAGTATCCACCTTAAAGTCCTCCGCGATCGACGTGCTGACGTGACCGTTTGTGCCGTTCGAGTACGTCGTCCTGCCGAGCGAGGAGCTTTTCTGGTACGAAGAAGTCTCTTGGGTTCCAGTCACCTGCTGGGTGGTTTCGAAGGTCTGTGCATATTCCTTGCGGTAACCACCCTGGATCACAGTCGAGGATTGCTGCTGCTGTTGCAGCTGAATCTGTTGTTGTTGAATTTGTTGTTGCTGCTGCTGCTGCTGGTGCAGCGTCCGCATGCCGGCGTTGCCCTGGCCTTCGGGCTGGATGCGGATCGAGCAGATGGCCTCTCCGTACTGGTTGGTCGCTGTGCACGTATACTCGCCCTCGTCGCCGGGACCGATCTGCACGATTACCAGCGACACGTCGCCTTTGACATCGTCGTAGTGCATTTTATATTTTGCCGATTCTGTGGGACGAGCAATAAAAAATATTAAATTCTCACATCCACATCATTTCTTGCTGAGACCTATTTGATAATTTATAATAAGTTAAAATTTGGGAGAACGACCTTACCGTTAATGGTTACACCCTGCTTTGTCCACGAGACGGTCGGCTTTGGGTTGCCACGCACGCGTCCTTCGAAAGTCGCATTGCCATCCTGTGCAAATCTGGCATTGCGGAAAATCTGTTCGAAGACGGGTGGCGCGGCATCCCCCGGGCGGCCGAAAGTGGGCGTTGGGGCGAAAGTCGGCGTCGGTGCAAATGTCGGCGTCGGCGCGTAGCCAGGGGTCGGTGTCGGCGCGAATGCAACTGGCGTCGACTGCTGGTAGACTACACCTTGCACTGCAAACACAACATCAAAATATTCAGTACGCTGCCAACGTTTTAAGTGTGTTTCATGTTCAAGCAAATTAGCTTCAAGACTTTTTTTCAAAGGAGGTTGTAAGATCGTTAATTATCAAAGCTTTTCGATCTTATTTATTAAAGCCACAGGGATTTCAAGAGGGGTTTCTTTGCAAATGTGTCTGAAAATTACTGTGCCAGATTTATTTTACTTTTCTGCACCCAGGAATGAGAAAATCGAGTCCTGTCTGACCTCTGTATAACGTTAAGCCAACTTAAAAGGATCAGAGCTAGTTGAAAGCATGACTTTCCAGCAAACTGCGCAAATTCAACCACTCTGTGTAAGGTGCCAAAAGCCTTCTGACAATTTAATGGGTGACAGCTGGATAGTTAAGCTGAAAATATAACGAGCCCACACGCAATATTTGAATTTGTCATTAAAATTGCAAATTATTAACTATGTATTTCAATAGTTAAATATTTTATTCAAGTTTTTCCATGATACATTTATTTTAATTTTAGCATTTCCCAGCTTGGCCCATGGTTTAAAATAACAATTTTTAAATTGCGCAGGCAAGAACAAAGTTCTTCTGACTATCATTTATATATTTTTGGTGTGCCTCCGGAAAACACTGGATTTTTTAGGGAACATAGTGCTGGCATTTGGGTCATCTCGCGGCACGTTATTTTCGTCCCAAGACTCAGTCAGTCAGTCAAGCACTTACGCGCCTGGCGAGCGCGCCTAATCTATGCGCGTCCGAAAATTCATTATCAAGCTTATCGGCGCCGAAAGCGCATTATCTACGAAAAAATTGAAAAACACAAGGGCCCGCGCTGGTTCTTGTCTCGAAGAAAAGCATGCATTAGTCTCAAGAGCGAGTCACGAAAATGCATCTGGATATATGTGCATTAAGAAACGCCGCTGCTTGTGCAGACACATCCCTACTCGGGCGTGTCGCGCTTTCAGAGTAGGCGCCAACCTTGCCAAGGTTAAAAAGGCGCTAATTTGGCAATGATGAGTTGCAGGAAAATGCTAGGTATTGATTTTAAACTCAATCGCAAAAAGGTTGTTACCCTGCCCAATTTATAATGAAAAATAAACTCACCAAAGACCATAGTTTATTTAGTTTTGCTATTCATTTTTTAACTATTTCATCTAAAAATCTTTTGGTTTTATTTTTTTAATTATCACTATGATATATTCAATTAAGTCATGAACCCCTTTGACGATTCGCCCCCACCCTCCCTTTGCCAGAGGCTCAAGAATCCTCCTCCTCTTTTCAACAATGATAAATTACTGGCGTCACTCTCGAAACCAATTCAGTTTGTTTAAAAAGCTCGACATTCCAGCGGATTCGCCAGCAATTTTTCACCGTAGCCCACGTTCATATAAACATTTTGCTGTCGATCGGCCTAGCAAAAGCAATTAAATTTTTGGCGTCGGACGGCGGCGAAATTGTGCTGCGCACGGGTCGCGGCAATGCAGGAAATGCACGCGCGGCTCTTGAGCGGCAGTGCGCCTAAATTGGAGCCACGAAACGTGATCACACAAATAAGTCCGAGAATAGTTTTTCTAGACACTCACTCGGCGGTGCAGGCGGCCTTTCGAGTCTTTTTGTCCGAGCGACGAGACAGCGCATGCCCAGCACAGGGCAAATTCAAAAGTGTGGCGAAATAAATTGGAAACGCCATTGACCGCGACTTCAAACGTCCATCGCCAAAGCTCGGAGATGATAAACAAACAAGCCCACGCTCCGAAATCAGCAAAAATCAATTTCTTGGACGTGAAATGTTCAAAAAATAGACAAAAGTTAGTCGTTATTAGAAAGTTTGGAGAGAATGCCTCAAACTTATTACAAGATGGGCAAATGAAAATTAGATTTGCAAATAGTCACAAAAAATTAAATGCATTTCTTTGGAAATCTCTTCACGTCCCACGGATGTTAAGGATAATGGTGCTGTGGGCTTTCAGCGAGTAATAAAGTTTTTTATTTCTCATTTCTTATGCAGATACACCTTCCTCCGCGCAATTTGGCCTATAAGGGACTGGAAACATTAGCGAAATGTATTCAAATGTAATTCGAGTATGAATGAATCAAGCTGGCTAAAGTGACTTTAACTTAAAAAGGAATGGGCTTGGCTCAAAACTAAAATGACTTTTAATTGGTTTTCGACTCGCGTGTCATATTTTACTGCGGTTCGGTTTTTCACCAATTATCTCTCTTAAAGATAAAATTGTTTTTCGCTAAGTTAAATCATATGGATCAAACAACTGATTATTTGAAAAATTCTTCATCGCTGCATTTATCTCTTAGCTATTATTTGCGTGGTTAATCTTGCTCCAATAATTTATAAACAAACTCATTGATAGCAATTCTAAAAAAAGAAGGTAAAACGTGAATAATTTTGAGTGCAAAAATGGAGTTAAAATGTGAGCTGCGTCATGAGCAGTTGGTGAATTCATTGCTCTCCCCCTTTGAATCAGTCTCGTGTCATGAGACATGAAGATTTTTTCTGCGGTCGTGAATTTCTCGCAAAGCCCGATGCCCTTACGCAACGCCACTCAAATGAATCAACACCCCTCTTTGTTCCTTTCACGCTTTTGCCAAGAGTGAAACATTGAACGTAAATATCACACCAAGGCATTTACTTTTACCAAACGTACTCAACAAATTACTCGAAAGCATAAAAAATGATTGCACTCTCTGTTGTAAGTGAATAGATGAAAGAATAATTTTAAAAAAAGCTAAGAAAAAGTTTTGAGGCTTCCCTCGACTGCTGGAATTCTGGCTCGGTGTCAATTAGTGTCTCAGATTCCTTCAAAAATAAAAATAAACAAAGGTTGAATATTTCAGAGTGTTATTCATGTCGCATGAAGTAGCCGGTTGTTTCGAAACGGTTTCGCCGGCGCTTTGTCACGCCTGCTCTCTCCGCTAGCCAGGCAGGCCGACGAGTTTCTCGATTATAAAAATGAGAGTGCGTCTATTCGGGCCGAATTTGTCACGCGTCTGGCACCCCTTTCTTGCCCTGACTAAGCGCGAATTATGGAGCAGGCGTCGTGGACGACGCGCAGAGCGGCCGAGCCGAGGTGACGACGCTCCATGCGCGCTGTTTACCTTTGCCTAAATTTACCCCGTGACTAACCCAGCCTATATATTCGCCTCTCGCGTCCAAACGCAACAACTTTTCGGATGGATTCCAATTCCGCGAGACACTTTTGCAACTCTCGTCCCACACTCCCATCTTTCGTAATTCGCCAAGAATTCGGCTCTGATATGAATATAGGAGCGTCTCCTTGGGGGTGGTTTTCGCGTATGACGCAAAATCAAGATCTCTTTTGGTAATAAAAAAGCAGTAAAGTAGAAGAAGAAAACATAAATAAATTTAATTGAAATATATTCTATAGAAATAAATTCGAAGGAGTATTAACGTATTAAATGACTGTGTTAGGTTGTACATTTTTTTATCAAAAAACAAAATTAGAAAAAACTTCATTTATATTTTACTCTTCAAGTTTTCCTCTTGAGGGAAAATTCTTGAAAAAACGTTTCATAGTATAAAGAGAGCTATCGAATAGGATATTGATATTAAATTATTTTCTGATCAAAGGGATGATTTGAAATTATCTTCATTTATTAAAATCCATTTTTGAGGCAAAGCAAAGTTACATTCTGAGAGTAAATATAGTTATTTAAAAATAAAATAAGAGTTAAATGACTATTTGAACTCTGGATGTGGTGTTTGAGTCAAAATTACTAATTTACGAGAAGGTTAACACCCAATTAAAGAGAACAGAAGCTTTTGTTCAAATAAATTCGTGATTCTTATGTGGCGTTTGAAGCAGAAAATTGCGGGGCAAACATCATTGTGCAATTGCCAGACCGTATCTCACAATCGCAGCAATTAATGCGGCCGAAGTGTTTAAAAATTCTTCGAATGGCGTCTGATAATTAATTGGCAGCCGCGCGCCTTTTCATAAATCCAGCTACCGTGGAGAGATTTACACGGCGACGAGTTGCTGCTGGTGCACATACACGCCCGTTGGAAATAGAATAAGCCAGAAATAAGTGGAGAATTAGACGCGTTTTTAGGTTTCGTCTCGCGCGAGAGAGGAATGAACAGCAATTCTCGCTCGAGCTGCGCATTTCAGTGACGGCCCAAGCAGATTTTTTAAATTCTCTCACTTTTCCTCCCTGCATCTAATCAATTCAGAATTCTTTGCTTTGCAGGAACAGTCATAAAAATCAATGACTGTCGATTGAAATTCCCATTTTACAATTAATTTGAATCGTAAGCGGCAGGATAAAAATAAAGTTTGAGTCAGCTTTTCTTTGATTATATTTTTTTGAGAAAACTTTGCACGTCAGAAGTTGTATGCCCCTTTTGTCATACAAGTTTTGGACGCTCGCCAGCATCTGTTTGGCATTTTTGCTTCTAGATGCATTCCCTAATATTAGTTCACGTCTGCTCTGTGTTCATAAAATTTAGTGCCGATTCTTTAGTGACCAACAACCAGCAAACAAATTATAAATAAGATTACGTCAGAGGTTTTTTATCAGCTTCTCATTACGTCATCAATTAATTTCATAAAGGAAGGGAACATCTATGAGCACCATTAAAGACCACTTTAAATATGCCAAGTATCATTCACTAATTCGCTGAAATGGTTATCTTTCATTAATCTGAGTGAGACGAATGATAAAGCTCGAAATTTAGCTCTGCAAACAACAAGATATATAATGAATTTTGCTAGTAAAATACGGGATATTGGGTCAATCATCAAAATTAGGGCACAAAGTTCAAATGAGTGCGTTTTTATCAATAGTCCTTCAAAAATCACTACTTGGTAATTAATATAATCCTTTTTATCTTAACGCGTGACCTGAATTACCATTGCAGAATTATCTAATTCTATACATACTCTCACTCTGGGGAGTCGTCTAAACTCTTTTTCCTCGTCGTTGTATTGCATACGTTCACAGGCTATCTCTCTGTTTTATTCACCAGCTTATATCTCGCAAATCATCAAATCTTTGACATGTTTGTCTTGTCCTATAACAATAAGCTTGATTTTGAGTGTAAAGTTTTGCCGCTAAATGACAGAAAAGAGCAAACATCATGTCTTCCATAATCTCACCTATCTAATCGTGCAAACTCTTTGGATTTTTACCACAAATCTAAGGCCACTGATAAAATCAGCACCATTTTTGTTCCATGCCGATTCAAATGAACCGGTTATTTGTTTTCAGATGAAAGGGATAATACATTATGGTGGTTCAGACCAGATTTTAATTTTGCCAGTGACACATCTGACTTACAAAAGGCGAAAGTAGGACCCTTTCTAAATATTTTTTTATTCCGTCTCAGATGCGACTGAGAGCGAAATCTGCACGGACCATTTCAGTGAAATGGTTTTCTCTTCTTTCTTCATTTGATTTCAAGATGATTGTTGTCGGCGGAGCGAAAATAATGAATTCGGAGCACGTTGCCAAAAGAAAATTTCATCAGCTCTCGATCGGCGGCTCGAACAGCGCGTCGGTTTTTAAGACCTCGTCGGGCGGCTCGCTCTAAAAGCATCCGAAGTCAACCTTGGTCTATCCCAGCGCCAGAGTACAATCCATTTATTTATTTATTTACACTTATTTGGCTCAAATGCACGTACGACGTGTGAGTTTCTAATTACAAACAAGCGCGCTAATTGCCTGCCTTTTAAACCTTTTAAGACGAGGCTCTATTATCTAGATAGCTCGACCGGTTTTTAATTAATGATTTATGTCAATGGTCATTCAGATGATTCACTTTCGAACGAAATGTATATGTGGCTCTGATCGCGGGGTAAAACAATAAAATCTCGGCGTGACGTGCGTGCCAGCTCCAGCACCGAAGACGCAATTCCCTTTTCCTGCTAAAAATAGCCCTTCGCGCAGCCGACTTCCTTTGAACGAAATACTTAAAAACGAGCTTGCTTTGTCCACGGCTATATTTAACCCTCACGTTTTTTTTTGTCTGAAAAGCAATATTCGCTTTGTGTGCTGCTGATTTTTACGAGTCAACCTTCAAAATCAAGAAAAATGTTTATATTTTTATTTGTGCCAGCATTTCGACACATTTATTTTTACTCGTTGCTTACTCATCCGAGCTTTCCATCCACCAGCCGGCTGGACGCCCGGCATAATGCATAATTCATTAGTTCGAAATTTGGATTTTCTAATCCAAGCCGGACTGCAAGTGGTCCACGCTGGATAGCGAGGCGGAAAGAAAGCAGATGTGCATTGCTCCTGTTGTAATTTCTCCGAACTGAACGCGTACATAACACGGACATGCTAAATTGACAAAATGAGGTCGAGCCACCGCACTTTGTGCGCAACTGAGTTAATATATCCACGCCGCCACTCGAAAATCCAAAGAGAAAGAATCAAAGATGCTGCATCGCCGGCCAGCTGCTCCAACACATTCTTATGCCGCTGGCGAGGCCGTCATTATTGATTGCATAATGTTCATTTCTCCGTGGAAAGATTTTGCAGATGTAAACAAATGTCGTGGAAAGTGCAAATATTTTGCCAAATTGCATCCTTATTCGCAAAGAGAAAGATGAGATATTTAAAAAGAAACCAACTCTATGTCGTGCAATTCTCTCAATTTAAATTATTTGCTTAGTAAGAGAGAAAAAGAAATGATTTGGAGGGAGTTAGATTAAAATAGAATAATTTGGCTTTAGCTTAAATTCTTCGTCTTTGATTAAATTAAATACAAATAAACAGTAATTGAATTGAATCTATTCTCAAGTTGTTTTATTAGCATCTATAGAGCTTCTTTACTTCATCACTTCACCCCACGTTGAATTGAACTCAAAGGAAAACGATCGCATTTCGCCTTGTAAATCTTTCGATTTTGCGAGCTTGTGGCATGTAAATCCTTGCTCCGTAAACAGGAGAGGTATTTTATGGGACTAGATAAAAGCAAAGATAAAATATAAATTTTTGGCAAGACCATAAAATGAACGTCATGAGGCATGAAGCAGTTCCGTATATTAACACTAAAATAAATTTCATGACAGGATTCTTTAATTTGTTAAAATGCTCTTTCTTGAAAAAGGAAATTTTGAACGCATAGAGATTGTCCCTAGCCATAAAATTCTGCGTTAGTCAATTTACACAG
This sequence comes from Cloeon dipterum, assembly GCF_949628265.1. NCBI lineage: Eukaryota > Metazoa > Arthropoda > Insecta > Ephemeroptera > Baetidae > Cloeon > Cloeon dipterum. The sequence continues at coordinate 19,110,551 of NC_088788.1, forward strand.
AGGAAAGAAATATCTAAACGCCAATAGGAAAAATAAAAAAGTGCAGCTATAATGATGATGATCTCATTTTAAATTCATAACTTCGCCCACTCGGCCTAGAGTTTCTCCTTTAGCATCAGAAATCGCAGCATTTTGCACCAAATATAGGGCGGAGGCGCGCACAACAAACGCACTGGACCAAAATATGACTAAGACTGCTGTTTAAGGCGAGTGCAAGGCTCACTCTGCGATTGGCGGCGCCGCGTGCTCCTCTCGACTTTCTCTTACATAACCTGTTTGCGAGTGCGTTCGCGTTGTTCCTCGCCGTGGAGGCAACAAAATAATAACGAATCGAGCACACTCACACACTTTTCAGCTTTTTACCGCTTGTCTCGGCGCACATGTTCGCGGCCGCTCGAAATTCGGGCCCGGGAAGCGGGCCCCCGGCGGCAGATTTTGGCAAAAGGTCGGGCCCACCGCAAAGGAGTCACGGTGCCGGTTTGGCCGAATTCGCAGCCCTCGGCACTCGCGAATCACGCGTTTTGCGCCACCTGCACGCGGCTTTCCTCGCTTTTTTATTCCCTTTGAAAGGGTCGTTTCTTTCGCCTGGAGGAGTGTCGTGGACCGAATGCAATCGAATGGTGCTAATTGCGGTTAGAAAATAATTACCTCGTAAATTGCGAACGTGTCAGGTGTCAGTACCCTGATAATTAAAAATACATTGCAGGCATGGTTGGGCAAAAGTTTAGTTTATTTTCAGTGAATTTGGGTTAAAAGCATTTTTCCAAGTATGCTCATCTGTACCATTAATTAATGAGTCCCATGGTATACAACTTTAAGTTAAGTTTTTTACATTTATATTTTTCCTTAAATAATGAAAGAAAGGAATAAATTTAATATTTGTCAGTTTCTTGAATATAACAAATTTAAATTACGTAAAGATAATTAGAAGAGTTTAAAATCTTATTCGAATGCGTTTGCAAATTCTTTGAATTGCGTTACATAATCGTAAATGGATATAAGTTTAAGTACTTGAAATGCAAAAATATTTAAACGTAATTAATGGTCATATAACAGAGGCTCAAAAGAAGGAATACGAAAGCGAATTCACTCTTGGACTGCCTACCAGCAGATCCTGACCCGACCCAAGATTTTCCATTGCAATTTTTATGTGTCATTCGTCGCCTTTTGAATTCCAAGCAGAATAATATTCAGCTGCTTCATCCTCTCTCTATTCGTTTCTCATTTTAAACCTAATGCATTATCTCATTCAAATCCTTGTTACCTCCAATGGGCAGATTAAAAGTTTAATATTTCCACAAAAATGATTTCTGATTGATTAAATACGAATAAATAAAACCGCTATTGATATGAATCGATATCATGGTTAAAAAATTAGATTTAACTGGACTAAAAATTAAAAATCTACATTGACATTAAAAAAGCGAAAAAAATGAGCATATATTGCTACCGCCGGTAAATTAGCACCGTAAAAAGGGACGAACGAGGAAATAGTGTGTCCGACCTGTTCTCTGCTGCTGCTGGGTCACCACCTGACGGGTGACGTGCTGCTCGACCCTGCTGAACTGTTGCTGGGTGCTGCTGCTGGACACCTGCTGGATGGTCTTGCTGGTGCTGCTCTGTTGCTGCTGGACTTGGCGGTCCATGTTAGTTCCGTGTCAATTCCAATCAAGGGCGAACGAATAGTAGGTGATAATAATAATAATAATAAAAGAATTCACTGGGGGGCCGCGAAAATCGATCAATTTTCGCGACCAACTTCACACGGAAATAAAAAGGTCTGTTGGGCGAGCGGGCGAACGAGCGGGGGATCGGATTCGCACGCCCCGCGAGTCGCTTTGGTCGGTCGGCGGGGCTCCTTCCCAATTCTTTCTTGCTCTGGCTCTTCTCGCTTATCCCCTGGCCATGCCGCGCGCGAGCTTTTCGTGAGAGAGGCGGACGAAGAGTGGAGTAGTTGGAGCCAGCCGCACTCGCACTCGCTCGCCGCTCGGCCAGCCGGGAGGGGCAATGTTTTGGCTTGCGTCCGCCGCCGTCCTGCGGTGGGCGGCTGCCTCGTTGGGTGGGTGGGTGGGCGGGTGGGTGCTCTGCTCACCTCGCCGATTGCGGTTTGCGTGCGTCCGAATTGCAAACGGCAATATCGACAAATAATTGACCCTGTTGACGCGCTGGGATTGTGTAACAGAAAATTGGCAGTTAAAGCTGCACCCCCAATCGGCAGCAATCTGGTCTAAGCCCCAACATTTTTTTTATTAAATGCGGGAATTTTATCTGCCAAGATGAAAAAATGGCTATGAACTGCATCACTATGATTTTATTTAAACACAGGTAAACTTAAAAGATGTTAATTTTTATTGCTAATAGGTGACCTTTTTCATGATAATATAATTAAAATTATTAATTGACTGCAAAATATGTGTTATAATTTCATTTACACCTTTTTCAGGTACCAAAGAATTACAGTAAAAGGATACATTTTATTTTTTCATAAAAATTTATATAACTTGGTTTTTTGTGAAATTTTGTGCAAGATAATATAATGGGTAGCATGTGTTCAAAATCTCAAAATTTTGATGCATTATTTGAATTATTTAAATCAGTCACGTGGTTTTTAAAAAAGTACCTGCCTCTATAACTTTCATCTTAATTGGCTTCTCTTGTAACGCTCTAAACAATTAAATTTAATACATACATACTTAAACAAATATCAGGTAAGATAGAATTACGGATGAAAAACTGGATGGTAAAAAATGCATCCCAATATCATTCTATTCAGGTATTTTTTTCCGATAACCACAATTTCTTCAATCGTCCTAGTGCTTTGATTTCTTGCGTATTTTAATTTTACATTTTGAGCTTTTTCCAAGTCTTAACTTTTAAAAATACACAAGATATAAAAACTTGATTATATAACCAACCCCATCGTCTGCAGCCGCCAGTGAGCAGTATTTTCGGCCAACGAGCCTTTTCATTCAGGGTGGGGAAACCAGGGAACGTCAAACGTCCTGCAATTTCAGCTAAAAGACTGATCTCTGGCCAAATTTCCCTCTCTGCACAGCAAAAAGCACTTATGGTAAATTAAATTAGAATAGTGATTCAATTTGTTTCTTAGATCAAATTGGGTCAAACATTGCATTGTGAGAGCAAGTCTGTGTGTTACCAGAAATTGTGCAAAACCATTTTCTACTTGCGATTGAATTTTCATTACACTCCACATCGGCAAACACCGCACGTTGTTAATTAAGTCCTTTCAATCAATCATAGACTGTCAACAGCGTAACGAATGCACCGTCCCCTGCTTTTACACGCTGAAGTGCCAACAAACAACACCATATTTGTGTACAATTAACCGACATGCGTGCCATACACAGAAGAAATGAGTGTCATTGAGAAACTTGATTCAATGCTTTCGATCATTATTCAAATAGCTGCTTAACATTGAAGACGATTCTCACTTCTTGAAACCAAGCACGAGTAAATGACACTCATTATTTATTGTTTCTATATTTGAACTAACTGCAAAAACTCAAACAAGTTAAGGAGGATATTGCGTCGTTGACTTTGCCAAATTGCTCGCATAAATTTATCTTTCCAGAATGCAATGATTAAATAACGGCCTTAAAATTTTGCAATTTAAAAAGAATACATGGCTTCAGCATTTTTCCCGTGTCTTGGTTTCAGTTTTTTCTTTCCGACGGCGCGTGGCTTCTACTTTTAGCAAAATTAATCACGATTTCCATTTAGCAGACTGTGCTTGCTTGCCACTTGAAAGCATACAAACCTTGAGTCCCATTTTCTCGCAACCTGGATAAATTTCGGCCTTAACCCGATTTAAAATCACTACTTAAATAAAAGGACGCACATATTTTAAAAATCATAAATAAACAGAAAGTTCTAATTGTATCAGTTGACTTGCAGAAATTAACGATCAAAAGAAGTTTCTGAATGCTTTCAAAGAATTCCGAGCCGCTTGCAAATGTCCGATTGGAACGAGTTGCAAGCGAAAATCACGAGCGATCAATCGACAAGGGAGAATTTGTTTGGTGGCAAAGGGCGGTTGGAGCGCAAGAGGTGCACGAGAAGGAGCGCGCGCGGAGGAATCATCCATCGCGGCTGCTCCCAAAATACTCGCGGCCTATTTTAGCTCTCAGCTATCTGACGAGGAGGAAAGACCGACCCTGCCTCTCTTTCTCTCCCTCTGCACTAGCAGTACACTCCGCGGCACAGCACCGGCCCGCGGAGTGCAAAGCCAACATCTCGTTCGCGCACCCCCGAAACAACACACATTGTTTCTTTCCGCGACACGCATTATTCTTGCCTCGCACGCATACAAATACACACGCCTTTCCATTGCAAACCCGTTCAAAATGCGATTAACGGTCGTTTGCTCAAGAGGTTATTTTAAAAATGCGAAGGAAAGGAACGGTTGCAATTATTTTTGGTCCACCGTCATTAATTTCCTCGGCGTATTTCAAGACTATTTTCTGAATGAAGAATTTCTTTCGAGTTGGAAAGTGACTTTAATAAATAGACTGGTAAAAATCTATTTAAAACGGGTGTTTCCTAGAGTAGAGCTTTATACAGGCCAACAAAATCAAGAACATTTTTTGCATTTTTGGCTATAGTTCATTGAGTTCATTGTTTGTGAAATCTAGCAACAGTTTATCTCTATAATGTGGAATAATGAATTCAGGACCAAGAAACAGTTAAAATTAGGATTTTGACCATTTTTTCTAAAATTTAACGTTTTATCAATCATTATTATTGGATCCCCCTAGTCGCGATCTTGGTTGATGATTTATAACTAGGAGACAGAGTTCGCCGCTTGATAAGCGTACAAACTTCGTGAACGATTTTCTCGCAAATTAAAACGGAAACCTGTGAAATTTTAGCGCTTTAAGAATATTTAAGTTCAAGTTAAAAATTATTATACAGTATTTTTCAGTGTATATCCGCTTTAATGGCTCTCCTCTGAAATTAATAATACAAAAACTCGCAGAAATAGAAAAATCGGCAGTTACCAGTCCATTAAACCTGTATAAATTCACATAAATCTCTTACATCACAGTGTTTTTATGTAAAGACTCCTATACAATTTGTCCCTTTTTATTTTACTTGCGCGTAATTTGTAACAAGATTTGATTGAATTTTTAAAGTTTCTCCTCACATTGTAATTTGAAACAGATTAAAGGAGCAAGAAGATAAAAGTGAAATTCTGTAGTTATTGTGTGTTCCCGATGCATCAGGGCCGGTTTGTTAGTTAGTGGTTGGTGCGTGGTCGCTTACTGGCACAATAAACAAGGTGCGTTTTCTCTTTTTCGCATTGCATTTGATAGCGCGCCTGTTGCTCTTCTCCTTCCTTTGTTGCCTCCCCATTTGCATTTCGCTCGATTTGATGGCTCCCGTTCTTCCTGTGTGCAACTGGCTGAACTGTGGAAATTAATCGTTTAGGCAGAGTATCGCATTGCACGGGGAAATCATGTTTCGCGTGAGGGGGATTATGCAATGGGGATATTTCGTGTAATTTCTTGTGAATAGAAATATTTTTGCTACTGTAACAAAATGACATAGCATTTAACTAACAATAAACTTTGAAAATTATTTCGTCGAATAAATCAAGAACTGAGAAGTCACCATCAACATTTAAAAATTAATAGAGGTTTTTAAGCAGCAACGAAATTTAATTAAAATAAGATTCTGCAACACGTGGCCTAGCTGCAATATTCGTATGGTTAAGAATCGCGAAATGAAGTTACCACCTGAAAAGAATTTCTTTCAATGCCAACAATCTCACAACAAGCAAGATTTCTGCGTGTTTCTCGATCTCGCGTTCTCCGCTCGCAAACACGCTTCTTCTGAGGCAATTAGGGGTTCGTTTCAATCATTAGTGCCGAGCTTTGAGAGTCTGTTGGCTCGCGTCATTATAGTTGAGGGTTCAAAGCTTTTCTGCCGGCGAGGGGAATCGAGTCCGCAACACACCAGCAGCCGACCTTGCGGCCGCAAACCGCAAGGGTCAGGGAATCGTAAGTGTCACAACATCGAAAAGCCTTAAAAATTTGGTAAAGATTCAGAATTTTTATTTTAATATTTACATCGTTTTATGCCTTTCCGTATAAAAATGCAAATATTTTGATCAAAATTAATTAAATAATACAATAAATGTTAATATTTTGTGTAAAGTATTTAGGTAATTCCAAAAGAAGTTGGTTTTTGTAGTCTTTTGTGTTTAAACAATTAATTGCAGAGCACCACATTAAAAAATTTTTCTGAATTTTCAAAGTACTTTGAGAAATATTTTACCAACTCTCCGGACGTTTGTAACTGTCATTAAAAAACACCCATAAACATTCCAAATTTTACGTAATTTAAAATTATTGAATGACTCAGCTCTGCGCAGATTGGCTATATTAGCTGGGGAATTTTTTATACGAAAAAATAAATGCTACGCTCTCGTACTATTAAGTGGCATTTGATAATTAAAAATTTTATCAAATACCTGCAATGTGTGTAAATAATTATTAATTTCTTTTACTTTTCTAAAAATTTCCAATGTTTATGATTTAAATCTTTATTTGTGTATCTTCTTAACGTAAAAATGGCTGGCTCAAAACTACCTGTTGTTCTTTCCCAGAAAGCATCTAAAAATTTAAACCGACGTCTTATTGGCGCGTTTTTACAGCAGTGTGCGCGCTGCTCGGGGAAAAAACGAGCTAACCTCGAACGTGCGCAACCTGAGCCGCACAAGAGCAACAAGTGTAACCTTTTTCTACCTGAGGCTGCCAGGATTGCATGAGAGTGCAGGAGGTATTTTCGTGAAGCAGGTAGCAGGTACCTGATTGAGAAAAGCCGCGGACAAAGCGGCGGAGCAAGTGTACGTGGGGGAGGATAATACATTGAGCACGGCCACAAAAACGCGCATTTCGAAATGTTTTCTATTCTTTGGAGCAAACATAAAAGCATTTGTTCGATCAGTGATATCTTCCTAACGTTTCAGACGACAAACAACTCCACGCGTGTGATTTTTTTCTCGACCGCCTTTTATTGAGCTGGAAATAATTATGTTGCACTTGCTCAATATTTTGAACATGCATTAAAATCACCGACGTTAATATTTTCGATACTACTATGTATTTATTTAATTTCAGAGGGACTTAACAAAATTTAATCTTCCTATTAAAAGTCATGTGCGTGTCAATATCGTTTCAAAACAAGCTGTGTTGTGCTTTCGCTAGGGTGGAATCTAAAAAAAGGCGGGCAAAGAATCCGAATTGAACTGCAGTTTGATTTAATCGAGTTTGAGGCCAGTGGCTCGGGATTTCCTCGGCTCAGCCACAGGTGTTTGTGCCTTAGTGAACCAATAACAAAAGCGTGTTGCTTGGCACACACAGGACTGCTTTCTTTCTAACGCCGCGGATCAAAACCTATTTATAGGCCAATAACTATCGATAACTCTACCGCGGCGGCCGCCGCCGCCACTCTTCCTTCCCCTGAATTTTTTCCCTCGCCCATCCGAGCGAATTGCAGGCTTTATTTTATTGTGTTTTACAGACGGCTTTTTTCTCTTTGTCAGCCAGAAATCACTTGGCTAGACGCTCAAATTAAAACAATTAGATGACGAACTCTCATGTAGCCAAAATGTCGGAGTAATAATGTGATAAAAAGTTAAATTTAAATGGGAAAATCTGCAAATTTTTTAGAAAACAATTAGTAGAGAACATTAATAACGACAACCTAAGTTATTAAGTAGATTTGATCATTTATAGCGACTTTAATTTTTAAATTGAGATGAAATAAAACTATTCTTGAAATTTTTGCGATTGCGAGGGATGAGAAATCGTTTTCCTGCTCGGAAATTCCAGCGCTAAGCGCAATATTGTCGGCAAAACGGGGCTCTGCAATTTATTTGTCATGGAAGCTGCGAGAGGCTGGAGAGGCATGTCTTTGGCACGTTCGCGTCGAGCTAATTTTGGCGCCAAGAGGAGTAAACGAAATTCCATCCATCGCGGCCGCACAGTTGAATCATCTCTTGAATAATTATCCCGCTCAAATAAATAAGCCTTCTAGACGGAAACACGCACATTGTTGGATTTATACGAGAGTCTACGAATAATTGAGAGTTTTGAGCATTAATTCGCCGAGCGGATTGTTCCAATGCGCAATGCGTGTAACGAGGCGTCGTAAATAATGGCGTTGCATTACGTGTGTGGCACCGAAATAGAAATTTTAACAACAAACCGGCAGTGCTGAGTCAACTGGAAATATTTGTGCGTTACTCACGCTTGCCGAATTTAGGACCGAAAATTGTGACCGCGCACAATTAATGAATTTCTGCGTTTTGCACGTTAATCATACTTTGCTGGCATCACGACTCGTTTTCGCGTCATGTTTGGCAAGGATTCGACTAGAGAAAAGAAAGGCAGACGAACAGTTTGCTTGCACTTTATTCATCCACATTTACATCGAGTGATGCAGGCGAGCGAAACGAGCCTTGACTCATCCCCGAGTTACGAATAATAAAGTTCCATCGAAGCTGAGTGAGACTCTTAGTAATTAGTTCCTCTTTAGAAGCTGTTTCACAAGAAAGGGATGAGCAGCGTCGTGTGTGCGCTGCCAAATTAAGAACGAGATAACAAAACAATAAATTAAACGGTTAACCGTGACGTTTACAGATATTTCAATGTTGCTAACTAGAGAGATTACATTTGCTTTTGAAAATGAGTATTACTTGAAGCAAAACAACCCAACGACTGTGAGTAGAACGATGCAGAACGAGCGACGAGAAAATAGAATATAGGCTTCTACGTGCAATAAATTTATAGATAAATTTATTAGTTAGTGATACATTTCTTAAGAAGTCAAATATTCAATTATATTTTACGTGGGAGCAGTTTGAAATTTGAGTTTTAAACTTTGTAGTTTTCAAAGTATTGCTACTTTTGCCGAACTATGAGCGGTTCCCATTGCGTTTGTTGCTGTGCAGGTGTATTTTCCAGAGTCGTCTGAAGGTCAGAATAAAAATTTCAGATCAATTCCGCCAATTTATAATACGCAACTCATACCTGGCGTGGCGTCTGATATCTGAAGGCGACAAAGTCCGTTCCGGAAGAACATTTTCAGATTGGGTCGCGTTCCAAGAAGTCTGCCGTCCTTGCACCACGTAATGCTCGGTTGCGGTTCCCCTAGCACAATGCACTCGATGCGTGCCACGCTCCCGGTTTTCACCGCAATATCGCGCAAGGGCTGCAAATAGTTTTAAAATAAAACGCAATCAAATGGGTTAATGGGATTTTTACTGTTATGAATACTGGAGGCTCCTTCAGCTGCACGCCATCTTCTTTCACGGCTGGCGATATTGATCTTGCTCGAGGTTCAAAATGAGCAATCCCGTCTGGATATGAATCAGGCATCAAATTTTGCATCGAATTTGGAGTATTTATTTACCTTTGCTCCCGTCCGTCACTCTCTGTTTGAAAGTTCGGGGCAGCGTGTGATACCTTTCGTCCTCTTTCGAACCTGATCTTTCGTGTATGATCGGAAACTCAACTGAATCTTTCTCATCGGGGAGGAGCAAAGGGTAGGTTTTGTTTTTAGCCGCAGTGCCTCCTTGCTTGGCGATCCGCTTTTCGCCCGGCAAAACCAGTCCAAACTCGTAGCCAAAGTCGTAGTTGAAGTAGATCAAGCCGGTGTCAGGATCGATTTGTTTCGCGCCTACACACAAATTGCAAAAACAAAATCTCCAATGCTGCCTCGACATTGTGTATACCATAGTTGGACTGCCTCTTCTCTTCTCGGTAAACTCTTGGCTCTGAATGCTCAACATCGCTTTCGTCATTTGCTTCATTCTGAGGCTTTCTTATAGCGCTTTTTATTTCGGTCATGTACTGCTGCGCCTTCCGCTTGAAATCCTGATTCATTTCTGACATCTGTCTCTTGGCTGCGTCTAAATGCAAGACAAGAAGGGGTTTTTAGGAAAATGAAAACGTAAATGCCCAGAAAACGGCGTGTAGGTGACGTGACAGAACAAAATCTAGCAATTTTAAAGCGTTATTTTTTTTACTTTGGATGAGCTTTCAGTTAACCTTCTAAGTCAAGAATAGGGTAAATAATAAATGTTTCAAGAAGAAATACGACAGTGTATAGGCCAAAATTTATTTAGTATTCTCCACTTTGATTAAAATTTTATAATTTAACTTCTTGAATTTATCCTCTTTTGCAACGAAATTTCTCTCTGGTAAAAATTAAAATCCTTTACCCTCAAAGAAAAATTTATGCGCAGCGAGAAAACTTAAATAAAGATCGATAAAAATAATTTCAATCAAAACTGCTCTGTGCAAAAATGTTTTGGTTTATTTTTTTGTTGTCTCGAACCTCTGGCTCCTGCAAAAACTGTGCGTTGCTGCACGTCGCTGTAGCGCCTTTCCAGCGGCATCAGTGGTGGTTCGTCGTGGTCGAAGTAGGACGGCGTGACGCAGCTGGTCGGACGCTGACTCCTCGGCTTCGGGTTGGGCAGCCGTGGCACGACCTTTCGGTACTGCGGGTCGTCCAGATCTTCGCTGCTCGGCTTCCACTTGGGCTTGAACTTGACCACCTCCGAGTCACTTTCGTAGCCGCGCTCCTTGTGCTCGCCACGGACGAATTTGGATGGTTTGGGCACTTTGAATTTTGGCTTGGGAACTCTCACTTCGGCCGGCTTTTTCTCAGCCTGCACCTGCTGGTACGAGTGCTCGACCTTTTTGAATTGCATCCCACCGTTCGGCTCGTTCTTATGCAACTGGTGCGTCGTTGCGGTTGTAGTGCACGAGTAAACGATCACGTCCCTCTTTGATTCGTTTTCGACTTTGCTAATCGGCTCGAAATAATACTTTTTATTGTCAATGTTCGTTCTGCACTTCGAGTCGTTTCGACTGCTCGAAGTGAATTTGCTTTCCTTAGTTCTACTTTTTGCTTCTCTCCCACGCAGAACTCTTGAATTCTGCAAAAGACGAGAGAGCTGTGTCAAATGCCAGCCAGCCAGCTGTGTCTCTTATTTCTATTCGCAAACCCGCGTGCAAATTGATTAATCACTCTGCCATGGTCCATGCAAAATACACTCTCCTTCCCATGCATATTAATTAAAAACCAAAAAATAAAAAAGCAAAATGGTCCGATTGCGAAAATAAAACGGGAAAACTGCGGTGCCACACATTTTACCTTGTCGTGATGCGTGTGAGCGACATTTAGACACGATAGTAATTTACATTGGAGTATATGGTTGCATTTTTCAGCAACTCAGCGTCTCGTTTTTAATTTTTCATTAAAATTGTTAAAACATCGACGAGTAGAAATAAGTATTAAGAATTGTGTATACGTAAAAAAGGAAAACGAAGATATTTAGAAAGAAAAATACGACAAAGATTTACGAAAAATAAAATTCTTGAATAATAACGAAAAAAGCGTCCCTACAATTAATTATTAGTTAACTTGATTAAGTTGGATTTGATCTAATGCGTCATGACAGTGCCCACCTCAGACGGCACAAATGCTGGAGTGACGAAGGTCGGGACCTTAATTTTTGTATTTTGCTGTAATTTAGGAGGTGCTCCCCTAACATTAACCTCTCGCGTTCTTGGTTGCTCACGTGGCGTCTCTTTCTCTACTGCATCATAAAATTCGAAAGCATTAACTCACCTTGCCCACAAATCTTACGCAGATTCATGTCTTAAAGCGTCAAAGGGGAAAGAAAGCAAGCAAAAGCAAAAAACGCCTTACCTGCTGTCGACGACGTCGATCGGACGTGCTGTTCCACTCTGGTCGAGGAGAAACTGGACGAGCTGGTGGAGGTCGTGCCGAGGGCCGACGAGAAATCGCTGAGCGTCAGTCCGTAGCGTCCGAGCGACGAGACAAGCCCGGCCGGCGTCTCGAACTGGGTCGGCGGAAGGGCTTCGGCGCCGGTCGACCGCGCCCTGGCGATCTGGGCCGACGACGGCGGCTGCACCTTTCTGTACGCTATATCCTCCGAGTCGCTCTCATAGGTCGGTTTCCACTTGGGCGGAATTTTAAACTCCTCGTTGGAGCCGTCACGCTCGACAAACGAGCCCTTTTCAAACCTGCTCGGCGTCGGTGGCGGCGGCACCCTGTCCTTCTTGGGACCTTCGGGGGCCGGCTCGAACGGGAATGGTTCCAACTGTGGGAAGGGCTCGAACGCCTTCACCGTGAAAACGGGTGAAATGGAGCGGTGGCTGTCTGGTGACTGCTGCACTTTGCGGGCCTGGGCAGGCGACGACTTGGGCGCTCTTGGCATCGGTGGTGACGTGTCCATTTGCCCCCATCTCTTCTTCGCCTCGGATGGCTTCACGCCCCGGTCGGTCACCACGTTTGGATTGGGAGGCGCCTCCTGCGTCGACTCAGAAGATCTCGTGATGCTCATCTCCTCCTTGATGTCCTCGGTTTCGTACTTGGTTTTGTGAACGAGATCGGTTGTCTCCGCGATGTAATGTCGGACTTCTGGCTTGATCGGCTGGAAGAACGGCGCCGGGGTCGGAACCATGAGCGGCTCGCTGTTCTCCTTGACTTCTGTCTTAATCTGGCTGAATGAATCATGGCTTTCCTCCTTCCGCCAGGGCACCGTGGTCTGCTTGATGCTACTGTCGAACGAGCTTTGAGGCGGCCACGTTTGTTTCTTCAGGCCGGCGGAACCCTCTCGCTCCCTCACGTCTGTCGTTGTTGTCTGCTGAGTCGTGCTTTGCGAGTCCGTTGCGTAACTCTTCGTCTCCATTTTGTGCGCCCACAGTTTCTCCATCTGCAGCGCTTCGTTGCTGGGCCGCGGAGAGGCTGAGCGATCAGGCACATCATTTCTGGCTCTCAGCGTGTCTTGTCTGGAGCCAGGGCGTGGAGACATCGGTCTATCGTTGCACTCGGCCCTGGAAGGGGTCCAAAGCTTTTCCATGGCGATGCCCTGGGGGTTGGGCAAACGCCCTCCAGGGGCCGGCGACGCGTTTCGCACCACCTCCGACCCGTTGAGTTGCGTTGACGAGAACGTAGTCTTTGACATTGTTTGGGACGTCTCTTGGAACGAACTCTGGAAGGTGCTCTCAGACTGTCGCGTGATCTGGTCGACAAAGTTTTGCGTCGCTGGCACGTTGCTCTGAGTTTTCACCTCGACTTCCTGCTTAACTGGCTGAGGCTCCAGGAGCCGTTTCTAGAATCACGTGCAAAAATTTTAATTGTTTAAACTATTAGTGGCTGTGCTGAATATTTGGAAACAGTACCTCTTCCTCAATGTCCTCAAACACCAATTTCTTGACCTCGAGAGTAATTTCTGGTTTGGCGTCAACGACCAGGAAATCGGCACTGCTAATAGCTTCTCCTCCAGAGTTAACTGCTTTGACCGAGTACATTCCGCTATGCGAGAAGCTCGCTGTTGATCGTAAAAATTTATGAATCCGTCCCCTTTTTGGCTTCAAAAGCACTCACCTTGATCGATAACGACATAGTGGCAGCAGCCCTGTTGCTTAACGGTGATGCCCGGTATCGTCTCAATAGACACTCCGTCCTTGAACCAGCTCACCGTTGGATCGGGGGTGCCAGCGACCTCAACCTCCAGTCTTGCCCTCTCGCCGGCTCCAATCATCTGTGCTTGCAGTCTGCGCGCAATGACGGGCGGGAAAATGGTTTCTATGTGAACCAAAAAACGATGTTTATAGAATTGAATCTAAACCGTTGGCAAGCAGCTCTTACTTTTCACCACAATGTCCGCGGTCGAACTGGCGTAGCCAGCTTCATTTTCGGCTTTACAAGTGTATTTGCCCGCGTCGTTAACCGCGACTTCTTTGATCATGAGGCTCACTTTGTTGTGTTTGAATGTCACCTCGCAGTTTGAAGGCAACTCTGATCCATTTTTGAGCCACGTTACGTTTGGCGTTGGATGACCTGATTTCAGCATTTTTAGACTTGTGCATATTTCAAAATTCCATTTAAATTGTCTCCTTCAAATTCCAAACAATTATATGTTTTGGTCGTCAATATAAAATTTTTTCAAAGTTACAACACATTTTTTTCATTTATTTAACGTTGAATTTTGCTACTAGTTATTTTCTTTTTTAAAAGGAGATATTTCTGACGTTGGAAGTAACTTTGTACGCGCAAAATGTATATACTGACCGTCAACAATTCCTTCTAAAAGGATGTTATCGCCTTGGTCCACGATTTTGCCATTAAGAGGCGAAATAAACTTGGGCGCCACCGGCTTTCGCTCTTTTGGTACAAGCAACGCTGTTGGTGGCTGCTCCGTGCTGAATTGGCGTTGACTCAGCGGCTGTTCGTTGCCGACCACGTGCACCTGCTCTACCCTCTGCATCTGTAGCTATTCAAGGAAGGAATGTGTAACACCGAAGCTTTTTAAAAGTCAAAACTTACTATTCGGTTCCGATTTTCGTGGAAACTTCGCGTTTCCGTTTCAGTTCGCGAACCTTGCACGGTCATGTGACTAGTCTCGGTAAATGACGAACTCTGCACTGGTGTTTGCTCCAGAGCACCTTGGTCTATTTCCAAAAACTCTTCAGGAATTGCTATAAAATAATAATAATTTTTACCGGAATAAAATCAAAATATTTTAAAATATTCATGTGAAAGTATATATCTTTAAAATTGTTTGATTATTTTTTAAATAAAAAGGGGGACGTGTAGTTTACATGGGTCAAACCCGTTAGGCAACTTTTGAAAGTCCGTTTTGTAAGCAAAGCATTTGTAACGAAAGCTATATATATTTCGCAATTTTAAATTACCTTCTACTTTCAACCGCGCTGAACTCATCGCTCTACCAACGTCGTTCTCTGCGACGCAAGTGTACATTCCAACGAGATCTTGTCTCGTCTCGGGAATGGTCAGGACCTGTCTCTGTCCACTCGTGGAAATCAAAAAGTCTCTTCCAGAGACGGGCGTATCATTGAACATCCATTTCACCTAGAATTTCAGAAGCCGTTGAAACGCCGATCTAATCGCGCAGCGTTGCAACTCACTTTCGGCATTGGCTTGCCGACTACAATACATTCAAATTTGGCGGAATCGCCGTGGAAAGCACACTGATCGTGCAGTTGCTCTTTGAACGACGGCTTGGCCTGCACCAAAGCTTTGTGAAAGAATTCGGGGGTGTCCGAGTCTTGATGACTTCGTACAATAAGGTGGGCGAAGCATTTGGCATTGCCAAGCGAGTTAATAGCTTTAGCGGTGTACACACCTCTGTGCACAACCTGAGCGTCGTTTATGACGAGGCTCACTTTACCACTTTCTTCATCATGCACCATCTAAAATTAGTGACGAGAAGAGAACGTTTATATGGAACATTATTATACTGCCTCAAGTTTGAAGATTGTTTATTTTTCTTTTTAAGATTTGTTATCCAACATGTAAAACAGTCTGAAAAGTATACCAATCACCATAGATTTGCACTTTTTACTAGCTGAAACTATTTCTCTCTGTGTTAAAAATGCGGCTTGTGAGTTACCATTTTTGCTTGAACGTGCATTTAAAATATCATTTGTATTTAATTTGTTTTGTAATTTTTTAAAACGAAGTTTAAATCCTTTTTGAACTAGAAAAGTTTAAAAAAATTCTAAAGATTTTTGTGTTGTATTTTGCTACTAAAATTCATCGAAAGTTTTGAATAAAAAGCGCAAATCTACCTATCACCATAGAGAAAGAACAAATAGACATAACAAATAAAGCACCGCTAGCCAAATTTTTGACGTTCCAACACCACTGATATCCCAATTCGCCTACACCATAAGAATAAATTCAAAATGCAAGCAACTTACGCTGACTCCGTCAGTGGCACTTATCGGATTGTTGTTAATTAACCACTGAATCTGGGGAGTGGGTTTGCCTTCAACTTCGCACTCCAGTTTAGCTGTTTCTCCTTCGGGCACCAGAATGTCCGACAGCAGAACTATAAACTTGGGTGGAAATCCGACAATTCGGGGCGGCTCTGCAAAGAACTCGGCGGCTTTGCCTTAAAAATAGTGAGTTTTAATTTCGAACTTTAAATTTCATTGTTCAGCTTACCACGTATCTGAACTGAGCACGTGCTAGACACCTCACCGCCCGAGTTAATTGCAACCACTTTGTACTCGCCGGCATCATCTGTAGTGACGTGCTTCACCAGTAAAGTGCATCTGTCGCCTTTGAATCCAAGCTGCACGTACTTTGACTCCTTGACCGGAGATCCGTTGTGATACCAAATGACCTTAAAGAACACATATTTTACTCAATGTAAATTTTATTAAATTAATTTCTGCGAGAAAACCCCTAAAATATTTAATAGACTCCCACTGTCGAGCAATTAAAGAAATTCTCTGCAACTAATACTGTGGCTAAGAATTTTGTTTTTGAGGTAAAGTCCTGCAGATGGGGCCTGCTATTTGTGAAAAATTATAGGGATAATCGAACCTCTGGTTCAGGATCTCCAGATATGATAGTGTCCAGTTTGAACTGGTCACCTTCTTCTGCGTCAGCGTCTTTTAATTGCATTTTGATCACTGGCTTGGTAACCTGGCTTTCCAGTTCCATTTGCGGTGCAGGTGCATGCTTGAGTATTTCCTAAGAATTTGCAATAGATTTAAAAGAATTAGGTGCTATCACAGAAATAGACTCACTTTGACCGATATATTGCAAGAGCTGACTGCTTCTCCAGCAACGTTTTTGGCGCTGATCACGTAAACGCCAGAATCTTGCGGAATCACTTGAGGCACGGACAAGAAACACTTGAATTTATCTCCGTCCCTTACGACCTAATAAAACAGCATCGTGAGTGAAAGCAGGGCATACGAATTCCGTCTGAAGGTTGGAGTTTAAGACCAATAAAATATTTTAGGATAGGTAGTAAAGTGAATTTAGGACTGCTAATTATTTAAATAAAACTTTGGCAGGACCTGTAAATTAATAATTCAAAACTAACCTTTACTTCTTTGGATTGGTCAATCGGCAAACCGTCCTTGGACCACGAAAATATCGGTTCAGGCGATGCTTCAATCTCGCAGTGAATCTCGTATTTTTCGCCCACCAACGCCGTTGACGCTAGCAATGGCATGAGGAAAATAGGCGCTTTTGACCTCACCTTAGCTGCATCAAAAATTATCATTTATAACATCATAAATTTTTAGCGTTAACATCTCACGTTCTACAATGAGATTAGCCTCAGAGCGGCAGTTTCCAAGCCGGTTGTAGGCCTGGCACAGGAAAATAGCCTCATCCTCGAGAGACACTTCGTCCAGGACAAGCACCGCGTGGCCGTTGTTGAAGCCGATGGTGTAGTCGGGCGACGAGTCGACGCACACGCCATTTTTGTACCACTGGACGGTGGGTAGAGGATAGCCATGCACGATGCACTCGAGCTGGTGGCTGCTGCCCTCCTTCACTCGCGCACTCTCCAGCGTTTTAGTGAACGTTGGTGGGCTTACCGTCGGAACAGGCTCTGCAAAATTGACAAATGTCAGCGTTTGTTCCAAACTAACAAATTTCCAGTGGGATATTTTTCTTTTGGCTAAATAATTTTCTTTGAGAGTAGAATTTATTCCCAACCTTTCACGGATAAGGTCGCTTCGACTTCGGCTCTTCCAGCCTCGTTTATGGCCCTGCACGAAAATCTGCCCGCGTCGTCCTGCAGCGTTTTCGTGATTTCCAGCTTGCAGATGCCTTCTGTCATACGGGAGATTAGGTAACGAGGGTTGTTCTCAATTGAAGAGCCATTTCTGAGCCACTCAATATTTGGATCTGGCTCACCAGTAACTCTGAAAAAGAAATTAAACTTAAAGTTATAAATTTAAGTATTGGGTTGGTAATTTCACCTGCACTGGAATGCAAAATCGCTTCCCTCTGTGATGACCGCGCTGTTGAGCGACTCGATGAACTTGGGAGGGAAGGCGCTAGGCAGGGTCTGCGTCGATTCTTCTCTGTGCGCCTGGAGCTTGGCCTTCATTAACTCCTCCTGCGCCGCTGCCTGCATTAAATTTTATTTCGTTGAAGATCCCAAAGGCATCACTTAAAAGCAAACCTCCGCGGCAGCCCTGAGCGCCGCATCCTTTTCAGCCGCTTTCTTGGCCGCCTCGATTTCAGCCTCAATCCTCGCCGCCTCCGCGGCCCGTCGCGCGTTCTCTGCCTCAGCCGCTCTTCTGGCCTCCTCGGCCGCTTGTGCAGCCAATTTCATAGTCTCAGCTTCAGCCACCTTCCTCGCGTCCTCAGCTGCCTGAAGAGCGAGTCTGAAAAATGTATTAAAAAAAAATCGTTTTGGTATTTGAAGGCCATTTTTATAGCTACGCCAATAGGAAAAATTAAAACTAATTAAGTAAAAATAAACCAAATTGATTATATACTTCATTAATTTCAGGAAATAGAATATAAAATGGCTATACTCCCATGTGTGGTGAGGACTGCTGGGCTCAAAATTTCAAGAAAGAGTGATAGTATATTTCGCCTTTAATTAATCCACTTCTTAATTTTCCTCGTATTTTAAAATAATTCTTTTGTCTTTTAAAATTTTTTTGTTTTAACAATTATTAGTCAAGTATTAAACAAAAGTGACCTGTATCTTACTCTCACACTCTTTTCTTGTCTTAAAAAATAATTAGAACCTACATGACGGTTTTGCCAGTGAGAAAATCTGACGATTTTCCCGTATTTTCATACCTTTGTGCTTCAGCTTGAGCGAAATATCTCTGTTGCTCAGCTACCATTTTGGCCGCCTCGGCCTCTGACACCCTTCTCGCCTCCTCCATGGCCTGTGCCGCGGACCTGGCCGCTTCAGCTGCAGCCGCTTTTCTCGCTTCGGCGGCTGCCTCGGCCACCAGGCGTTCCATGTTAGCCTCGGCCGCTCTCCTGGCCTCTTCAGCCGCCAGGGCAGCCGACCTTCTGGCCTCCTCCTCGAAGGCTCTCTGCGCCTCCAGTAAGGCAATTCTCGCCGACTCGCTGTCCCGTTTCCTTCGCCGCTCGTCCTCTTCCGCCGCGGCTGCTCTGGCTGCGTCGGCCTCGGCCGCACGCCTAGCCACCATCTCCATCTCGGCGGTCAAGCGAGCGGTCTCCATCTCTGCCCGGCGCTTCGCGTTCTCCGCCTCCTCAATGGCACGCCGCGCAGCGTCCGACTCACTTGCTCTTCTGGCCTCCTCGGCGGCCGAAGCAGCCTGCCTGGCCACCTCGGCTTCAGCCGCCCGGCGTGCCTCCTCTGCAGCCCTGGCCGCCGCCCTCGCGGCTTCCTCCTCGGCTTCACGCTTGGCCTGCTCGGCCTCCACAGCCTTCTGTTTGGCCGCCTCAGCTTCGGCCTTCGCAGCGGCCAAGATTTCAGACTCCTGTTGGCAAAGGAAAGATTAAATTTATCATAAAAATTAAATCTAAAATCAGGTGTTGGCATAAAATTTGCATTATCACCAAAGTCACTTTTTTAATTAAATCGTCTATCTATAAGGCGCGAAGTATTCATTTTTCTGGTCTCAAATTAATATTTGAACAACCTATATATCAATTTTTAATGATTCAAACTAAAAAATAACAATTTGATTTTTAATTTGTTTCCAATTTACTTAAAAAACCTGGATTCAGTTACCTTTTGCAGTCGTTCCTTCTCGTCATTCTGCAATTTTTGAGTTAGCGTGATTAATTCCGTGTTCACTATGCTGAACGACTCAATCATCTCTTTGCTGTCAATGAAAACGGTGGTGATCTGCTTTATCTTGCTGTCGCCTGGTATTTCAATCAAAAATATTTTATAGAAATCAATCAAAAAAATAATAATCCCACCATATAACTGCGAAGCAATAAATTTTATCTGTTCGATCCGCTCATCCTGCTTGGCCTCTCCTGATTTCAGGAATCTGTCAACCTCGTCAAGCAGGATCGATGCTTCTTCAGGCGTTTTCACGGATGTCGACCTGCGAGCAATTGTCACCAAAAGTCGACTTCCCTCCTTGAACCACTCCTCAGCCTGCAAAGTCTCATTTAAAATGCAAAAGTCGGTCAAAAAGTCTCGTCCCACCTGCTCTAGCAGAATAAAGTACTGAACGCTGAGGTCGATAAGGCGTTTGACCTCGGCCACCTGTGACCTGAGGCCTGCCCAGCGAGTGTGTAGTCGCTCCAGCTCCTGCTGCACGTGGTTGGCCGACATGTGCTCAGCGCTGGTTAATCTTTCCGCCGTGCTGATAAATGTAGTCACACGACGTTCTAATAGCTAAAATTAAAAGCAAAAGGTTTACTCTGACACTAAATCAAGTACAATTTTACCGTAGTAGACAAAATCAATATTTTTAATATATATAATATTTTAAATCCTCGGTAGTTTAGTGGTCAGTATCCCCGTTTTGGCCTGTCACGCGGGAGACTTTGATCAAACGGTGTTTGAAAAGGTATATTTCTGTCTACGTTTCCTTTTTAACTTAGCCAATTGATATAAATGAAGTCATTAAGCCTACTGTAAAAAGCGACTGTAATTAAAACATTAAATAAACTAGTGGATTTTACGTGGCTAGACAAACAACAAGGGATATGAAAGGTTAAAAAATTGTAACATTAATTTTGTTAACTAATCCCGTGTGGTTTATTTCCTTTTTCATGTTAAAAAACATTGAATTTCATGCACCCTTTATATTTTAAAATGATTTCACGGTGTTTACCTCAATGGTCTTTTCAAAGGTGACAAAAGCCTCCTGGTTTGCCCTGGCGGTAGAAAGCGACTCGCCGAGCTGTCCACGCACTCTGCTCATTTGGGCGCCGAGTTCGGCGAGCTGCGTATTGAGCTGCTGGAGGTCGGCGTCGAATTGGCACCTTTGCAGGTGCTGCTCCATGCTCTCCTTGCGCTGCAGCCAGTTTTGCTCCCAGACCTCCTCCTTGCGGCTGAAGATGTCGTAGATCTTCCGCTCGTCCAGCAGGGCAGCTTGCTTCGGCTCCTGCCTCTTGATCTTGTCCACCACCTGCTCGATTTGCGCCGAGTTGAAGCGGAACAACTCCATCACGATGTTCTTGGATGCTTCGTGCTCTTTGATCATTCTCTCCACGCTCACCGGGTCGGTCGGCAGGATTGTTGACATCAGCTGGTTAGCCACATTGTCGGTTGTTTTCTCTAGCTGACATTTGGAGATCAAAAGAAATATTATTATGTATTTTTAATAAATTTATAAGATGTTTCGTTGGAAAGAGAAGCTTTAGATTGAGTGAGAAAGATTTTACATCCAGTATTGCAAGAAAAGTTTGATCACCATGGATAGATTAGGAAATTTCATCAGCTTTCAGATTAGGTGCAGTTTTTTGCTCTGCGGTTATATGTTACAAAACCTACAGAGCACTGCAAAAAAAATTGGAAAAATTAAGATTTTTAATTAGAAAATTAAAGCTCACCTCATCAAATAAGGTTAAAAACCAATTTTGAACAAAATGTCAGCTATGTATTAGTAAATCAATATGTAAATTTTAGGCAATTTTTCTCAAGACTTTGTAGATCGCCTATTGCACAAATTTTGTGTTGGGTCAATGGTATAGATCAATTCCAAATATTTTCTGTAGGCGATAAAATATTGAAGTAAAAATCACAGTACCTCAATGGTGTTTTTGAAAAGGGCGATCAGCATCTGCAGGAGCAGGTGGTAGTCTGCGATCAAAATGGCAAAGCGCTGTTTCAGCTCGACGAGTTGTTTGATCAGTCTTTCCCTCTGGTTCGCCGACTCTCCTGTGAACAAAAGCGTCAGTAGGGTCTGGACTCGCGGAGCGAAAAGCGAAAGTGGTCGTGCCTTGCACTTGAAGCGTCTCCACCGCGTTGAGACGCAGTTCAACCTCTGCCTGCGCCCTCTGGGTCTCGGGCACCACTCGCGACTGCCGGTCCTCCAACAGACGCACTAAAATCCGCGGGTTCGTCTCCTCCGTGTCCAGAATCGGGTAAAGCTGCGAGTCCAGCCGGGACACCCAGTCCAGAGTCTGCAGCAAAGACAAATCGTGCAATTTACAGAGGAATGTGATTATCGTTAATTGGCCAAGTCTATTTTTGTTTCGAGGAAACAAATTAAATCAAAGCTCCAAAATGGTGTGCAGTTAATCAAAAAATTCACTCTCACCATGTACGCCTGGCCCACCCACGTGAGCACCGTTCGGGTAGTCATTTTTTTCACGGATAAAATTACGGGAAGCGATGAATTTTGAGCCGATGCCGATCAATGCTAGCTTCTACTTTGGTAAAACTACATTAACTAAGCGCCGAGATGAAGTTGTCGCTTCCCTTTGATATTTGCTGGCAGCGGTCTTGCACGAGCTTATATTTAATTAATGGGTCATTCGTTCGGCAATGCTCCCACTAAACGCCCGGTTTTAAATAGCCGCCATCTCCTCGGCTTAATCCGAGTGCACGTTGCATTACACTTGTCACCGGCGGATTTTGAAAAACGGAAGACATGTGTTTATTGCACCACGACAAATCGACGTATTGTCAAAGTCAGCCAAAACGTGTAGTGCCAGTCAATAACAGTAGCAGCAAGAAGGTCACATTGTTTTGTTCAGTCGATCGGTGTTTATCACAGGTCAATGCGCTTGCAAGTTTTAAATTTGCACTGAGACTGAAGAACGCAACAAAGCAAACTTAAAGAAAAAATATGATTGGTAAGTTTTAAATTAAAAAAATTTGAAAAATAAAAATTACTAGTGAACACATTCAAGGGGAGTGAATTGTTTGATTAACTGCACACCATTTTGGGGCTTTGATTTAATTTGTTTCCTCGAAACAAAAATAGACTTGGCCAATTAACGAAAATCACATTCCTCTGTAAAGCAGTGCGGAAAATGGTGATAGATTATTTTTGCCTTTACTCGAAATACTTTATAAAAAGTGGGAAAGAAGGTTTTCGTTTAAATTTACCGGAAAATCGGCTCCAGAGTTTACATGCTAATCAAGCGGCGAGCCCTGTCTCCCTATTGAAAATCAGGATTTATTTACCTCATAATTCGCACACTCAAATCATGATGAGGGTGAAAACATACAGTACCTCTGGATAAGGTAATGGCAGAAAAAAAATCCATAGTTTTCCCCTTATCATTTCAGTGATTGCCAGTTATGTTAGATTCAAAGAATAGTTTTCCACTCCTTCGAATTCATTCATTCTAAAAGGCGTGTATTTTAAAACATATTTTTGATAAATAGGGCTGCGCGGGTGATAGTTTTTAATTATTTGTAATAAAAGTCACAATTATTCAATAAATTGACCTAGAGACAGATTTTAAGATTTCAATTAATCTATAGAAGTTTTCGTTTATTGCCAAGTTTCAAAATTGTTTGCATGTTTTTATTCAATTTCAATCGATGTACTTTGAAGAAACGTAAACGCCGTGTGCGAATGCGAATTGACGCTCACGATACCGTTTCTTTTAGATTGAAAACTTATGCAGCCCGCGCAACTCCCTTGCCGAGAAATTGTCTAGCTAGCTTGCTTTATTGCTGTTTCTTTCAAGCTTCAACCGATAGATTAGCCGGTCTAAACTGAGCTTGTGCAAAAATAGAACATGATTTATTAATCCGGGATCGTCTCAACTCCCTTCTTGCATCTGCACTATCGATCCAATAGCAAGAACTATGGCTGCGTGAGTAAATTTTTTGTCTTTTAGATCTTTCAATTCTAATCTACAACACAATTATAATTCGGAAATTGTCTCTACACCCAGCATTAATGAATATATTAAATATCGTTCCTGTTTATTTAAAATACGTGTTAAATAGTTTAGCACCGATTTTACTCTCAATGGATTAAAATCTATAAATACGAGAAAAATTTAGCAATCTTATCAAACTTAATTGGCCTTGTAACGATGTTTGTCTCTTCCTCGTCAGGTGCAGCTCCCCACGTGATGTAAATAAATCGTATCAACGCGTCATCCAGTGATACAAATTTACAAAACGTGAATATGATCCAATCTGACATGATTAAAAATAGACCGCTATTCTAAGCTGGGAAGTACTTTCGCAGTTTCTCAACTTCATTGAGCAAAGCAGTGAGGGCAAGGGAAAATTGAATTAGTTGTGAACACGCGAGGTAGCTTGCTATTTATATATTCGGCCACGAGATGGATTCATCCATCACTGAGCTCTTTTAAACTTGAAAACTGCGTTTTTATCGAAAAAAAAACCTATTTGCTATAAATATCTTTGAATTTTGCGTCATCAAAGCATCTTCAGTCGTGCCCATGGTTTTTATTCATCTCATAGAAGAGATTTTGTTAAGCAACCATAGTTTGAGTTGTGTTTGTTTTCATGAGTAAATTAATGCAGTTAAGTAACTTTTCTACATTGAATTTAGGTTTTCAATTTTTGAACTATAAAAAGAAAGTTTTCTGAAAAAAGGCAGGTTTTGTGAACTGATTATTTTACCAGGGGAAAAATTGACCTTATTTGCCATTTTTACTTTTTGAAAATTCAAAAGATCAGGCACCCAAGAATTAATTTTTGTCTCCCCATTTACTAATTTTTAATTTTTTGTCTCGTCGAAACAAACCATTTCTTGTATAATGAAGGGGCTAAAATTTTAGCACATTTACGTGCCTTTAGAATTCGAAAATATAATATTTAAACTGACTAAATTAGACCTTAGAGAGGCCTGAACAGTAGAAAAAATCGCAACTTACTGTCAAGGTCTCTAAAAAGTTATTAATATATTTGAAAGCCCAACAAAGCATGCAGGAAGTCGAGCAAAAGAAAAAGGATCCGCTTACCTTTGCAATTTCCATGGTGATTTGCTGGAGCTGGGCCGAGTCGTGGAGCAGGGCTGCCTCCCGCTGGCGCCACGCGTCCCACGAGCGCTCGAGGCCGGCGTGGCGCGCGCGCTGGTGCTCTAGCGTGCGCTGGACGTAGAGCCGCGCTGCGGGCAGGGCCAAGTGCGGGTCGTCGCTTTCCTGAAACCGACAACGCACCAAAAGACGTTTCATCCATGCGCTTCCAGACGCCGGCTCGGCACCCGGCCAGCCGGACAGAAATAAACACGCGGCCCAGAGAGCGCTTTCTAAGCCCCAATCTTTCTCTGCTTGGATTGCGTGCGGCCGCCATATTTATATATTTTTATGTAACTTATATGTGCATATACGCAAGTGTCCGTAGCCCTCGATCCCGACCGATTCGTTGCCGCCAGAGTCTCGACAAATTTAGATGGAAAACCTTTGGTTTCGGGTTTTATTCTGGGCTTTTCCCGTCTTAAAGTAAGCATTCGCAATGCCAAACAAAATATTAGACGTTTCAAAATTAAATGGTCCTTAGCTGGCTCAAAGAAGTATTTATTATGGTCTAACCCTATAAAACAGATTGAGACATCCGCTTCGAGAGGTCATAAAAACTAAATATATTAAAAATCCTTTAGTTTCCCTTTTGTGAATATCAAATTTTCAATATTTTTAGGAGCTACGCAAATGAACTTTACATTTAATCAAACCATATGACGAAATATATATTATTTTCAAAACAAAAAATAAATATACTCGCACACTTACAAGGGAACTCAATACAAACCCATGTGGGAAATGATAAAATCCACTGAAATTTTGCTAGAATTTTACTCTCAACACTAGTCAATTCCTTCTATGCGAGGGAAATAGATTCCCTTTTAATACATAAAAACTGTGTCTGGTTGAAATTTAAATAATCTTTAGTGATCCAGAGAGAAAAATCGCTTTTGACCGGAAGCAATTTTTTTAAGCATTAAAACGTCCGCGCCTGCCAACGCGAATCCTCTCAGCAATTACGCGAAAGAGCGGTTTCTTTTTCGATTTTTTCCCTCGCTCACCAGCAGCAGAAACAGATTTTTAGAGCACCCTCACTTCTTAAATCACGGCTTGAAATAACTGCCGCTTGCGAGTGCGTAATGCATAAAAGAAGCGCTCATCGCCAAAAATCGAGCGTTTGTAACCCAGGACCCAGATGTACCACTGTTTCTCATTGCGGACCATTCAATTTAATATATTATATATAAAATAATAACTGTCAAAATTGGAAATGATATGTTCGTTGGACTCCATTGTTAATTTTTTAATATTATTCATTCTTGACTTAAATCTTGGAACATCTGGTAAAATTGGATTTGATTTGATGGTGATCACTTGTACGCAAGGGTAATAAAAAGTGGCACCACTCACCTCTTTGGCGTCGTCTAGGAAATTGGTGGCATGCGCCTGGAGTTGCAGCAGCGATTGCTGACACTCGAGCCAGAATTCCTGCGCGATTGGCTGTTTGCCTTCTCGCCGCTCCAGCGACGCCGACTTGAGAGCCTCTTCCGCCGCTTCCATCTGTCAGCAAGAAAGAGTGAGATAGCTCGGAGGAATCGGCACGTGGTCGAACCTGCTTGGACAGCTTGATGGAGAGCGAGTAGAAGCGGGACAGCCGCTCGGACAGGTCGGCACGCCTCACCAGACAGGCCTCCAGCCGGTGCCATTGCTCACGCAACTCGGTCATCTTTTGCCAGATATCGTCGCGCTGCTCCGCAGACAGGTGGTCCACAAACTCAGACGCCATCGAGTTCAGCGTCGCCAAATCCACGGAACGCAGCTGTTTCAACATGATTTTGAGCAGCTTTGTAGTAAAATCTCGTGTTTTGAATTATAAAATTCTAAGGAAACCGCGTGAAAGATAATTTTTAAGCTTATTTTGAGTAAAAACGTCGGCCGAAATGCTCCCATTTTAAAATTTTACAAGTTGAAAATCCAATAAATGCATGATGTAATTTTTAGATTGGATTTGTTAAAAATTTGCTAATTCTCCCACCTTCATTTTGTCACTTAGAGCACTGTGGCTGTCCTGGAAGCTCGTCGTTTGTGCCAGGTTGCAGCCCAAGTCCTGGTGGCTCTGCAGGAACATGCGGCCCTCGTCGTCTAGCCAGGTGCGCAGCTGACGGAAAAATCATGTGAGAAATGGATTTATGATCATAAAACGGTGTTAGTTAGTACCTCGTTGTACTTGTCCAAGAACTGCGTGAGCGCCTGAGCCATGTGCAGGGTCGTCTCCTGGTGCGAGGCGCACTGGTTCTCGATCAGTCTCTTCCTCCTCTCCAGTTCGTCCATCACTTTTCTCACGACCTGAGCAGAGAAACACGTTAAACCTGACTCTAAGATATAATAAAATAACATGAAATTGCTTGAGATATTTAACTGACCTTTTATTTTTGTATGGAAAGGAAATTTACTCTAGGCTCTATCTTTTTTTTCTTAAATTAAAAAAAGATAACTATGTTACGTAGGGGTAGGCAAACTTCTCTGCTTGAGTGTTCAGCAGGTTGCTGAACATTCTCGTTAAGAAATTTTTAAATGAATACTTGATTTTTGTTCCATCGATTTTTTAAATCAAACTGACTGATTTAAATTAACTAACGTTAGTGGCGCCATTCCTTGTGGTTTCCTCAGCTGCCAACAAAAGCTGCCCTCTCTCGATGGGCTCCTTGGTAATCTCCTCGAGGGTGGTGAAGAAATGCAAGTGCACCTGGGCCAGATTGGGACTGCCCAACGGAATGTCGAGGGACGCCAGGTCGCTCTCCACCTGGTCCATCCTAACCTGTGCCTGTTTTTAACTCGTGATTATTACTCGTGGAATCTACAAATTCTACAATTGGCACGAACCGTGTGGGCTTCGATGAGGAAGGAAATAATTTCGATCCTGAACTCAAGAAGGTGCAGGTACTCGGCGCTCAGGTTGAGCACGAGGAAGGCATGTGACGCCAGGTTGCACCAGAACAGGTCGAGTCGTCCTTCAAAGTCGCGGTTAACATTGAGCCCGTCGTTCGACTTGGTGATTTTCAGCACTCTGCTTTGCAGCTCCTGAAAGAAAAGGCCAGGTACAACCAAAGGTGGCAAAACTTTGTAATTTCCCCGTGTGAATTGTTCTTAATAAATTGGATGCAAAAAAACTATAAAAAATACAAGCTTTTTTCCAGATTCAAAATCGTAAAAAAATTTATAGTTTTGACAGAGGAATGTGTATAATATACACAATATATTATATTGAAACTAGAACAAGTTATGCCTCACTCAAAATCCCTTTTAGCCCGCAAAAATGGAAAATTTGGGGTTTAAGCGGTTTTAGCAACGGCAGTATCGGTCAAAATAACACACAAAAAATTAAAAAGAACCAACCCCACGACAGCTTTCTGCTGCTATTGGAAACATTGGCTCAGTTACAATAAAAACCTTTTTGCACTTACCCTGGCCTCAGCGACAAGTCTGTGGTGCTCTCGTAGCAGCAGCTCAGCGCTGGCGGCATTTTCGCCGAGCTGCTGGAAGCCGGCTAGGCTGTCGCGTTTGACGCGCAGTGCTTCCTCCACCTCGGCAAGCTCTGCCGACAGTGCGGACACAGCGCTTGCCTTGATCAGCACGTCCTTCCATTTAACCCACTGCTTGTCCAGGTCGCGTCTCTTGTCGTGCAGCGCCTCCATCCATAGCTCCACCTGAGCGATGGCTACAACCAGAAGAGAATTTAACTTATCTTGACTTGATGTATAAAAAAATTAATTCTTTTATAAATAAATCGCTGCTTAAAATCTGAAAATAGGGAACATTATTTAGGCGCGTTTTTATTTTTTTAGTCTATGCTGGGAAATGCACTGTAAAATTTTGCTTCTTTCCTTGTTTGACACTTTTGCCAACTCGAAATATATTTTAAGCCATTTTTTGCCTTATATGGTGGTTAATTATTTTTTTGCACAAATTATATGTGCAATTTTTACTATTTAAAATTTCATCAGAAAATAGGATGGAATCTAAGGTTTGTGAATTTTTATAACAAGGGGTATCATCACAGGGACGTGCGAGTTGTAGGGTTGTCAATATTTCATCAACTCGTATTTCTATTTTCGTTTGTGCTCAAAGATGAGTGTAGTGTAGATGGACGTTTCCAACGACCATTGATACAGAATTTTCTGCAGCTGCCAACACTGTGATATGAATTTTAATGCTGATCCAAGGACCAAAAGAGCTGTTGGAAATTAATTTTTCCTCTGAAACATTTAACTAATAGCCGTCCATCACATCAGTGCAGAGAATAATAGCCATTTCATAATTTATTTATAGTTTTCTTAAGATCTCTTGTAAGTCATTTTTACCTGATCTAGCCTCTGCTTTGGTGTTTCCTGGGCTCCAGTTGTCCGATCCGTCCTGCTCGATTTCCCTCAGCTTCTCGAGGAGAAGTTTGCCGTTGAGAAGGGCCTCCATGAAGGCCTCGAGCATGGAGCGTCGGCGCTCGTTCATCTCGGCTATCGTCTTGGACACGACGTCATTGTCGCTCGGCACCACCGCCTGGCAGAAGATTTCTCGCATCGGTCGCATTCGTTCCACGCAGCTCTCGGCACTCCTGCAATTTCATGCTCCAATTCAGCGATTTCGTTCCCTCGTGCGCGACAACTCCTCTTGGCGCCGTTTCGCTAATCTCACCTGTGGTAATTGACGTTGAGGACAAGCAGATTTCGTCTCTCGCGGAACAGTAGGCTGAGGTCTCGCCACGCCTGAGTCAGCGAGTTGGCCATCGCTGCGTACACGTCGGGGTTTCCGTTCGTGCTGGCCAGCTTGGCCTCGACCTGCTGGCGCAAATACTCTTCTGGAGACTCATGTGTCGCCTGCCAAAGCCAATCAATTTTGCAAAGTTAGTCTTCAAAGCGGAAAATCGGAGTTTAAAAACACCGCTGGAACGAGAGGGTTTATTCAGTATACTCGGCCTAATAGACTTATTAATAGCCTCGCGTCACGCGTTCGCAAAATATTGGTGGCTCCTTTACTCCTTTGAGCATGGATTTCAATCAAAGTTGCCTATATTCAGAACATTCATGGGGTATTAAAGAATATAAGACGAGATCGTCTAAGTGTTGTGCGTCCAATTCGTTTTCAATTGATGAGCACAAATCGCGCATTTTAAAAATTTTGAGTTAGGAATAAAATCGTTTGCATACCCCTAAAACTGTTTTAAACTGCCAAAAAATCTTATGAATTTCCTGGCGTAGCTGTCGCAGCTTATTAGCTTCCCGGCGGCTGACCTCGTGACCAAAAATTAGCCGGCTGGCGCGGCTGACTTCATTAGTGCAGCAAAAAATATTTTATTTTCACTCCTATTGGTTTTGGAAACCATTTGCAGTTTTCAATATCAAATTGTCTAAAATTATGACTGATTTCTTGAGAAGAAAATTAATAACACGACTTTTTCTTCATTGATGTATGTGTGTGTGTTTTTTTTTTAATTAGACTCGACTAGTTTCAGCGAATCCAAATTCAGTCCAACCTACTCCAAGAGATAAAAAATACAACTCAATGTAAAACTCTGAAATCAATATGAGTATGAAGTCTTGTTATTCTTTTTCCTCTCTAGAATACAGCCAATTTAAAGTGAAACCTCAAAAATTATTCACGACCAACCCGGTCCATTGAAAAATCAATGAAATATACCAATGAAAACACAATTTTGGTGTGTCTTTGAATTTTCACAGCTAAGCTTCAACATCTCTCCGTCCTATTTAACTTTGTAAAATGCCATGTTAAATTAACCTCCTGTTTGCATCTAATCTGGTCTGCGCGGTGCTATTCAGACACAAATGTTTCAGCTACATGTTTGCTTGCAGAAATGCAGAGGTTCACCCTTTCCGAAAGAGAAATAAAATTAAAGCTGCTACAAATTCAATTTATCTTCTGCCATTTATTGACAAAATAATTCTCAGTTTTGGTTCCCAGAGATCGGCAGTACTGTACTCACTCTCTCATTAATTAATTTTGAGCAACATGAGCATTCGTTAACGGTATCTCTTAGAATTGCTTCACTCGTGCAAAAACAAAAAACAACAGCAAGCGCGGGGCGTGCAATTGCATTTTTAAGTGGTTTAAAATTACAGGCAGACATTCGCTGTTGTCCCTCATTAGGGAGTCTGCGTTGTTTGCTTCTTTAAATTGACGTGAGCGGCTTGACGGAGCCAGTGGGAGCTCTCAACATGTCATTAACACATCGCTCACGTCCCGAAGACAAGCAAAAAGACGATGCAATCACAACAAAGAGTTGGTAATTTTTCTGCCAAAAACGCGCGGTGCTTCTTCAGAGGGGGAAATTGCTGCGGAGACGCGCGGACGGGGACAGGTGCCAAGATTCCGCGAAACGCGTGCCAATTAAGAAACTTTTGCGTGGCGACACCCCGTCGGACACAAAGGCCAATGATGGAGTCGGACGGAATCGGTTATATTCCCATTTTTCGCGTCCGCTCGTACACTCTGACGCCGCCGCGCTGTGCTGTGCATGTTTTAATGAGCCCGCGTGCATCAGAGACCGAAATAGAGCGCGCGATCCATGATCTCATCGGCCTACTTCGCCTCCTAAGCAGAAATAGTGCCCTCTGGGGTTGCCACGTCCCCTAATCCCCCTTATTATCATAATCGGTGGTTTTGTCTTTTCGTCGAGAGTTGCAGCAACAAACAGATCGTGATTTAGCGTTTTGGGTTGGGCGTTGAAAGAGCAGGCCATATTTTTCTCCACATGATTTACGTTTGAAAATGTTAAAAATCGATTATATCCAAGCCCATTTTTGTATTTAAATAATGTTTATTTGGAAAATTTTCTACTGCATAGTTGATATATTAATTATTGAAAATGTATTAATCGAAGCTAGAAGTAGAAATCTCGCCTTGCCAATAAATTTTGGGTCACGTGGCCACCAGTCATCGTGACTTTGGCTAACAAGGAAACTCTTAAGGATGTCACGTTTTAGTGGGTGGTGAATTATTGTATTAAAGAATTATTTAACTGTGTAGGAAAGATCACCAGGGTAAAATTAGTAATCCGACGCTCTTGGCAAACTAAGGTGCTCAGGAGAAATAAAATCCTACTTGAACTTAACTTGAAAAATGCTTAAAAATCGAGTTTTGAAGCCAATTTTCGTACAATCCTAGCGATCAAACCCGATGAGACAGATTGATGGATGCGTAATTTTTTTCATTTCTAGAAAAGACACCATTCTGTAGAGGTTGGCCAGAAAATTGCTAGTAGTTAGCTTCAAAATGGCTTAAAAATTGATCCATAATTTTTAAACTAATTGGCAAGAAAAAAGCTGATTTTTCAGCGATTTCGAAAAATTCATAGTTTCTGCATACCTAAGTAGTTTTAAAAATTATCAAAACAAATTTTTGTGCTGGCAGCATTAAAAACTACATGATAGGGGAAAATTTTAATGCCTCCTTAAAATGAACTCTCTTCGCCATGTTTTTAATTAAATACAATTTATTGGGATAGATTAATGAATAAACACTGCTTGTCGTTGGAATGAAATTATTTGAAAATAACCATCGACAATTGAATGGCAACAAGCATTTTCAAACTTCAAAGTGCCAACAATAGTTCAACTTAGGGGGCCTTCAGTTTTCTTATACATAATGCCATGAATTACCATTCAATCGATTTGTAATATTTAAAAATATCTTCACATTGAATAAACAAAAAAAGTATTTTTAATCAATTTGGAATTTTCGGGCATTTATCCAACCTTTTTTTAGTAGCTAGTATTGTAAAATAAGAATTTCCGACTGTTGAAATCACTGCATATCCGTCAGGCTACACAAATCCATATATTCACTACCTAAAATATATATTATCCTATGAGGTTTCTTGTAAGCTGCACCAGCCGACGGTTAACAAGCCAAAGAATCGTAAAATTCCAGAGAAAAAATTAGCCCTGGATTGGACTTCTGGACAGTTAAGCGCTATCAAATCTGAACTACACTTTTAAAATAAACTTCCAGCCCTGCCATCCGTCGGTAAAAATGGCCAGCGCTCAGATAAGCTGATTTATCTAGCCATGCACCACATCAAAATTTTGTGACTGAGATTTTCTCTAGGGAAACAGTATAAGCAACGCAAAAATTTCAATAATGAAATTAATTTTATTTTCTTCGAACTCTGTTCAGCACATCCCGTAGGCTATGATCTAAACCGGATGGCAATAACATCGCCTAGCGGATAACATGGGGCAACAGAGAAGCTTGGACCGAATGAGAACATATTTTCGCCTTCCCCGCACCAAAGTCTTTTTACTGAAACGCCAGAAATTGTCCCTTAAGCCGCAGGAAAGGTGCGAAAACCAGCTAGAGGTGAATCGCCCAGCCCGTTTAGCATTTTAAGACACTTTATTGTTAATATTTTGAGAACTAATCAAATTGATATCTTGGTCAATCAGCGAAATTTCCTCACGACGTAAGAAAAAGCATCGCTGGCTGGAGAATCTTGTTTGGTAAGCATAAATAATTTTAAACCCTCAGCTTAAGTCCGATAGCTCTTTGATAAAGCGCTAGCGTGGCAGCCCTAGCCGGCCTATAGTATAAAAGAGTATGCACGCTCATACCGCGCGCCGCTTTTTATACACGCATATATTTTCTGGCTCATTCTCCAGGCAGGCAGGCGGCGTGGGTCAGAAATGATCTCGCGGGCCTTTATGTCACGCGGCTTTTATGTTTGACTAGCTCGCTCGCTTCTGCTATTTGTTTACTCTGCTATCTTGCCTGCGAGCCGAAACACGCGCACCCAACAGCAGCCCAAGAGTTAAAACGGTTGAGAATCCATCCACGCGGGCACTGCTCACCAGCAGGCCTCTGTCCGAATCATAATGGGACCGTTCCACCCCCATCCTCCAGTCTGCAAATGGAAATACACATGCTGCCTTTTGCCGCACGTACTATTTGGCTCTTGTTTCAACTGAAGCCAGTCGAGAAAGTAGTTTTTTTAATCTCTTTCGTAAATTTGCTTCCTCAAAATGGTTTGGCTTATAAAATTTGTGAAATTAACTTTAAAAGTTGATTGTATGGATTATAAAGCATCAAAAGCAGGATTCATTTGTCTCTTTTAACTATTTTTTATTTACTTTATAAACCAAATTTATAATATATTTCTTATTTTTTTAGATATTTGATTTGTAATATTTAACACAAGGGTGCTACTTAAGAGTCAAACATATCACGAGGAAAAAATGAAAGCGAGACTTATTTCGAGCGGAAGCGTTTATTGAGAGCGGCGCCAGGGCCTAAAACGAAGTCTCATTGCTGCAAATGATGAATTAACGCATTGAGATGCTTGCTTCAATTTGATAAGGAGAATGCAGTGGAGGTTTTAACTTATCAGCTGCCTGACGTAATGGATTTGAGACTGACTGCTTAATCTGTCTGCAGACATTTTGCAGCTGACACACAATTGTTATCTCGACTCCGCAACATTACACTAAACTTATGGTGTGTGTGTGTGTTTTCATTTTGGAGGCAAAATGTTTGATTAAAACTGTTAGTTGATTTTTTGGTTACCCGTGAATTGTTTTTTAATTTATGTCTTTTAAGATCCTTTTAGTTAAGAAAAATGAAAACCGTTTTAACTTTCTTGATTATAATACGCTCTAATTAATTTATGCATACTTTTCAATGATATTTTCAACAGATGTAGAGAAGGAAGAACAAATAATTTCCCTTTTCACATATTATATTTTAAAGCACTTTTTAATAATTTGCAGACCGATATAATTTACTAAAATTTGTGATACTGATGGGAAAGAATCACCTTCAATTGCTAGAAACGCTTCCTCACCTTCGTTAATTTCTGATTGTGGGTCACGATTTACGTATAAGTCACGGATTTGGATTGGGATGCAAACGTACCTGCAGATCCTTGATCAGCTTGTCGTGCACGCTCAAGAAGACGGAGGCTTGCTCGAGATTGGCGCCCAGTTGTGTCAAGGGCGGCGAAGTGTCCAACACTTTCAGCTGCACCCAGTCGCCACTCTGAGAAATCAAAATGCCAGTCAGTCAGACCAATTTCTCAGAAGCTGAGCGCCATAAACGTTTTATTTATACTCGTATTAAATGATTTCCAACTCTACCACAGCGACTGGTTTAAAATGGATTGTGAAACATAGGCATTTTAATGCAGGTTGCTTTTTTAGTTCAGGAAAAAATTTCATTTGGTTGAAAAACTGGATCAGGAGAATTGGGATTTACTCATTTTTAATCTTTCTGAATTAAATTTGCTGTAAAATGTTTACTACATCTCGTATCAAACGCTTGAACCGTTCAACAGTTTTACAAATTTTTATCCCAGTTAAATAAAAAAAAGATTCATCTGGTGTATCAAACCTTGATCAGAATTTCTTAGAACAATAAAATGAAAGATCTAATTCAAATTTTTATTTGGAGAAAGCAGCTTGCATGCAGCTATAACGATAATGGAATATTAATTAATCGAATTGTGCCCGTGGCACTGTGAAGCCGATTTGGAAAAGCCTTTTAATCCGTCGCGTATATAATTACGCGCATTCTGCTCCATTGTGCTTTTGAAAGCGTATTTTGTGCTGACCTGTGCGTATAATTATGAGGTGGGAGTGGGGGCCTTACCTGCAGAAGGGCGATGACCACGGTATTGTTGCCGCTCTTGAGAGCGATGGTGCTAATGGTGGTTGTGGCGGCGGCCGTCTGTGGCCTGGGGGCGGCCAGCCCCAGCAGCAGGGCGGCGGCCTCCTCGTTCATCTTTTCACCGCTCATTCATGGCACGATTCACACACAAAACTGCACAAATGGACAACCGAAATTTAAATTTAAGGGGTAAATTGCTCTGCTGAATTTAGGATAGTAAGTTTTATTAAAAAAGGATCCATAAATTAAACAGTTATCTAGTCCCAAAAACTTTTCGGTTGATCTAAAACGCTACGAATTAATGGATACAATTTTTAAAATGTTTTTAAAAATTTCAAAAATTATTACTGTGGTTCACAAATTGAAAAATAATATGTAAAAAACCTTTTGTATAAGAAAAATTTTGTATGAAGTTTTGTTTTTTCAATATAACAATGAAACAAAACGCGCGGAATGTGTTTTTGAGTTTCAAATTTTTGGCTATCCCCGTTTTCAAAAATTCGCTTCTCGTGGAATTTTAGGATATAAACGCGGCCGGGATGTCAACAATTTGAGTTGGAATTCCGCGTCATTCTTGAGTCAAGTCGAAAATCGAGGCCATTGTGCCAAAGTTAAATTTAAATTAGAAAAAACTGAAAAGCGGGGACTTAAACTCGGCTCGGCGGGAACAACTTTCTCAGAGGTTGCTCAAATGCATTCTCTGCGAATGAGGAGCATCTGTCAAGTTATTATGTAACTCGCAGGCCTTGAGAACAGCTGTGGATCGGCAAAAAATGAATGGGGCACTACGGTCGAAGATCAGATAAACGTTCAATCTGAATTTATAGCGCCTAGATTTTTACCGTGCCCAAACGTCGTAACTAACTATTTTTTCAGACAAAATTAAAATATCTTGGCTCTCTTTGAAACAAATTTAAATCAATTGCCCATGCGAAATTTTGGAAAAAATTTGGTGATTTTGCGAGGGAAAATAAAATCAATTAATTATTATTATTTGATCGGTTCATCTCTTTCGAGATGGGCAACCCCCTGACAGCGAACAAGTCGCCCAGTCCAGAAAAGAACCAGCTCATCCCCGCATAGGGGTCTTTTATTGAAACGCCTGGACATTATTATTCTTCCCATAAAATTATTTCACGCATGTTGGAAAGGTGCAAAGCAACAAGCAGCGAGTCGAAAAGCTTTCGCAATCCTTCCAAATCCGTATGGGATCGTCATTGCAAAATGAAAGAGGATCAAATAATGCAGTCGCTCGATCTCAAAATTCGCTTGGATTTTTACATAATTTGCAAGTGCACTCAACAATGCAAGCAAACGGCTTGGTGTTCAAACAAAATGAAAATATAAACAACTGAAGTTAATATTTTTCACAAACTCAATCCAATCATATAGCACGCGCCTCAAAGAGATTTTAAGCAAGAGTAAATAAACAAAATTCCAAAAATACTTTTCCCTCACTTGTTTACAATTTCGGAATGTAAACAAATGTCATCTCGCGAATTCCTGTTGGGGGCAACACCACAAATCGACAATGCCTAAATTTGCACCCGCCAAGATCAAGATTTCACGCCTGACTAAAAAAAAAGCCGGCTTTTTCGGCGGGCGGCGCACATCGCGTGGAGACTTTTCTAAAACTTGCGCCGCGAA
Source organism: Cloeon dipterum (assembly GCF_949628265.1). Taxonomy (NCBI): domain Eukaryota; kingdom Metazoa; phylum Arthropoda; class Insecta; order Ephemeroptera; family Baetidae; genus Cloeon; species Cloeon dipterum. The sequence goes on from NC_088788.1 coordinate 19,147,562, forward strand.
ATTAGCACTTTTCCCGCACGCATAGGTCCAAAAATGTTAATTGCACATACAAACACATCGGGGCACGAACACAGAATATTTTACGCACAGCAGGAGCGGCGGCAGCGGCGGCTAAGTCGGTGCGAGCTGAAAAAGACTGACTACGCGAGTTAGTTGGTGAGTGCACACACAAGCCTGCCTGGCGGGGCACACACACCACTTCGCCGGATTTTAACGCGACCTCTCTCTCCGCTGCTCGCGGGATCACGAAATCGGCGCAGACGCATATTCACAACATTGGCTCCCCGCGTGCGTGGTCCCGTGCTAAAGCGGACCGCATTTTTCCCTTTTTTCAATATGTGCAAAAAATGATCTAATCCTGTTTGTTCCACCCACACCCGTAAAACAAACATAATTTTCATTCCATATAATTTGATTAATTTATTTTCACTTATTATTAAGAATGATTCTGGATATTTGGTTGAATGCTGATAAAACAATTGTTAATTTGTTAGTCAACAAGACAAAAAATAGGCTTCTGATAACAAAAAAACACGTCAAGTCAAATCCTAATCTGGACTTAATTGATTAGATGAAATTATGCTCAGAATAATTAATTTATTTTCCTCCATGGTCCAAATTTGACTGTCAGCTGTGAGCCATAGAGCTCCGATTAATTTTTAAGCGCCTCATTTATCTCCAGATTTGTATTTGAAATTTTTCCTAAACACATCATGCACAAAAAAACTTGCGATTTTGCCATTAAATTTTTTATTGCGATCATGTCAAATTTTTACTAAGCAAGAAATTCTTGTAAAATTTATTAGAACCAGAAATAACAAGTTTTTCCTCATTCCAAGGATTTGATGCGAGCAGCTGCATTGTTCATTGAGAGATGCGTCGTGTGGGAAAAGGAGCGGGCGCTCCCATATATATATTATTTTATCTTGCGCACAGCACAGCACAATTGGACAAAAGTGGCCGCCAAAAGTGGCACACACAGCAGCAGCAGACGACCGTTCACCATAAATGTATAAAATGCAAACTGGTCTATGCCTTGCCGCGCGCAGCCGGTTTGCTTTCACGCTCTTTGCCCAAGTGTGTTTGAGCTGCAACCCCGTGCAAGCGCGGCGAATTATTTTTCGCATTCGGCGTCGAGGGGTGCATGTGAGGCCTTCAGAGTTGTTGGGCCCTCCCTTTGTTTGTCGCCGAGATGAGAGACGGCACGGCATGACTCACGGCGGACTGCGGGTGAAAGCGAAAGCGTCAGACTTTTATTTAGCACGCGCGGCGCTGGCCCCAGCAAATGGCTCAATTTAGGCAAAATTGCGCCAAAGTGCGCCGGACAGGTACGCAAGGCCGCCCGACCCCAATGCGAATGTTCAAGAATTTGCCGTTTCTCAGGAATCACGCAAGCAGGCACCACGCTGACTGGTCCAGCGACGAGATTTTTAATCCGATTGTGTAGTATCGTTAATGGAAAGGCTCGTTTCAATTTTTCGCATGTCATTTTATTATCAACTCTCCTATAGCATATACAAATGCTGTTAAATAAATTAGGGATTTTTTAAATATCCAATTGATATACCATCTTCGATTTATCATAAAAAAAGTTAATAGATACCTGTACTCAATAAATAGAGCAGCTGAAAATCCAGTTCTAAATCCGTTGATCTCAATTTTTTCCACAGTGAGGAAAATATTATATTCTCGATTTATATTCAACATTTCAGTAAAAGGAAAAGATTTAGGAATGTTCACTGGTCCTGAGTGGTTATTTTTTACTTTTTCCTTGTGCTTCAAGATGTTAAATTTTAAAATAGATTGGCTGATGATTCATTTTAAGAACTCTTTAATTCAATCCAATTTGATTTAATAATTTATCCATTGATTCGTGTGAATTTATAAGGCTAGAAAAGAGGGGAACCGTCTTAAATTTCACGGCTGCTGCCTTTGTTGCTCAACTGACCATTGCCTTAGGCTGTTCACTGGAGCACGGAAGTGAAAGATAGTAATTATTGCTAAATTTACTACATCGTTTTATTTATTTTTCATTCAAATCTTCCAGAGCACAAGCATAATTAGTTTTGAAATGTTGGACAGCTAAGGTTAAATTCAATTCAAATTTAACTTGACATAAAAATTCTCCATTGCAGTCAGAAGTATAAAAGAGCTACCCAGCAGATCATTTAGTATTTACAAGCAACCGAACTTAAGAACAACAACTGAAAAATTGCAGAGTAGTGTAGCAGAATAAAATGCTTAATTCACAATTTCAAAACTCATTACAGTGAGTCGTAACGTAAAATGTCCCTTTTAAATCACAAATATTGCCGCCGTTCTTCGAACGAGGCGAGAAAAATGAAACGATAAATTCCGCCCGACTATCAGCAGAAAATCAATTTCTTCAGGTGAATGGCGATGTACAGACAGACACAGCAGCTGCACTCCCCACAAAAGTATTTTCATACTAAACGCGATGAGACCATCCGGTTAGATTTGGCAAATCTTTCCACTTGTCAAATCAAACACCAATAATCTATACGAGCACTTCTATCCATCTCCCTCCTCCCTACCATCCTAGCACTGTTCTTTCAGCGGCGTGATGATTTCGTGCACAAATTTGCAATGTTTTGGCGAACAACTGAACTAAGCTTAAACAGAATCAGGCCAAGTTGACCGGGGCGCTGAGGGTGACACCCAGGCTGTTGATATCAGGAGTTGACGTCTCCAGGTTCTTGAGCAGCTGTGTCAGCCAGTGCTTGGTGCTCTTGTCGTCGGCCAGGCACTCGCCAAAGGTGCGGTCCTTCAGCTGGTCTGGCAGGCACTGACGCAAGGCCTCGCGCGCTCTCGCGTTGTCGGACAGGCGCAGGTAGCATCTCACTACGTGCTTCAGCAGACGCGACGACGGCTCCTTCGCCAGGGACAACACCATCTTACCCTGAAAATACAATTCAAGTTTTTTCCTTAAGTACTATTACAATAAGAGAAATCATTAATTTTGCACTTGAATAGGACTGTGAGCTTATTTTCTCTAAAAATATATAGGCAATTATGGTCTAGACAAAAAATAAGGATGTATTCGGATACTTGTTGAATTTATTTATTAAAGATATTGTTTCTGCGATCTATCAGAGTGATTGTGAAATATTTTTGTGTCTGTTAATATGTGAATTCTTGAAATTAATGTAAGCCAGCAGGAGTTTTTGATTTGCTAAAACGTCTTTTTATAATTAAATCGACGTATTTTATCAAATTTTATTATAAATTATGACGTTTTTCACCTCAATGTGTGTGAATATGTAAAGAATGTTCCAAATTACTCTAAACGACCCTTAAAGAATTTATTCCTGGTGCTGGCATCCACTTAATCATGATACTCTATTGAACAATAAAATATCCCCTGGGGTTTTCCTTACAAGATTGGACACTACACACCACAAGAGATTCCTTATGAAAACATTTTAGAAGTCTCAGCCAGCCACACTGCGCCATAATAGCCGGCAAATTTATGGGCACGTGTTCAGCCGCCATGAATCTGAATAAGCTGAGCCGGCTGCCAGTGAAAAAAGGTCGAAAGTTAAAAGTGTATGCGAAAAATATGTCTTCTGGCTCTTCCGGTGGTTAAGAACTATTAAACCTCATTATCAGTCGAGCCAGCCACCAGTAAAAATGACCAGCCACTACCGGGCAAATAATTCGGAAAAGCTGGTCCTTAAATGTCGCGGCTGAGACTTCTAGAAAACATGTAATTTCCTCTTTCCGTAATCAAGTGTTGGGATTTGATCTTGTGCCAGATTCTTACCAGAATCATGGCGACATGTGAGAAGCGGTCGTAGGTCTGACAGATGTAGCTGAGGCCGGACTCGTCGAGCAGGATCTTCTGCAGAATGAACGTGGCGACAGTCTTGCTGAGCTCAGAGCCACTCTCCATTATGCGAAGGCAGAGCGGTATGATTTCAGTGGTGAGCAGGAAGGTGATCACCTCCTGCTCGTCAGTCTTCACCAGGGCGCCGATGACTCCAAGGGAAGTCAGCCGCAGGTACTCAAAGGGACGTGTTTTGCTCACAGTGTACAGGAAGGGGTAGAGAAACAAAGGCAGGTGGGCTTGCAGAAACGCAGACCTGTCAAAACAATAAGATTTTTTAACATTCTATATAATAATCTCTATGTCTTTAGTACCTGGTTTCAGGATGGCTGGCCACGCACTGCAGGAGAGCCAAAGCATTGCAAACCCTGTTTGACTGGTGAGCCGTCAGGGTGGCAGGGTTTATAGCTGGGTAAATATTGATAATTTCCTGAAAGAATATAAAATTTGTATCTCACTGTGTCACAACATAAAGCAAATTCATGTTTTAATAAATCAGAATAATAATGAACAAAGAAAAACTCAAAGTCAATCCTTTTCTCACCTGAAGGAGGGAAGCAATAGTGCCAAATGAATGCCATAGCATGGGCGCCAGGTCATGTACGGACTCTCGCTTTTTGCTTAGCTCAAGCAAAGCGTTCTCCCTGATTTCAGGATTAGAGAGCTCCACGATCCACTGGTAGAGCCGCTCGTTTTCTGGGCTTGACTGCTGCTGAGAGGCGGCCATCGATGTGCTCTTACTGGAAACACGTTTTCAAATTTATTTAGTTTCTAACAATTCAAGATTACTTAAGCTCTACGTGGGCATACTATGTAGCTGGTCAGGGTAAATTAAGAATGAATTTACGGTACAAGTTATTTCAATCACACAATGGAATTTAATTTCCCCCGGCTTTAGAATTGAAAAGACCGCAATTTAAATTGTTGTTAAGTTAATTGAGTAAAAAAATTGATAGCTAGGATTAAAACTCGGAAAATGATACCTTTTCGAGTTCTTTCATTAATTCCATAATTTTCTTAAATTATAGGGTTTCAACGTTTCACGTAATGAAGTTAAACCATTCCAACACTACATAGTTTTAAGAAGAATGCAGTCATCGATGGACTGTGTGCACTGTGTGCTGCATATGGAAATTAAAATGTTAAAATTTCCACGGGAAATCATTAGGCACCCTTACAATTTTCTCGCAGGGCAGCTAAGAATATAATGCCGAACTGAATTAAACTTCGATGAAGCGTCCGCGGGCAGTACTTCAGCCGTAAATACTTGATATTTCGGAATTCAATTTTCAAGAAGCGTAAACACATGAAAGACTGGGTTCACCTTTTTGGGAAGCAACGAAGCAACAACAGCGACAAAAAGGAGCAGCAACAGTGGCGCCGAACTAGACTAAAAATTGAAAAACAGGGCGCGAAAAAGGTTCTATGAGGTATGAGTCCAATATCCAATGTGGCCATTTAGCCCATTTAGATTCTTACAAGATACAAGATTATTTGCTCAAATATGTGATGAAAGTATAAAATTAGGGTAATTTCGGTCATATTAAACGATTGCAAGACATGTTATAATTTTTAATGCTTGCAATGTGGTTCTAGTTTTCTCTTCTGCTATGATAAATTTATTCGTAAGCAAGAATGAGTCATGCAATGAGCGCCATTTTTCGTAGCGGAAATCTCAAATTTTGCCAACCATCCAAGGAGATTCTAAAAATGCCGCGCCGTTATTTGAACCGACGCGCACACCATGCTCTCTCACTTGGCGCTTGGCGGCGGTAGCGTCGTACCGACTGTTGGCCTATGTCCATTGGATTGGTTAATGGCGGACGCGTCGTGATTCCTTCGAGTCGTTTGTGTCCCGCTTTTGAGCCATATTTGTTAAATTATTCTCATTCGAGTTCTGGATTCGGTGCTTAAATCAGCAGCATAGCATGCTTTGCTACGATGTCAGCACCAACTACGGTGCCCGTGTGTAGCAATCCGTTCAATAAGGCGAAACACATCCGAGTCAAAGGACTGCGCAAGGCAAGCCGAAAAATCCTCAAAAACTACCCCAACCTATCGGCCGAACAGCTCCTCTGCAACGGTTGTCGAAAGGATTTGTCGTCAAACAAAGTTCAGTACGACGTGTTCCTAGCACAACCTTCCACTTCTACCGTCTCACTCGAAGAAATCTCACCTTCTAATAACAGAAAGGTACGTATCATACATTCCCTGAGCACACGCTCAAGCTCTAGAATACATAAATTATTGTTCATTGAAATGAACAAATAATATTACGTGCAAAATTTTAATAATATTACCTAAAGGACATTACAGACACATTTTTGTATCAAGTTTTCTCTCGCTGCAACTCCCAACTGAAATGGAGGGAAAATGAAAAATGTGTTTTTTGTCCACACATGAATATAATATGTATGTAGATAATGTATCTATGTATCATATTAACAAATATTCATAATTTAAATTTATTTTTCCACGTTGAGCAGGGCATTGCACTTCTTGTTCTTACCCAGGCGTAGGATTCATAGCGGAAATGCATCACTTTGCCGTTTTTATTTCTACGATAGTAAATGAACTGATTTTTTTTCTCAAGTTGTATATCTAGATATATACATTAACACCATACACCAGAAGCTCATTATATGTAATTAAGTTTTGTGAGTTGTCTCAATAATTTTGTGTGCAAATGAAACTCATCAAACGATTTCAGTAACAGGTTGGAAGACAAGAAAATAAATTTTAGCTGTGTGTACTTTAACGGTACTGAAACGTATTTTTGGCGCTAAAATTTACCGGTGGCTAGCGAAATCAATAGAGGAGTCTGTCCCGATTGAAAAAGTAGAATTATTTACACAAATTATATCTCAAATTGGGGAAAATCCGAAACACCAGTCTGCCTCAAATTTATTGGTTGGCTGAGGAGTCAAGAGAGCTCAAATTCCTCTGTCAAAGTAACTTTTTCACTTCCACCTTTATTTTTAGTCAGTCAATCCACATAACAATGTTGGGAAAAAAAAAACACTTCTTTTTGGGCAAGAGTGGGGGAGGCTTTCATGGATTGAGCAATGAAAATATTGTCCGATCGGCCCGATCAGAATTCAGAATCGGACCTAACCTTTTGGTTGATCTAAAATTCACTAAACAAAGGTGGAAAAGGTTAGAATGTGGCCACTGGTGGCGGACGCCGCAGACGCTGGCAAAGCTAGAGTCTTAAAAGGGTGTGCTCTGAATGTTTCAGGCGGGAGCATGAGCCACCAGTCTCCCCAGGGCGCCACCCGGCGCACCCCCACCGCGCCTCCAGACTCCTCTATTGGTTCTAGCTTGCAACAGCTGTCGCCTGGCTTCGCAGGCAACCTGCCGCGGTCTTTGGTCGGGGGCCAGCGCTACCCCCGACTGATGCCCGGCATCGGGTCGTTCGGCCTCGGAGGCCGCGCCGCCTTCGACTTTGACGGTCCGGACGCGGTGAAAACGCCTTCGTTGCTCGACATGGCCGAGTTCCCCACACTGGGCAACCGCGGTGACCCGCTGGTCACCCCAAACCCCACGCCCATCAGGACACCCTACGGCATGTTCAACATGATGAAACAGCAGGTGCGAATCTGTTCATGAGGGGCTAAGCAATTGGCTGGGTGGCTTTCCGCCAGGGTTCGACCTTTACCGCTTGTTAAAATGAAACAGCTTCTTTTCTGGCTAATGAATGTGTTCGCTAGAGACAGAAATAAATATGGCGTTGAGATTCCTGGGATCTGTGATTAGTCGTTGCAGTTTCTCCAGTTCTCATGTTGTTAAAATTAATTTGAGCTGTTTGTGATTGAAGAGAATAATTTAACTTCCAGTCAATCCACCAGTTGGGAAAGGCTTTAGCGCTGAGAGCTGCCAACAGATAGCACCACCGTTTGTTTACAAATTTTGGGCAGCTCCTTGAAGATTTACGATTCGATCCTGATACTGTGTTCTCAGCGTTTAAAAGATTTAATTTGACGTGCTTAGATCCAAAATTGGTTCCGCCAATCTCAATAGAAATATGAGAAATCAATTTTATGTGCTCTACTTTCATCCGCGATTGGCTGAACTGATTTTGGCAGATTTTGGTCTCGGCACTTAAAATAAAATCATTTTACGCCAAGAATGGACAGAAGCAGGATTGAATCTGAAATTGATTAAGGAATAGAAGAAAAATTATAAATGTACAGTGGTGTAAACTATTGGAGGCTCTGAACAAGTAAAGACAACCAATTAGTGAATTGGTGTCTCAAATTTAAAAAAGAAACGCGGTAAAATCAAGCCCTGGCACATTCCAGCTGGTAGTCTTTCTGGACTCTCTCTTATCTTCGCAATCAAGAAAGGCTGCCAGCTGGTAATCACGCTCATTTACCGCTCAACCCGGGCGAAATTCAAGGCTCCAAGTGAATTAAACGAGAAAAATTTAAGGTTAATGGCAGCACTTTCGGTGAGCAGGAGGCCTCCGAGTTCAACATATCCTCCGAAGATTTCCCTGCGCTACCAGGCACCGCGCAGAGGAACCGAAGAGCCTCGTCAGACGACAAACCCTCTGCCGGTGGCCAAACGGCGCCCCTGTCTCAGCCCCAGAGCGGGGCCGGCACGGCCGATCCCAACCGCGCTAGCCGGGCGCCTGGCGCTGAGCGGCATGCGGCGCAGGAGCGCGGCATTCAAACACACCCCGACGGCAGGGTGTCCAACATTCCCGCCAGCATGCTGAAGGATCAGTTCGGCATCACCGGTCTGCTCTCCTTCATCAGGGTGGCTGAAACTCAGTCAGACCTGGTTAGCCTCTCCCTCGGCCAGGACCTAAAAACGTTAGGTAAATGACAAGTCCCATTGCGTATTTTCTTGGACGGGAAATAGAAATAAATTTAAATTAACCAATTAAATTTGTTAATTTTGTATTATTCCTTTTCTTTTTATTTATAGTAAACTAAAAATATGGGTATTTTTGTTATTTATTTCATTCAATGGTAATGGTAGACTTTTATTTTGCTTTATTTTTTTTCTTTTTGGGTGAGACCTAGGCTAAGCCTTGTGTCGGTCCGTGTCCTTTAAAGATCGTCTTTGACGAGGTTTCTGATCACGCCAATCGATTCTTTGAGGGTTGAATTAGGTAAAGTGGATATTTTTTCCGACCACAAAGTGCAGCGCGACGTGCATAGCAGCACAAGTAGAACTTTATTTACCGCCAAAACAATATGAATCTATATGCGAGAACTGCGCATGCGTCAGAGCTGTTGTTGCCGGCGGTTGACGTGTGCCAGCTCTGACGCATGCGCAGTTCATATTGATTTGGCGGTAAATAAAGTTCTGCTTATGCTATGCACGTCGTGCTGCACTTTGTGGTCGGAAAAAATATCCACTTTACCTAATTCGACCCTCAAGAATCGATTAGTGTGCTGGGAAACTTCGTCAAAGACAGTCTTTAAGCAGTGCAGAGGGACAAAGATTCAAATTCTTATTTTTCTCCCACATAATTTTCCCCAGTGTTGCATCATAGACAATGGTAGTAAACCATACCTTCTTGCAGGGATGAATCTGAACTCTGTCGAGTCCGTGTATCCCAACTTTGGAGGTCCATTTGCGGAAATGCCGTGCCGACCGCAGGACATCGACTACCATGTACCCAGCGAGTATCTAATAAACTCCTCCATCAGAGGCAAACTGCCGGCGCCCAAGTTGTCCATGTACAAAGATGACCTACTCTTTTACTTCTTCTACAACTGTCCCGGAGATGCGATCCAAGCTGCGGCAGCAGTAGAACTGTATAATAGAGACTGGAGGTACCATACGGAGGAAAAGGTAATGGAACAAGGCGCTAGCACTGAATTGAAGCTACTTAGTGACAATGAGAGTTCGATTTTGGAAACCTTGCATTTCGCTTTTGTACAGCGATTTTTCTATTCCATCTCTGTTTTGTATCTTCTGTCCTCTAAAATCAGACTGATACTCAAAATAAATCCGTCACAAATTGAAAAGATTTCCCTTATTTGCACGTTTGGAGTCCATACCCCTAACCCTTGATTGTTTCCCACAGCTATGGTTGACAAGAGCGCCGGGGGCGCCTTTGGTCGAAAAGACTTCAACTTACGAGCGATCCACCTACTTCATCTTTGATCCTTCGCGCTGGAGCAAAGTGGGCAAGGAGTTCATGTTGGAGTACTCAAAGCTGGAAGACCGGCAGGGTGTCTCGCAGCACGTGTTCATGCCGCAGACGATGTCTTCGTCGCCGTCGCAAAGTAATGCCGCGTCGTCGTACATCACGCCCATGGAGCAAATGCTACAAATCACCTGACCAGTTTCAGTTTTTCTCACTGTCTGCCGCGATGTGATTTTTCAGTTAATTTCCCATGGACTTTTTTCAAGTATGAATAATTATTTGTACCGTTTGTTACATGAATGGTTGGCTACCTGATGAATCAGTAATAAAATCGAAAAAAATTAAACCAAAGTAGTTTAATTTATTTCCGTTATATCGATCTTGAGCTCTGGTGTGTTTTGTGCAGGTAGTTACACGGCAATTTGATGATGCATTTACACAATATACTCAGAAACAATTATTTACTTGCAATTTTAAGTTTTTCATCTATTGTGCTTGCTTATCTATTTAAGGCTTTGGAAAGAATTAGGTGAGGAATTCAGAGTCCTCTTTAAGCTGCGGATTTCATCCCTGAGGATGGTTGAGGATTGTTCAATCCTGACAGCCTTTTTGTCAGTTAAGATGAAACTGGCAATCAGGGAGCAGGATCTGACGCCCTTAATTGGTGTGTCTACATCATGTAACAGTGATTAAATCCTAAACTTGCAGAAGCATAATGTTTGCATGTTGCTTTCCGTCGATTTGATTTCTTAAAATTGGAAACAGCTTAATTTCTAACTCTCGCACTTGACGATAGGTTAACTGGACCGTGGTGCAAGAAGCCGACAACAATGAGGAGAGTGTGAACTTTGTCGTGACTCCTGCGCCTCATTCGACACCCCGAATAAAGATGAAGACGAGCGTGAACAACAAGGCTTCGACCAGGGAGCCCATCAGCTACAGACGCCTCGTGGTGCCGTCTGGCATGCGTTCCATTTACTGGAAACACTTTGGGTTCCCTGGATCGGAGAATGGAGAAATTATTACCAGAGACCGCGCTGTCTGCTGCATCTGCTACAAGGAGATCGCCTACGCTGGAAACACAACCAATTTGAGGACCCACTTGAAGAATAAGCACGCCCAGAGTCTTCAGGTTTGATATTATATTTTTCCTTTTGCTGAATATTGTAAGAACTAAATGAATAATTCTCTTCAACTTTTCTAATGGCTGCAACTGCTACCCTATTCGAAAAATATTGTAGGCTCACTGTCTGAAATATCATCCCATTAAAACATAAAAAGAAAGAAATGTACACACGCAAGAAATTTATTCCATTGGGTATTTTTAAATTTAATAAATAACCTGTGCGTGCACTTCTTTGTTTTATGTAACTTATAAGTTGTTAAGAGTTTTTTCTCTGATTTAGATCAATTTGCAGCACTGATGTAAGAGGAAAATTTTCTTTGCAGGAGCTTGAGCTGGAGGATATCACAGTGCAGAGGAAGAGTGTGCCAATGTCAGGCTCAGGTGTGACTAAACGCAAGTATGAGGTCGCCACCACCATGCATGACATCGTCATCGATGGAAGCGACGTCGCGCACAACGCAATTCACATCAAGCAAGAGTTGGGTGGCGGGAGCAGCAGCAGCAGCAGCAAAAAGATGAAGCTGGATCCTTTGCAAGGGATTCTCAACTTCATCTTCAAGGAGATGCAGAATCCTAGCATTGTTGACTCAGAGGGATTCAGAGATATGATCATGCAGGCAAGTGCTTCTTAGTTTTACTTAAAAAAATATGTTCTGAACCGGCAAAGTCAAGATTTTAGGCCATTTTTCTAGCCCTCTTAAATATTCATATTTGTTGCAGGTGAACCCGTCAGCTGAGATTCCTTCCTCAAGCCTGGTGCATCAGATGATCCCAGAGCGAGTGCACGAGATCCGCACCAGAATCCTGTCTGAAATCATGAGCCTTAGCTGGTACAGTGTCAGCGTTGAGGAGTGGCAGGGCGTGGACAATCAGCTCTTCTTCACTTTCATCATCAACTGGGTGCATGATGAGCAATTCCACTCTCGCACACTCTCCACCCTCAAGTGGAACGAATTGACACAGGAGACAGTGCACGTAATGCTGTCCACTTGGGGCCTTACCCAGGAGAAGACCGTGGCCATTGTGGTCGCCTCTGCTAATCCAACTCTCATCGATATCCTCACTGATTGGAGCCAGGTACTGCTTAGTTCAAAAATTTCTTACACTGGGGTCCTTAAGCCCCATTGAGGATTTACCCATAAATTTTTCCCATCATAACCCATATCTTTTTAAACATTCCCATTTTCTCGCTGAAAATACAGTTTAAATTTAGGTATAAAATAATACTAACAATGAACAAGAATTAGTTCTATAACTTGTAAATTAATTCTCTAACCTATGATATTTTGAAAACTTTAAAACATTATTGTTAAAATTGTTACCTCTTATGTGCATCTGCTCTTTTAAATATTTATGTTCCTAGACAATATTTTACAAATGAAACTTAAAAAATAATTCAAAGATGTCAATCCTCAGCAGGCTCTTTGATACGGCTTCATTCAATCTGAAATAATTATGCATTCAGGTGGTGCCGTGCTTCCTGTTCGCCATACAGCAGGCCGTGAGTGGCATCCTCAACATGGACGAGATGCAACTTCTGCTGCTCAAGTGCCGCTCACTCATCTGCAAGCACATCACTACTGAGGACGCGCTCGGCTCCATCAATCTGGAGTACCAGAAGATTTGGACCACCACCTATGAAATGCTGGAAGAGTTCATCAACAGACAGGACGACATCGATGCACTCACTGTTTCAGATGATATGCGACTCAACAGACAGGATTGGGAACTAATCCAGGTAGGAACAAATTACTATTGAATTTTTGTTAGGATTGATGTTATTACGTTTGTTACTTCTATACTCGGTTCTAAATGTTTTTGAATCATACTCATCATCTTAATTTTTCCATTTTGTTGCAGACCTTGATTGACATTTGCAGTCCGTTCAAAGTTACTATCCAGACGCTGCAGGAGGACGAGCCAGCACTCGTCTCGATCATCAAGCCCCTTTACACTCAGCTGGTAGCCAACTACCTGCAGATCAAGCCTGAGGACACTGAGTTGGTCCGCAAGTTCAAAAGCACTTTGGAGAATGGCTTAAACACCTCATACAACAATGGGGACAACTCACTTCTTCTCGAGACAGCGGCCTTTCTTGATTTGCGATTCCGCATGATCAACTTCATGACTGATATTGTCAAGAATTCAGTCACTCTAAAGGTAAGTGTAAACTGGGAGATTTCAAAAATAATTTTTTCTGTTTGCCTTCAGGTGAAGGCAAATTTTCTTTAGTCATTTTTACTTAAAATTGATCCAACAATTAAGGACATTTAGCAATATTGACTAGGACTGGACAGGAATAATTAGTTTATTGATAGTGAAATTTAACGACAGTTTATCTCTGCAATGTGCAATTATGAAATTAGGACCAAGAAACAGATGAATTTCAGATTTTGCCAAATTGAAGATATTTGATTTCAAACCCTCTCTTCGCGATTTACTCAATGGTGTGTGAATCACGAGATAAATTTTCCCTCTGGCGGACTAAACCATGGTTTCCAGTATGGAGGCAGCACGCAATCTTTTGAGCCGATTTTCTCACAAATTTAAACGGCAAGCTGAAATTTTTTTAGCCTTTTCTGAATTTTTAGATAGTATTTCAAGTAAAGGTTAAAAAGTATTTTTTATAAATTTTCTGTAAAGCTTTTCTGTAAGGCCGTTAGATGAGTGAAAGGTGATATCAGTTTCAACACATACCCTAAAAGTCAGCTTAAGTGTTTTTGCGGGGATGTTTTTACATGTATGAAAGCTATTCAATAATAATTTGAATGTTTTCTCACAATTAAACCATATTATCATGGTTGAGGAAAAATCTGAGACATCTCTTCCATTGTAAACGTTGTGTTCAATATTTTTCAAATCTTAACTCGTTCTGTCCCCCATCACCTTTTTCTACTGTCCATTTGGGTTTTCAGGTGAAGAACCAGATGGGCGAGTCAGCAGAAGTACCGTTGACAGTTTCGGAAAGCGTGAATCCGCCTGCTAAGAAGATGTCTGGCATGGCGATGCTGCTCGGCAGTCCAGTGCAGACACCAAGCACAGTTCGGGCCACTAACACGATCCGCACGCGCAACGAGCTTGAGATGGAGCAGTTCAGCTCCGAAGAGGTCGTGTCTTTTGAGATGAACGCCCTGAATTGGTGGCACGAAAACGACGCGCGCTACACCAACCTGGCCAAGGTTGCCAGCAAGTACCTGAGCGTGCCAGCGTGCGTTGTGCCGGCCAAGCGCATCCCACACTCTATCAGGGAGAAATTTGAGCGGCAGAGGGCCTCAATTTCCCTCGACATGGTCGACATGATGGTCTTCCTCCATGGAAACCACTTGTAAGTAAGTGCTATGTCAGTGCACCGCGGCAGCAGAAGCGGCAAGGATGCGTTATCAGAATTTCTTGTATGGTCCACCAGTGAGTTTCCTGTTATTTACACTTCAATTACTGCAATTCTGAGCATGGACGGATTTTCACTTCTCAAGTAAAATTTTTTATCTTACTTAGACAAGACTACACCTTCAACCTATCATATGCAAAGTTAACCATCTTTTTATCCACGAAGTTTGTTAGCGCTTAAGTCTCGTCTTTGAAATAGTATGAAAATTCTAGTTTTACAGCCAATTAACATCGCCTTGGCTAGAGACTGCAATTAATTATTTTGCTATTATATCTAGAATTCATACTGCAGCGGCGCCTGATCAGTTTATTAGTGAAGTGTTTAACAGTCTGAAACCATCAGTGACTTAGCTTAGTGATGATGGCTGACAACGCGGCCCGAAAAGCTGGCTGAGACCTTTAGATATAGCCGAGTGAGTTTCAATAATTAAATATTTGCATCTGGTTTATTTGAATGAAGCTATGTTCATTAAGTGCCGTTTTGAGATAAATTGCGACTAGATGTGTCAGAAAGTTTGAAATAAATCTCACGTTTCGGCCTACACAACATAGTTTCAACATTGTAAAATAAGTTAAGTAAAATACCTTGTGTACACCTTTTTTAGATGCGTCTGCAAGCTATTAACAAATTATCTCATAGTCCAGCAAAACGAATGCAGGCAAATAAGATCCTGTATTATTTTATTGCGATCTGAATAAGGCTGTTCTATGTCATTGCCGTTTGGATTTCAAAGTTAAATATTGCGTAATTCAAAGAAAAATAATTTGTTCTTCAATTTTAATTAGACGTGGACAAGTTATAATCATTCTTGATTTTTTTTAAACTTCAGACTTGAAAGCTATGGTTTTGGTAAAATAATCTTACTTGCACACGCCTACAACAGTTGGCAAGTAACGAATCCCTCTGACCGACCCAATCGGCATTTTTTTCCACGGTTTAACTTTGCTTGTGAATATTCAAATAGTTTGAGCAAGGAGTGCAGTAAAACAATGTGTTTCTTTGTGCTATTTTCAAGCATTACTTTATTTTAATCAGTGTGTAATGTTATTTCATTTGTTGTTTTTATCACGATTTGTAAACTAAGTTCACGTTAATTTAGCTATTTTTCTAAATTAAGATATTTCAATAAAAGAATTTCAAGTGCTTTAAAGCCTGGTTGAAACAGTTCAGTGTAATTATTTCCGTTCGTAATTATAAAGAAGCACTGTAAATACTCATGTTCAGTGGGGCTGCATGACATACTAAAATGTTAAAATAACATCATCTGTTGGAATGTATTCTTTTCGACTATCCCAAACAAATCTAGAGTGTATTTTTTATCGATTGGATTAATAAAACAAAGTATCACGATATGATTCTGCAATTGAAGAAGTTGAAAGATAAAATTATGTAAATACTGAAAAACAATAAATGAGAAAAAAAGTCTTAGAAATAATCAGATAAAAACAGACTTCATTATGCTCACACCAATAAGTTCGACATTAACAACTGCAATGATGCTTGAATGTGTAAGTAAATTAACACAAACATTTAACCTCTATGGCACCAACAATTTTCTATACACCTTAAACTGTACAAAAATATCTACTAGTGTGCTAGTGAGTGTATGGCCGTATCAAGAATCCCTGAAAAGAGGGCCATTTAACGCACCAACCAGCTTGGAATTAAGTCAAGAAAATTGAGCTACTTTATTGTTTGTTTTCTCGTAGAACAAAAGAGACAGATGATGTTCCAAGAGAAAGCTATGATTTGGAAAGGTTCCAAGCAGCGTCACCCGAGCTGTCTCCACAATTACCTAGTTTAACCGTGGATGGATTGCATATAAAAATACTATTCTAATAAATATTAATCAGCAACAGTAGTTATAGAATTGAGGAATTTGAGCAGAGTTATTGTTTCCATTTAGCTGGCGCTGCCGTTCAGTATCAGTGCAACTACACCATTCGCATGCTTATAATTAGCAACAAAGTCCGTTTCATTCTTCCCTAAAATGCCGACCGTCATTTGGGCCGGATCTTCTCATAGAAAAAGGTCTGTTGCGCACCACTGGCCCCAGCAGCCTGAGCTTTCTTCAGCGAGTACGAGAACTGCTGCACTGCAAACTGGTAGAACTCGTTTTCCATAATCCAGATCTTACTTTTCTCAATTAGAGCCACGGTCTGAGGCAGCGGGTCCGCCTTTTGGCTTGTTTTCCGCAAGTGAGATTTACTACCTGCAACGAAAAATCAAACAAACCATCCTGAATTATGCAATGGCAAAGAGCAATAAAAATTAACTTCAATTTAAACTGAAAATGCGGGAGAAATAGACTATATATTTCAGATGTTTTTTTTTCAGAACTGCTAATAGAACGATCCGTGGAAACCAAACTGTTTCTAAAGACTGGTCTTAAGCCATGGTTTTAAGCCTTATTATCACTTTTGTACTGTTGAAATTAATTTCACCTTTTTACATTAAAGTCTAACATTTAACATTTTAGCACAAATTTCAATATTTTTTTTTCTTAATTAAGAAGAACAGCACCAAAGGCACTACAATAAATTAATTTTAAAAAATTAAAAAACCGGTTATTTAAATTTTTGATACTAAACAGAAAAATAATGACAGATAAATATTTCTCTTCTGGGTGTGAATTGAACGCATTTTAAATCGTGAAAAATCACAACCTTAACATTAATTTGGCTTTTTAATAGTTCTTAAATTACCACAGAAATGAAAATCGCGTGAATTTTCACTGTGATTTATTTGAAAATTTACAAAATGTAAAGAGTTCTCTTAGGTGAAATTTTCACCAAATGGTAATTAATTCGGTTATTTTAACCTCCAAAATGTAAAGAGTTCTGTCTGTTTTTGATGCCTTAAAATAGATGTTAGTGTATATGGCTTTCAAGGCAGATGCACTCAATGTTTGCATAATGCTCAAGTTGAAATTAGAAGCAGCTTCCTCGGTGCATAGTCTAAAAATAACAAATCCTACTTTCGCAAGTGAAAAAACCCGTGATGACTGAAAAACTGATCAACTATAGTATTTACACTAAAAATTTCCACTAAAAGAAATGCCGAAGCACAATTATGCATTTGCAAAACAATTTAACCAATTTAGACACTTTTGATAATAATTTATGATTTTAAATGTGGTTAAAATGACTTAGATTGTGATAATTTGACTCTTCCGCAACAATTGAAAGCTCAGAAAAAATTGACCATCTAAATTTCACAGCCCTATATAGCAACATGAAAAGAAACCCAGATTATGTACTTCGTGACAATGAACAATTTCTCTTATATTAACGTGGATATCCTAATCCTATTTAAAACGAAAGGAAAGATATGCAAAGCAAGTTAAATTCATATTATGTGTAATCAAATTCTCTGCAAAAAAAAAAACATTTATAAACAGCAAGACCCATTTTTTGTAGTTTATTAATTTTTGAATTCCGTTTAATGATTAATTTTAGAATTAATTAGAAATTAGGTAACAAAAAACTTTGCACTCACTCAACGCAAAGTGCTGAACTGCGCCATGGAACATGGAGGGCAAGGTAACTTCAAGCAGGGCGATAAAGTCGTCCATCTGCTCTGTGACGCCAACAACAAGATAGTGCTCCAGCAGGTTCTTCTTGGCCTCCTGCAGTGCCCACTCGTTGCCCTTTTCCCAGCAGGAGGGAGCGTGGCCGCAGAAGAAAGGGATCTGCAGCCACATATTGTCAGGACTGCAGTCTTCCAGGTTTTGCTGCACGCACTCATCAAATGACTGAAACGAGGTTTAAGTTTTACGCAGCTCGTCTGGTGAATAAAGTGAAGACCTACCACATTGTCTCCGTGCTTCCTTCGCACGAGATGAGGCCTGAAGTCATCACCGTGTCTTAGAAAGTAGTAGTAAGAGACAAGCCTGTCTAATGGCTTGCGCACTACGTTTATGTATACCGGCCTCAAAGGAGTTCCAAACCTGAAAGAAAGGAGTTTAAAGTGTCTTTTTTTCTATAGATTTGCATCAAAAGTACAAGTCAAAGTTATATCAACAAAACAATAATCACAAAAGAATTTGAATTTCAAAAGGTAAGGCGTTGGAACAATATTCATGCTCACTCAACTACCAGGGGGACACCAAACCAAAACGTAAAAAGACATAATTGAAATCCTGACGGATCTAACGGCGCCTATCATGGCGATTTAATTATTTTTTTCTGTGAAAAAAAATCAAAAATTGTAGAAGGAAATATTATCTTTACAGAATCGCTCACTTTTGAAAGTCAACAAAGGCAAGGTGGCCATGAAAAAAGGCAGGCCGCATCTCCCGCCAATCGGAGACATTCTGCACTAAGCGCGCCTGGCTTGGCAGCGTGAGGATGTGCATATTGGCTGAGATGTTGAGATGGAGAACGTGGAAGGCATTAGCCTTGCACAGGTCGTAGGCCACGCCGACGAAGCTGGTCGAGCCAGTTTTGGGCACCCGGTTGTAGATGACCACCAGATCGCGCTCAAACTGCAACTCTGATGAAGACAGTTTTTGCTGCTTTCGTCGCTGAGAGTTAAGTTTGGACAGATCTCTCTCTGGAAAAAATTGGCAGGTGTTAAAATTAATTTTTGCAATTGTTAGCAGTGTTGTACCTAAATGCAATCTTGATGTATTGAGCGTGTCAATTTGGGCCTGCAAATGGAACAAGATGAGGCCCAATATCAGGAGGCCAGCGACACCAAACAGCATCCAGGGCCTGATGGAGAAGCTTCGAGGGCATGCTGAGACCATTTTTATTGCACCTTTTTACCTTTTGATTATATCATCTTCGGTAGACACTTGAGGACCCTGAAACCAAACACTATATTTCGTAAAGAAAACTTATTATGCAACAGAAAAGAAATACTTGGCAACTGAATCAAAATAAAATCTTGCATAATTTTTCTGTTCATTGAATTCAGTGGAAGTGTGTATTATTAAGACCAGATTGAGACCTTCCAGGTCTTCGCATTAATAATTGTAATCAAACAATTTTAAGGTCCCATTTCAAAAAGCCGTAATAATTAATACATACGCCTTTATAATAAAATTGTTCGACTTGTCAAATAATTTACAGAAATAATTTACTACATAGAGATGTTCTGTATGGCATGCAAAATAAAAGTAACTCGTTAACACGAACCCATAATTATTTCCCCTATTTTGTTGATTGCTGCAGAGCTGCACCATCATTTTCCAAAGCAACAAGGATGTGTCAGAAGTCGAACATGAACCATGGTGCTCAAGTGATACAAAATCACCTGTTTGAAATTTGCGTGTTGTCCTTTTTTGCTATTTTTAAGTTGCAATCGCTTATGTCTGATCTGAAGAGTAAAGAAGTACACATAGGGTTCCAGGATAACTTTTGATTTGACCACGCCCCTCTTGGTCTCCTCTGCGACTGCGGTCTGTGGCGCTACTCCTCCCTCTTCGCGGACGTCGCGGTCATCACGTTCTCGCAAGCTGACTGTGAGTGATCCAAGTCGATCGAGCCCGAATCGCGAAAATCATGCTGCCGACCGCAAGAATTGGAGCGTCCGGTCTGACCAGGTCGTCTGGACCTGTCATTCAGCGAGCCGCGTGAGTTTATTGAGACCTTAGATTTATTTTGGGGCAATCTGAATTGGACTGGAATTTTTACGTGTGTACTCACACCGGTCACCTTTTTATGACCTCTGTAATCATGTTTTTCGCCGTCGGCTACATCAGGCTACACTCTGCAATCGTCAGCAGATTAATGCCACCGTGATTAGTGTGATTGGGTCGAGTGGTTGCTTAATAATAAAAACTTAATCATACATAAATGTACGTTCTGTCTACAAATATTAATAACATAAGAGAAAATTAAAACTGCTTTTTGAGCGGTCCAGAGAGACTAAGAGTACAGACTATAAAAAGGTTTTGCCCACTCTAGTTTAAATTTAAATTCTATAAAATGTTTATGTACATACAATTAATTTTTTCAAGTGATAATTATTGGTTTTCTGTCATGTGCCATATTATTTTTTGTCATTACAATGCTGTTTGTGAACGTTTTTAGATCATGGTGGTCCCAGGTGGAAATGGGTCCTCCCGACGCCATCCTTGGAGTGACCGAGGCATTCAAGAAGGACACTAACCCCAAGAAGATCAACCTCGGAGTTGGAGCTTATCGTGACGATAATGGCAAACCATTTGTCTTGCCTAGTGTTCTTAAGGTATAGTTTCTAAATATTTATATTATAAATAATACAATTTACTTGCCAGGCTGAGGAGCAAATGAGGGCGAAGAAGTTGGACCACGAGTATGGTCCCATTGGAGGCACTGCTGAGTTTTGCAAACATTCTATCACTCTTGCCCTTGGAGACAGCAACGAGCATGTTGCCAACGGACTGGTATAATTCATAATATAACCCACGTCGAGTTCTTACTATTCGTTCATTTCTCTGCAGAACTCCACAGTTCAGGGAATTTCAGGAACCGGTGCCCTGCGCATCGGTGGTGCTTTCTTGCAAAAGTTTTTCCCTGGAAACAAGACCGTGTACCTGCCAACACCTTCCTGGGGTAACCACACTCCAATCTTCAAACACTCTGGATTAGATGTAATTAATTTTCTACATTTTTTGGGATGTGTTTTTTCTATATTTTTCTTTACAGGTTAAACAGTATAGGTACTACGACCCGAAAACCTGCGGCTTTGACTTCCAGGGCGCTCTTCAAGACATTGCGGTGAGTTATATTTGAAGAAAATCTCCTGAATCTAGCTTATTTCAATTTGCTTCCTTAGAAAATCCCGGAAAAGTCGGTCATCCTGCTTCATGCGTGTGCACACAACCCGACTGGCGTTGACCCTAAGCCAGAACAGTGGGCTGAGATCTCAAAGGTCGTCAAGGACAAGCAGTTGTTCCCCTTCTTTGACATGGCCTACCAAGGATTTGCCTCTGGTGAGTTTTGACGCTTTAAATGGGTCTAAATCAAAGCCGAAGCAATCCTAATAACTCGCCAATTAAATTTAATTAATTTCAACATTAAAAATGTTATTTATTTGGAGTCATAACCATTAGAGCGTATACAAGATCTCATTTTACCCTCTTGTCCACTCCTGCTCCGGTCGTCTTCACTGTTTTTTTTTTCGTTTTTGTTTTTTAATGTCAAGAAAACATTCTGCCCAGTCTGGTTCCAGTTGTACTAGCTCTGGATTTAAGGAAAATTTTTGACACTAAAAATTTACTCAAATTTGTTAATTTTATATATAAGGGGTACATTAATCATAAATAATATCAAATATTCAATATTCTAAGCGATTGAGTTGCACTCTTTAACCAACACTACTATTTAAAAAAGTTACAAATTAAATGAGAGTCAACATTTAACAAAATTGTCAAAACGAAAATTTTTCAAAAGAGTACTTGGAGTCTCCTGGTAATTTTCCCATATTTGCAGAGAAATAATGTTCTTTTTTCGGTTTTGCCTGTTTTTTGTGCTGGTTTATACGCAGAATTGTGTGCGCTATAATTCCCTCTGTATACGTTTGTCACTTCATAAAATTAATATGAAATTGTCTCTTTACTCTTTAAGGAACGATTAATTGAAAATTGATTTCAGGTGATGTTAGCAAGGACGCAGCGGCTGTTCGTCTCTTCCTGAAGGACGGCCACCAGATTGCGTTGGCTCAGTCCTTCGCCAAGAACATGGGTCTCTATGGTGAGCGAGCTGGCGCTTTCTCCCTGATCACCAGCAGCAAGGACGACGCTGACCGCACTCTATCGCAGCTCAAAATCATCATCAGGCCGATGTACTCAAACCCCCCGGTTCATGGTGCCAGAATCGTGTCCGAAATTCTTGGAGACGCCAACCTCAAGTCTATTTGGTAAGTTAAACTTTCTGTTCTTTCAGCTCTAATTTTCAGATTTGGTAATGTTGCATTTTGTCAAGTAGGGAATATGGAATGTGTGGTGATGATTTATCAAATCAAAGTTACAATTAATATCTTTGAACAGTTAGGCCAAAATATGAGTAATTTGCCTTTTGTTCTTATTACTGAAAATCTTAAAAATTTTGGTCTAATTAAACATTTAGTTGGATCACAATAATATTTTAAATGCTTGTGTTTTCTAGCAAGGGTCTCATACGTTTTGATATCTGAGATTTTAACCTGGAAAAGCTAGAGAGCTATATCAAACTCTCAAAGATTATATAATATCTGAACTTGAGACTTTTTTTTAAAACAAAACCAAAATAGATTCTTTGTGGGGAGCACAGGGTGCAAGAAAAATTTAGTCATCAAGTAACAGGAGGAAGTGTAACCAGGATGTGATGCAGTTAGAGAGTTTTTGCTGTACAAAGCTAAACTAAACCTTTCTTGTTTTAATTTCAGAATTGAACTCAATCTAATTTATGGCGTAATCTGCTTGTAGATTTAATTTTATTCCTCAATTGTCGTCATCCAACAATAACAAAACCCAATGAAATGAAAAATATATCAATTCAAAATAGCTAGCAAGTAACTTCTGTGTTAGCCATTTCTTACGTGCGTCAAATAGGCATCTGCGTCATAGAATTTCCTCTAGAAAATAAATACGTGGTGTGAACGCACGCTCAAATCAATTTTACCCGGCTCAAGACAAAGCAAAATCATAAAGAGATTTGGCCGCGGCCTTGAGGATTTTGTCTGGATAGCAATATTGGTTGGTTGTTGCGAAGTTATTTGGAAAGCCCTGGTCAGTCTATTTTATTAACTGCTGCATAGGTGATAAAAGCAGAAGGTTATCATCGGTAAAGGCATGAACGAGCCACGATCGCCCCTTTGAATAAGTACATTCTTCAGTTAGTCTGTAAGCAAATGTGGCGAAAGACCAGTGGGTATTTAAATAGCCAGGCTTGGGATTAGCTGAAATTACAATAAAAACCAGTGATCCAATTGATTCCGTTATTGATTTTTTTCTAGCAATTTTAAAATTTCACCTCATGACTGTGCAAGCAAATGAAAAGTTTCCTTCCCCATCTAATGAATTTTCTATGGTATTTTATCATCTTTTTTCACTGTATTTTGAAATCAAATTCAAAATGGTTTTTAGTTTTTATTAGCTCCTTAATCCGCATTAAACTGTTGAATCAAATAAATTTTTCCACGTACTGTTCAGTGTTCACACCACGACAGGCTACACAAATTTCAAGGTGGAGGAATAAATAATATCAACGCATGTCAATGTAATAGCTAAGGGGAAATCAAAATTTGCTTCAGGTTGAAGGACGTGAAAGAAATGGCCGAACGCATCATCTCAATGCGTACAATGCTGCGTGACAACCTTGCCAAGGAGGGCTCAAGCCGCAACTGGCAGCACATCACCGACCAGATCGGTATGTTCTGCTTCACCGGCATGAACCCCGCTCAGGTGGAGCAGCTGACCTCGAAGTACAGTGTGTACCTGACAAAAGACGGCCGCATTTCCATCGCCGGAGTCACCTCGCAGAACGTGGGCTACCTTGCGCACGCCATGCACCAGGTCACCAAGTAAGAAGTAAGCTCCCACCATTTTCTCCTGGGAAAAAACAGCATCTTATCGCCACACGTCGATTTCAAGCCTGACGTCTTTTGCAAAACGCAAATTTTAGAAAAAGTATTTTTCCAAATTTTTATTTCCAAAGATTATGTTTTGATAGAAAAAACCCGTACATGCCGCAGGTGGCAAAACATTAAGTTATATAGTAAATAAATCATTGTTGATTTTCTTGTTTTAATATGTTCATCGAATAGGGATAGGAGAAATGTATCCATCTGGCTTATTGTTAGATCAAACTGCGCGCTTTTAATTTGATTAATTTATGTCACCAGTCGCTTTGCCAACTGAGAATTCAGTGTAATAAAAAACACCGTTCATCTCAAAGCCGATTTTTATTGATATCTTGGTTAAACAGCCTAAGCAACATTGTAAAGCTTTGGTAGTAGCAACAAATATAATTATGCAATAACATAATTCTTTTCCTCGACAGTACAAATCAGGTCAACCTGCAGAATATAAAACATTCTGAAATGCCTAGTTTTCAAATCTCACCATCAGTTAATTAGGATTTTGTCGCATTATTAGCACCATACCCCATCACAATACTCTGCTTTCTGCAGTTGCCGCCTTGTCGAACACCAACGTTTATTAAAATGAAAAAAGCATGATCCTCATTCTTAAAATCTACTTGCCCATTATGTTTTTTATAAAAAATAGAAACGGTTATAGGTTACATATATATGATGTAAAGCGAAAATAAAGGTGTGAGCTCAAAATATGAAGTCCCACGATGAAGGGGAAGCGATAGACAATGGCGCCGTTACAATGCTGTGTAGGTGAGGCGTTCTCCAGTGTTGCTCAAATGATCCTGAGGGTTGCTGTACACACAGCCCGTCACTTGGGGAGTTATTTGGCTGGGCATGTAAGGCTGCGGAAATGTATATTTAATAACCATTCAGGTTAATTAAAAAGTTATTTTACCTCATTGATAACTGATTCAAACAACGTCAGCGCGTCGTCGTTTACATTGGTGCTGGTCACACTGCCATTAAAGCCAATGTAGTCTGGGACAGGAGTCTGAAAGAACGAAAACCATTTTAGAACCATTTTCAAGCCATCAAATTAGCAATTCTCTCACCTCGCTGAATTGGTCAAAGCTCTTGATGATTTCAGATACTTTGATTGTTTCCATCAAATCATGCGCCTGACTTGACATTTGATCAATCTTCATCTGCACTTTGTCGTCCTAAAATAAGTTCAAAAGTAGTTAGTACATAAATTAGAGCCGCGAAATATTCAAAACTTACGTATTTGTTCTTTCCAGCGACAATTTTCATCTTCTTCAGTGCAGACAAAACCTTTTCTTGCAGCTTGACCAATTCGGAATTTTCCTGCTGTTGTCCTTTGAATTGTTCTTCGAAGGTGTGGTCTTGGGGTGGAAGAACGACAACTTTCTTGCTCACCACAGATGTCTGCTATAAAGGGTTGATTATTATTTCAGCGCTAAATCAATTTGTAACAAAGCTCACCTGGGTGACATCAACATCCATGACTTGTGCGCCGCAGGTGTTGCCTTCTGCTGGTATGGTAATGGAGTAGGCTGGCGCATCCTGAGGAAGGCTGATCATGTCCTCAGAAGTCAGGCCAATATCCTGGATCAGGGTATTCAAAGGGTCTGACACCCGCTGTCTGCTCCTGCGACTCTAAACAAAAGAGGCGGAGTTGCAACATTAGTTTCTGACCAGAAGGTATAATATTATTTGCATTTTATTACCTTCTTTTGGGGAGAATACGGAATTCTTGGGACAGCGGTCCTGCGAATTTTGGTCATGGTGCCGTTGTAAACCAAATCTTCAATAGCAAAGTGCAAGCAGCAAATCTTTGCGTTGGGTGTGGGTTCCCAAGAATCGGGGCGGCCGCCTTGGCGAATTGCTTCGACCCATCTCTCTCGAATTTCAGGTTCACTGGGCAGGCTGGAAATTTTATAAAAATTTCAATTACCTGTTATACTTTAGTTACTTTAAATTAAATGAGTCGAGGCCATTTTAGTTCAATGTAGGATTTCTTTTTTTTTCTAAAAAAATTTACCAAACATCAAAATAGAAAAGAATTATTTTTTGATAATTTTATAATTGGTATTATGAAATTGATTTTTAAGTTGTGCT
Source organism: Cloeon dipterum (assembly GCF_949628265.1). NCBI lineage: Eukaryota > Metazoa > Arthropoda > Insecta > Ephemeroptera > Baetidae > Cloeon > Cloeon dipterum. The sequence goes on from NC_088788.1 coordinate 19,173,675, forward strand.
ATGTGCAATATTTCTCAAAAGATCACACAAACACACACGTTGCATACGTGAAAGATAAAGAAAATGATTATATATACATATAGCTATAAAAATAATAACTCACTTGTGGAATGAAATTCGCTTTCCAAGGCGATCATCCATGTTGAGTTGGGATGAATTTTTTCCACAACGGGGCACGACACAACCAGGCATTATGCTTAGAGGAGAGACTTCTAGGTTGAAAGTTTGAATTCTAGAATAGAACTGATTCTTGAGTGAAGCTATACCGTTCGACAACACCTCAGTTCATTCGAAGACTTTCGGCACGCTATATTATATAAAGCACAAGACCTTAGACTTTTTTGGAGTAATCGGTATGTATACCGATAGCAAATTTGTCTACTGCGTCATTGGCACGGCCGCACATTGTGAGTCAGAGGTGGTGCTCTCCAAGTGAACCGGTACTTAAATTCTTAAAAGAAATCGGTTCTTCAATATTTTCCAATGTCTGCTATACTTTATCTGCGCCCACGTCTTTGAGGTTAGACTTTGTCCGTGTAGCATTTTTAAATTCCGGTCCGATTTGCGTTATTCATTCAAATTGTACAGGAAATCAAACTCAAACCTCAAAATACCACTTCCTTTCCCTTCAAACTGACGCAAATTTTTAATCTAATCCACGTTATTCCGTTTTTGAAATCTGGATACAAATCTGCATGTTATATAGGGTTTTCGAAATGAAATGTGTTAAGGTTTATATTGGTAATACCTAACTTTATTTGATAAAGATATGAAAATATTCCTCCATTAGAAACAGACTACAGAAGTTTTAATGCGTTCCACAAATGTGGTCAGATTTAAGGACATTAAATGTCCACATAATTACCACAGCACACAGCGCATAACTTCAAACATAGAAATATTTTTTGTTCTTTCCTTCATGCATGGCCTAAAATATTTTAGTCACAAGACACAGTGACAGTAAAATGATTTAATAAAGTCATTTTAAAAACAATGCCAAACCGAAAAAACTGATCACATTTGTAGAAACAACTATGAACTAGAATGTAATTTTTTTAAGTAAATTGAAATTACAAAATAATATGAAATATAGCATAATGCTATGAAATGTTTAAATGATCATAGATTTTCTATGATAGAAACATTTCGGGGTTCTCCAGGACTGTGGCGAAAAAGTCCTCCTCAAATAGAGTGTCGAATTTCTCTCCCTCTGTGTTAGAGGGCATGAATGGATCATTCTGAAAATAAAAATAATTTTTTTAGAATTTTTGGTAAGAGTAGCAACTAGCAACTTCTAATTTACTTCATGCATCAGTGTTGAGGCCGAGTCAGGCATGTTTCCTTTGTCAACAAACAGCTTAGTGAAACTGTCCAGCATCTTCTGCATTTCCATGGATTTATCGGGGTGCTGCAAAATATTAAAATGAATATAAATTAAGATAACCCCAAAAGCCGCAAGTAGAAAATGGGCTAACTCAATATTACACAAAAATAACACCTACATGTTTGGAAACAGCGATGTTGAGTTTCTTCATTTTTCCCAAGATCTCTCCGTAGAGGGAGAAACAAAGGTCGTTGTCAGCAGTATTCTCAGTACTGTTTGCCGGAGCCTCAAAAGTGTGCACATTGGCTGATTTGACGACCTTCTTAGTCTTGGCGTTCTGCTGCTCCACCTAAAATCATCACATCCAAATTGAGCAAATGAAAAATTCTCATTGAATGTACACTATCATACCTCAACCTCCATTTGTTCTGGAGAAGGAGGGAAGCTGTACTCGCTTGAAGTTCCAGGCGTGTCGGGATCGAAAACGACGTTGGTTAAGTCCAACAGACCTTGGTCAAAGTCAATCTGGGCCACATCATTAAAGACAGTGAGCTCTACACCCTTTGAGAGTTCGCTTGTTAAGACCTCCTCGACGGCGCCAATCTCTTCCGAGCAAATATCATCAACAAGGTTCTTGTACGCCTTGACCATTGCAGCCTTATTCCTGCGGGGAGGCTGCAAAATAGAGTCACGGTAAAAATTGTAGGTCATTGATCCACATCATTTAATAACAGGTGTGTATCAAGAGGTCTACGCACTTTTTTCTTGGTGGCCAGGGGAATGTCAGGCACGGCACCCTTCAAAATTTGCGTGCCCCTTTCGTTGAACTTGATGTCCTTCAAGTTGAAATGCAGGCTGCAAATCTTGGTGTTGGTGCCTGGCTGCCACTCCTCCACGCGGCCTCCGATAATGACAGCAGAGATCCATTTGTTCCTTATCTGCGTGTCTGCAGGGAACCTGCATAAAGGGCAAGAAATTAATTGACATCCAAACAAATAAAGCCAGTGTCCAGTAATATATAGGCATGAATAGTAACAAAAATGGTCCTTACTGATGGAAGGTGACGTTCCTTTCGTAGTTTCTGTAGCGAGTGTCGACGGTCGGCTTTGAGGAGTTTCTCCCGCAGCCCACAACACAACAGCCTACCATTTCAGCGACGCTGTCGCTGTGCGACAATCAGAAGTGTGACAAGGGTGTTTAACCACCCACTCCGAGGGTGGTTGGGGTTCAAAGAGAGAGATAACTATCTTCTGTTCTCCCCAAGAGAACGAGAAGAAGATTTTCCTGTTTACGGGTGGGAAAAGTGCGTATCAAAACAAGCACTACAAGCAGTATGGCGAAGCTAGACTTTCCACTTCCACACCCGCTGACATCATCTTTGACCAATCAACGGTCGTCCTCAGTTCACTCACAATATCATCACAGCGCGGACTGACCAATCCTGTAATTTTCGTGCTGACTTTCCTTGTGCAAAACGTGCTGAACGTGCTATAAACTCGCTAAACTAAATGAATGACTTCTCCCTGTCGTTGCTTGTGTGCGTGAGGCCAAAAAAAGTCTAACGACGTTCCATGGCTATGTATAGACTTGGTAGACTTTAAATGTTTATAGCTTTATATTATGAACTTGAGACCATGTAAAACGAGTCATATTATATGATATGAATGAGGAAACTCATCTCAAATTATTAGATTTTCTGAACTTGCAGGGTCTTTGCAGAGTATTTATTTATGGTATAATATTAATCTTATCTATCTTTCAACTGAAGCCCTGAGCCCTGATAACTGCTTTACACCTCTTGACGTATGGATATAAAAATAACAAAAATGATAAAAATGTCAAAAACACTTTTATAGCGCTGTACATTTTTAAAATGCAAAAATTTGTGTTTCCAGGTCCATATATATATTAAAGAAAAAAATTAGTGATGCTAGATTATAATTTACAAATCAATCCAGTGGCCCATATTTGATCAGGCTTTTTTCCATTCAACGTTGGTTAATTTGCCCCCCCCCCCCGAGCCCCCAAAACTATTATAATATTAGCGCCTGATCGAAATATTTTGGACTCTATTTCAGCACTCAATCGAGCTTTCAGCTTTCTTGCTTATGGATATTGGAGGCGAAATTTTCTCTCAGTCAGGCTAATGAAAAAGGCAAAAATTCCGCAACATAACGGCAAGCATGCAACCCGCGCCGCTGAACTGTTGCGCGGCACACGCTCTGCTCCAGTCAAGGCTATGACGATAATTTATATAAAAAATAATTTTGCTCTTAACTCAATTTTAATAAAAAAAATAGTATGAAATGTCTACAATTAAGTGTCGGTTGCGATAAATTTAAATGGCCAAATAATTTCATTAAAAATATCTTGCCGTTTTACTCTGATGGGGGCAATTAATTGTCTTTGAACACTGAAGCCTCACACAATAGGTTGAAGAGACTCTTGGACGTCTCACATACAGGTAATAATAAACACAAGATGCAGAAAAATCAATACATATGGTTCGTTTTATTTATTTTTTTCTGATTTTGCGTGTTTTTATTACATGATTATTTGAAGCGATTCCTTCCCCTGTCTGGATCATTATGGTGCGGTTTAAATTATAAAAAAATTGCGCTAAAAAATTATCATCAAAAAATTTTATGCTTGCTATTTTTATCCCACAAAAACTCTCGCAAGCAACAATTTAAGCTTAAAATATTTCAAAACAAATTATTACACCTTTTATCCCTTATTTGGCAATTGAATTTAATGGCGTAAAATATTTATTATGTTTTTTTTGCAATGATGACAAATAATTAAAAACATTCAGTAGTCAGAACATTCTCTGAGTTGAACGTAGATGTCATGCTTTGAGGCCAAAAAGAACTGCCGCGGGTCAAACTCAGGTGGGTACACGGTCTTGGGCGATTGCAGCACCTCAAAGTGGCGCAGAATGGAGAACAACCCCAGCTTGAGCGGCATTTTGGCGAACCGCATCCCTGTTGCACGAGAAAATTGTGAAATGAGGTGAAAATTCGGTTACAAGCCGGCAATACCTATACACTGGCGCGGTCCCTCGCCGAATGGCATGAACGCACACTTGGTCTTGACCGGATTTTCGTCACTGAATCTGTCGGGGTTGAAAGTTTCCGGGTCCTCAAAATACTGTGGATCGTTTTGAATGCCTTTGACTGAGATTGCTATGGCCGTTCCTTTCTCCAAAGTCACATTAGTGTTGGGAATTTTGTATTGCTTCGTACAAATGCGATTTATGACAGCAAGAGGAGGGTACATTCGAAGAGTCTCTGGAATATTTTAGTATATCTATAGTTCTTATTTAATTGTTAGAAATACGTAACTATGGTAAAAAAAAGGAAATTAGAAATATGAAGAAATTAAAAAAAAATCTCATTTAAAGGGAAATTTTTAAGGAATACCATTTGCAATTTTGTCCAAGTAAGTCAATTCCTGCATTGATTGGAAACTCAATATTCCGTCGTGACGCTGTAAAACCTCTTTGATGTTAGCTCGAGCCTTACGCTGAGCTTCTGGGTTTCGAGCCAATTCCATCAGCGTGTAAGTCAATGTCATTGAAGTCGACTCAAATCCACCGATGAAAAATACTAGTGCTTGGGCCACGATGTCATCGTCCGTCAACTCTAAAATATCAGAGTCACTATATACTACGGGGTTTTATACAGTTAATTAATGTTATACTGAGGCCAATGGAAGATTCGTTATTTTCGTTAGGCTCGTCGTCTGTTGAGCCCAATTTTCCTTTTTCCTTCAACTGGATAAGTAATTGCAAGAAGTCTTTTCGCGTGTTTCCCGATTTCGCTCTTCTATCCATTATTTCATGCACAAGATTCCGGAAAAAATTAGTCAGCTCTTCGCTGAAGACCCTAAATTTGAAGATATTTGCAATCTGGAGCGAAATAGGAATTTATTGATTAAAATTTGAAAATTATATACATCAACACGGCTTGCCTGAGGTTGGAAGAAAATGCAACTGTTTTTGAAACCCTGCACAAAGTCCACTTCAAACAGTTTTCTCCCCATTTGTCTGAATTTGTCTTCTGGATTTTCTAGCGAATTCACTGTGATTCCGAACGCACAAGAACCAATGACGTTGGTCGTGTATCTAGCGAGCAAGTCCTAAAGTCAAATTATCCCAATATAAAATCCAACGATGAAAACTTTATGTTATTCATAAACACTATTGCAGTTAAATTTTAATGAAGTTTGATCTAAATGAATAATCATTCTTAAGCGGAAACATGACTTCCAGTACGAAATTTACAATGGGGTCGTTTCTTCCTTTCATTGCAGATTTTGAGTACAAAAGTAGGCAACAGGCAAAATTCCATATTTAAAATTTAATATTTTTGCGATTTTTTAACCACTTGTAATGGTTGACCAGGACTGGTATTATTTTTTTTCTAAACAGACATTAATTCACACGACGCGCCTGCCATGGCTTTTAATTTGTAAAAAGTAAACTGTACTCAATAGTCCACCTAATTAAAATTTGTACAATATTTTGAACTATGATATCAATTGAGCTTCCATAAATCAACAATTATGAGCAGTGTGCGAAAATCGTTATTTGTTTTGAAATTATATCTTATATTTTATTTTTTATGTCTAAATATAATAATTAAAAAATAATTTATTGATTATTTGACCTTGATATTGATGTCTTGGCTTTTATGGCTCAGCATGTAGTTCTCGAAGCTAGTGGCGCACTCCTGCACCAGAGGGAACAGTGCTTTAATTTTGCCTGAGCTAAATGTCGGCGACAGCATGCTGCGCATTTCCTTCCAGTACTGGCCGCTCATGTTGAACAGATTGCGCGACTGCATGGGGTCGGCTTCTGGATCAATCTGAACAAACGTCTAAAATTAGAGGAACAAAAATATGGAAGAGCAATAATTCTCACTTCAAAGCCGTGGTCGACGAAGTGCGAGAAGTCGCTGATGAGGATCGACCTGATGAGCTCAGGGTCCAGCACGAGCAGCCCCGGCGTGGATCCCTGGAACGTGCGTGCTCGCGATTTATTTCTTGATATATTACACGTTTGCGTGTGTGATACCCTACCTGGAAGTAGCCGACGAACCTTTTGCCCTTGTTCTCAATGGCAAGTCGGTGGAAAAAATCAGCCATATGCTCGCGCAAGGACACCACGGGCCACATGGAGCCGATGAACGGCACCGCACCCACGCTTTCCACCCCTTTCCTCCGCCAGTATTCGTGGTTGCGGGTGCCCAACTTGAACACAATCAGCACCAGAACAGCCACCAAACCCAGCACGTACGCGTCCATCGGAAGTCTGTCCCAAATGCCCGCCCGTCCGCCTAGATATAATTTAAATAGCTAAAAGCTCTTTTGGGGGAGCAGCGTGTGCAGATTTTCGACTGTCCCTTCCACTCTTTAAAAGACGTCATTGCAAGTCTTTATGGGGTGTTAAAGGTGTCATCCTGATAACATCTTGAATTTATTTAGCACGTCCTACTACTCAAAAATTTATATTTTGGTTTATCATTTTGAATGTTTTTTTTGTTCCAATGCTTCCTCAAGATGATTTTAAAACAAACCCCTTTTAATGTTGTGATTTATTTTCTCAAAATTTTACAAGGTGTGTGATTTGACTATTTTTGTTGCGCAGGCTTAAACAAGGATAGAAGACGTTCAGGTTATTTTATTATTATCATTATTTTCTCACCAGCATATAGACCAAAAAGAGCGGGAACAAATAAATTGCAATAATTTACGCTCCCCAGGCGCTGCTTGCTCTTTATTCATGCGTAAATTGTTGAATGTGTGTGTGTGAGAGAGAGTGAATTATTTACTAGGATATTCTTTTATAAGAAATTCACAATTTTTCTGTGGCAAATCGTGAAATAAAAAGGGTTCAAAAAAAGCACAGGCACGCTTCATTAGTGTGCTGTTTGTTCTCAAACTGTTTTTAATAAAGTTGGTTGGCTGGAATAAGAAAGCACGAGAATATATGACTGTTGTCAAAGTCTGAGCTTCCACTTCCAGATGACAAATTTTTACACTTGCGCGCACATCTCAAACGCGCAGTGTTGAGAGTCACCACCGCACCTTGAACTCGTTTGGCTGACCTCGTTTTCCAGGAGCTGGATTTTTGGCAAGTTTCTTTGTCTAATTGAAAATGCAAGTCAAATATGGTAGGCTCCTTGAATTCAACGCCAGCGAAATCAAAAGAATTGCAAAGTAGCTCTTACTTTTCATATAGCATTAGGACGCTAAAAAGTCATTTCACGCAGTTTAAAGTGAGAGCAGTATAAGCGTTTTTGACTGCAGTCATTTACACACAATCAATATTGGGCTTTCTAAGATAAAATTCGAATTTAATTCAGTTGTGAATTCCACTGTTTAATCATTTAAGCTCAAGCACGACAAGCACGTTTGACGCAGCGTTTTTTAGCTTTTAAAAATATTATTTTCTATTCTATATTTAACGATATCACTATATGTAAAATGCAAAGCCGAAATTGTTACTTCTGAAATTTAGAGGATCTTATTTCCAGCTAACCAAGTCATAGCTTAATTTGAGGTACAGTGAAGGGATTATAAAAATTAAAAATAAATATTATTATTAATAAATGCACGCAGTATTAAATTTATTTATTAATGCATGTCTGAATAGTTAACATTAAATGTTGCGATCAAGAACGGTCAATTTCAGAGGCGATTGCGGAGTGCGAATGATTTTGCTGATAAACTTCAAAGGAGGCTGGTGCCATTCCAACTTGTACTCGAGCAGCATCTGCAGAAAAGAGACTCTTATAGAGCATGAAGCATTATGAAAATAAAAAAAACCTACTCTTGCAATGAATGTTTCCAATTCCATTTTAACGAACCGAGTTCCTGGGCATTGTCGGGTGCCGCGGCCAAACGGGAGAAAAGTGTAAGGATGCGCCTCGGAGGCTTTTCTGACAGGGCAACTATCGCCCTCACGCAGCCACCGCTCAGGGATGAACTTGTCAGCGTCGGGAAAGTGCTCATCAAGCATATACAAAGTGCTATTGAATATCCAAATGTCGGCTTTCTGGAATTTTAAGCAGTGCATGCAATTAATTAAGAGTGAAAATAGGAAGGAATTATTCATACGTCTTTAGGAATCAGATAATCTCCAAGCACAACGTCTTGTGGCAAAGTTCGAACAGTTCCATTAGTGACGGGAATCATTCTAAAAATTCCGTAACATAAATTCAAGCTATTCTCATAAAAGTCAAAAGTAATACCGCATAGCTTCTTTGATGCAAGCTTTCAAGTATTTCATATTGTTTAAATGTCCTGGATTCAAATCCTCATTTGGGTCTACTGGAGCGATTGCTTTCAGCTCTTGATACAGCTTTTCCTGTTTGTCAGGGTTGCACGCCAACAAGTAGAGTATGCTCCCTGCTGTGTTTGATGTCTATAAAACGCAATTTATTAAATAACAACTTAAGTGCATTTTTTTAACAAACGCCAAACCGAATCAACTCCGCCAAAAATTATGTCCATTCCCATGATAACAGCGCGCTTGGTGTTGGAATCCCGCTGTAAAATCCTCTGTAACACGCTCATATTTGAAGTGTCAGTCGTTTTAGTTTTTAAGTCTTTTTCCCTCGCTCGTTCGACGTATTTTTGAGAGATCCTGTAAAATTTTGAATTAAAAATTAATTTTACCGATTAAACTGTGTATTTCTTTACGTAAGCATGTTGTCCGCATTTTCAATCAATTCATTCAGTGCTTTTGTCGGCACAAACTTCCACAGAGGAATCTTCAGATCGAGTTCATACATAAGCTTGTACAATTGAGCAATGGAATGAATCAATATCTGTGCGTCGGAACCTTTGGCCAAATTTTTCTTCAGGCAACCAAGACGCGTGTCGTAGGAAATCAGCGAAATTGCTAAAAACGTCAACAATTAAAATATCCGGATATTAAAATGGGATTCTATATTTTTACATTCCAGCGACCACTTATGCATTTCATTGTGAAAATCATCAGGCATTTCCATTTTGTCATCCCTCAATTCCTTCACTCTGCGTATTTTACAGAAAAATAGAAATTATGAATTATTTCGATTGCAGCTCTCTCTAGCTTACAACTTGACGAAATCTTTTGCAACTTGGTCTGTTTTGGGGACGTAAAGATTCGCGACTGCGGTGTTCATCATTGGTTGGTTCAATATCATGCGCGCCTCTTGCCAGCTCTTCCCGTTCCTTTAAATAATAAACAACCAATGAGGATTTTGGTAAATACAAGGGAAACATACTCGTTGAAAATGCCTCGGAATCCCTCAAAGTAATCAGGTCGAACTTTTTGCCTGTAGTACTCCATGGATTCAAATTTAAAGCTCTCCGGGTACTGGCCCTCTCTTTTAAACACTTCGGCTATCACGACTGGATCAAAAACCATGATCATGTCTCTCCGACCGGGCAATTTGCTAATTTTCACAATTTTCCCGTATTCCTCCATCATAGACCTGCTCCACTGGACAAAGTCTGTCATGTCCCACGAACCTGATGCAAAGTTATTATTGCAGTTTTACTTATATTTTACTGTCTTGGAGCAATATAATTATTATCAAGAATAAGTAAAAGTAATGAAATTGTAATATAAATAATTAAAAAGTTAAATCAAATCCAATTAAATGTGGACATACTCAATTGAGGCATAAATCTCCAGGCATTCCCTACGATCGGGAGTGGTTTCGGGCCGGGAATGTCGTCATAAGTCTTCAAATGGTTGGAAGACGACGCAACTGCAGCCACAGTTGTTTGCGGCCTATTGCCCGCAAAGAGCAGTTTGCTGGACACAAGTGACCGCCGGTGCATCTTCAAATTTGCAAGAAACATCACGTCACAGTCGGCTATTCGTCAGCGAAATGAAATTCGGGACAGTCCCTCGATATTTACGTCTGTTGCAGAAGAGATAGGACCAACTGAACCCTATAACAACATTTTCAAAAGTTAAATTTAAGTAAAAATAATTCTGATCCGCACACGCGCAGATTATCGTGTTTCAAAGGCCAAAGAGATTGCAAATTCACCGAGCAATCGCAAATTCACAAGGTCACCACTCTATTTACGCAGGCAGCATTCACGCACAGTATTTAATTTCAGTAGATCAGATTCCCTTGAATAATCCGTTTGACTTCGACAGACCTCTCCAAGCTGTTACAGCAGGCGTAAAAAGAGCCTGCAAAACTTGTATATCAACGAGATCCTCTTTGTTTCCGCATTAAAAAAGTCAAACACCAAGGATAATAATGAGTAAGATGGGTGTGTTATCAAAAATTTAATATCACCAATGACAAAATACTATGCCAAAACTGATAATGTGTTTTATAAGAAATGTTCAAAGCTATCAGCATAACACAAAAGGCGTGTGTACTTGCAATTAATTGATGCAATTAAGGGAACGAAACAGCTAAAATAATTAAAATAGGTTATAATTCAAAATTTTCTCACCAATAAAGCTAAAAGCAGGGTGCGGTGAAGCAAGCGCAACTGGATAAGAGCGCGGCTAGCGAAAGAGTGGAATGGAAATCCAAATGATTGGTGTGTTTGTGCGCCTCCGCGTGGCACTTCTACAGCCTTGGCCCTCTTCACTAAAAGGTGACAGACAAAGTCAAGACACGTGGCTCTCCCCAATTGAAAATAGATTGGGACAATACATAAAAATTCAGATTAAAAAAAGTTTATTTTTGTTGCCGGCTATAATATAGTGATAATGAATATTCATGATACTAAAGCCAATATAGTTAAGGATTAAATTGTAATAATTTTTAAATTTTTTAACACTATATACGTCTTAATATTTAAAATCAGTGTTCGGAACGGACGAATTTAGGTTTGCGGAAAAGGAATTTTTGGTGATTATAGTATGCTTGGAGAATCAGGAGAGGTCAGATTAGTGTGAGTCTGTTTATTACAAACTTTAAAGCCTTTTTGTTTTCAAAAACAAACTGTGAAAAGATAAAACAGACAGTCAAAACAAATTATTTAAAAAAAGCTACAATGCTTACAATCATGGATTTAGTTTAATACTAATAAAACTTAGTTGGTGTGTTCCAATACGATTTTATGATGAAGTTCAAAGACATTTAACATACATTCATATTTCCAGATAAGAAATATTTTACTTGCATTTCAATATTATCAGATGCTTGTTTGAAATTTTAAATAGTACACATCAGTGTCAATGTACGTGCAAGCTTACTTACATTGGGTTCACTTAAAGAAGAGGTTCAAATGCTACGCCAAAACGCAAATTAGTTTTCCTTTCAGTCGTAATCTATTTGCGTAAAATGCTAAACTCAAATGCAAATGTCTTTCAGTTAGAATGCGCTCATACACAATTCTAACGGGAGTTTCTCTCGCCAGGCACCGAAGTCTGGACGCCTGCGCGCATCTTAAAATATGGCCTTTATTCTCTATGATAAAATGAGGTCATCAAATACAAGTGAAACATATTTATTCAAAAAGAAATAGTTTCAAGTCAGAGATACTAACTAATAAAAAAGCTACGACACTTATAAAATAACAAGGAATCTAAATATCTCGTTGCACTAACTGAGACGCAAATAACAATTAGTTCTGGTCACTGAACCCTTTTGTCACGGTGCCTGATGGCAGGGAGTCCAAGTGCAGCCCTTAAAGCTTGAATGACAGGCCATTACGCGTTTTCCCACCCCTTCATAAAGGCCAAAATAATATTGTTGGCGAGGAAAACATTGAGTACTGCGGTGGCGGCTGCTGACGCGAGTGTTTCAGGCGTCTGCTCATTCATATTTATTTCAAAAAGCTCGTATTCGTATGGGAACGTCGTTTGAGTGCTTATACTTAAAAAACACCATGCCTGACGCTAATAATGATAAAATGACTCCCCACGAATGCCACAGGAAAATGCATTTGTCAGCGAGAATGATGCGTTTTCAATTATTTTTTGTAAGCATATACATAGTGCTTTCTTAATGCATGATTTGAATTTAAAAATGTGAATTTTTATTGCTGGACGTAAAACAAAACACAAAGTATCAATATATTAAACTCAAATAATAACATGTACGCCAGCAGGTAAATAAAGATTTTTATCTATAAAAACTGAGAATCCTACAAAGCTTTTTTATAAAATATTATATGATATACTATTTCACAGTCATTCCAGAACCTGCGATTTCTTTCTCTGAAGGTAAGAAATGCGACCTATTGCTGTTCTACAAATTAATTTGTGATTGAATAAATAGATCGTGACTAGTCTTCTTCTGCAATTCTCACTCAATTACCATTTTCCTCGCCACAAAAGCGGCTTAACATATTGGTTATATTATGCCCTCGTGAAAATAGCTTATGTTGGAAGGAAAGGCAACACGCTGCTTTTCAACTGACATTGATGGATGAATTGCATGCCAAAACCAAGTAGTATGTTTACAGTAAATACTTGCAATGCTTATTGGTAGGCTTTGCGTGCGGCCAGAACATCATTTTTCAAAAATTATTTGTTGGATTCAAATACGTAATCACGCGCAGTGCTTGTGACGTAAGCACTTTGTAATGAACTAGCAATAAGTAAACATAGATATTCATAAAATTAATTTGAATAATACTTTGAAATTAGCGTTAATATTTACTACTAAAGGCTAATTGTATCAAAGGAACAATGATAGTACGTTAAATAGAGGTATATTTACTCGTACTAATAATCTAAGCTCTTGCTATTGGATATATAAAGAACATACAAAACTTTACAACACATAAAAGGCATTACATGCGGTTCCTATTTTTCATAATTTACAATATAGCTCATTTGTGTTCAACTTAAAAAATCAACATAATTAAATTAATATTTTCATGCTTTCTAGCTACCTACGTTGCTAAAATAGAGAGAAGATATAAGAGACTAATTTTTAAAGTGGAGAACATATTCAAAAAGCAAGATTGTGATTTATTTTCTGCCTGGAGTCTTGCCCCTTTTGCAGTGCAGCAGGCGCTGCCCAAAAATGTTTTTCTGTTTACTAGGTTAAATAAAACGATTTGCATCTTGTGCTCCATACTTTATTTATAGACAACTCTAAAAGAATGATTTGATTGGAAACGCTTTTATTCACTTGGGATGCTTAATAATGGCTTTCGTCAGGAAGTTAAGCGCATTGCTGTTAAAGCGGGGTCTCCACGTCTCGTAAACATCTTTTACCACTTGCCAAAATTTACCTGAAATAAATTAGGGTTTAAATATAGACTAGAATATATTTGTTTATTATTTGGTTTCTTTAATATTATATTTTGACGCAGAACTGAGATTGAGCGCCTTTTAAGTTTCATCTATGCTCGCAAACAATTTTATGAATGAGATCGTAAACTGATTATAAATGTGGAAAAGAGTAGTACTATCATATTTTCTTTTTTCCAAATTACCTGACGACGTTGATGGGAATTGAGTTCTGTCCAGAACAAATGCATGTTCCACTGATTGGAAAACATTTTTGTTGAATGTGCTCTGGTTAAATCCTTGGTGAGAAGCCAGGCTCCCAACAAGACTCTGAATGAATAGTTGCCACCTTGGTTTGAAATAATTGCCCACCACACCTGCCCACAACAGAACCAAATGAAATAGTTGCAGAACTTTACTAAATAGAACTATTACCTGACCACTGCTTATTGGCATAGTCTAAAATTTCTCCTGTTGGGCCCCAAAGCGTGATCTGATTGCGTGCATTAAATTCGTAGAGCTCCGATTCCTGCAACATCACAGCGATAAATTTCGATGAAAAAAGTGCATGGTATTTAACATTTTTCTAATGAGCAAAATTTGTGATATGAATGTGCTCATATATTTTTTGTTAAGTCTTCGATACTTCGAAATCATAACATGTTATTTAAAGAATTTTTCCGCCTGTTCTCAAATAAAAGTCTATCGCAATATTCAAAAGCATTTAAAATTGAGTCAAATTACCGCTTTGCTTTCGCCCCAGCTTCTTGCATCTCTTATCCATTTTCCGAGCAGAAAGTCTTCGTTACATTCCAAAACTGAGTCTAAATCAGTTAGGAGATCGAGCAGGAGTTGACCGTTATCTCTGAAAATAAAATAACCAATTATTCAATAATTTAGGGACATATAAACTTGTTCTAACAGTAGTTTCTTTAGATTTTTCCGCCTGTAGGCTCTGACAATCTGCGAGTGATAGAAGGCGCCCAAGAGTTGTAAATTTTGCCTAGTTACGTCAACGAAATCGTGCTGCAGGGTCAGCGAATTTTTCATTTTGGGCAGCATCTCGAATAAACTGTCCCATGCTTTGACCACACTGAGCGGTTGGTACCAAATCTGTGCCAAAATATCAACATTTTACGGATTCAAAAATGAGATGAAACAGACCAATGGTTTCAGCTTAAAACTTGGCCTTCTGCAAATCACGTATTTACCTCGAACTTTCACGTTAGTCAGGTTGAACGAGTACACGCTGTTCTGAAATTTGTAAATTTTCCTTTCTAAATAATTAATTGAACTGTGATACACAATAAACTACAAGCAGAAAATTCCAAGCTCTGAAAGCATGTTCTTGCTTAGTGCCATATCTGCGCTCCGCGTAATCTTGAATCCTATGAGTCGTCAATATAGAATAATCACTAATTTTTTTTACAGATCTGCTCTCACCATTGCGTCAGATTGACAGGTCCTCTCCTCCAACTATTTTCAAGCATCAAGTCGTACATCACGTAATTCTGGTTGATTCCCTCGGGAGTGATGCCGATTCCTACCATCGTGCTGTTTGGGAATAGACGAGCCTCACTTACGCCCTGAAGTTTTTTTTATTAATATGAAAAACTTAAACTTAAGAATACAAAGAAATAATGCAACCAATATTTTAAATTTGGAAATTTTCATTTAAAATGGAAAAACCTAACCTTGCGGCTATTCATCTCATTTCACGTTCATTCCTTATACTCATTCAAAAAATTGGAGAAATTATGCAACCTTCTAGACTGATGTGTCTAGCAAGTTGCATACCGCAGATTCTGTGGTTTATCAAGCAGCGCGGAACTATTACAGTCTATACTTGCCTGGTTAACTCTCTGTGCCGCACCATACAGTCCGAGGGTACCTCCAAAATTATGCAGCATGCACCAAATGAAAGGCTGGCCGAAATAAGAATCGAGACGCGAATACTGCTCACTCAGCTCAGATTGCAAGTCGAGGACCATTAGTCGGCCCTAAGAAATGGTTCAGAAAGTAATTAAATAAAAAAAACATTACAATTCACCTGAGGGACGCTTGTGAGCAGAGCCTTAGCCCTTTCCTTGGTCCAAAAGCTGTCGTGGATGAAGAGCCATCCCTGGAGGAGCCTAGTAATTAATTTCAATCTAATTATAACCCAAAAATTATATGCACACGAGTACCAAATTGCATCTGGATCAACAGCAGTCATTGCGGAAAAGGTGGCATACCCAACTTCGATAAGGTACTTTTCTTCGTCCGATGAAGGAGACATTTCGTTAAATGTGTCGCAGTTGTAAATGTGATCCGTCCCAAACTCGTTTACTATCTGAAATGTGTTAATGGTGTATTTACAAAAATGACACCATTTAAATTAAATACAGACTTCTTTCAAAAACTTTTGCCCGACAGATTGAAAAAGAGGATCGTTTGGCTGGAGCATAAGTGGACTGAAATATATAATTATTTAACTATCAATGTAGACACAAAAGGGACACGTTACCAGCAGAATTCGTCCTGAAAATTGTTCCAGCGAGACATTGATGTTAAATTAGCAGACGGGAATAGTCGGGTGATTGCCTTTGGGACGAATCCTGCAAAAGCAGGCAAAACTGGAGTCATTCCAAAGGCGCGCATTCTGTCAAGAATTTGGAGCTGCAGAGCAAGCGTATTTTCACGGTAGGATCGAGGCAAAGGACCTCCGAAGCCACGCATATTCCCCATGCGGTTCCTATAATTTTAAATTGGCTGGATGTCAGATCTAATCTACAAATTTTATTAATCATATTTAAAAGAACATGCGAAGATGTTCTAATATAAAACAAAATGGAAAACATCACAGTTTGACTATCTCAGTGAACCAAATATGGCGTTATGAATTGTTAACTTGAAAACTTGGAGTGAAGAAATGCCTTATAATTTTTACCACGGCAGAAAGGCGGGCCCACTGAAGAATTGGTCAATTTCGGTCTGGTTTAGACCAAGACTAATCCACACGCGCTCCCATATCGCCTCTTGACCAACAAAGGCCAGCGGCAAGTTGATACCATTTAAGGCCATCCAGTCGATGTGGCGTTCCCATTGCTCCCATTTCCACCACACGAACGAATACCCTGGCGTGCAGACGTTCTGGTAGTACTTGAACCTGTCTGGTGAGGTGACCTATATGCACGGTCAAATTTTTAGGGGATTCTATTTTGTATGGATTTCAACCGGACTCACCTGGACGTTAACTATCGGCAAGGTTGACGGCAAATTTAGCTGCGAGTGTGCCTCCCAATTGACCTGGCAGCGACACAGGTACTTGAAGTAATAATTAAGCCCTGATGAAGCTGCGACCCCCGAGTTACCGGTCACTACGACTTGTTTGTCTCCTGGCCGCTTGAGTAGTCGAAATGTTTCGTGCCCAGATTCGGAGATAAGTGGATCCACGTGAATCTCGAATTCGTGCTGGCGTGTGGGCAGCAGGCGGCCGAGAAGCTCTTGCACGGTGGCCGCTTGTACCACTGGAGCTGCCGAGGAACGGATGTTGGACAGATGCGGCCATCGTTTGTCTGCAAAACCCTTGTTTTTACTAGTGCATGGTTATAATTCCGGAGCAGGCTAAATTTGTATTTTTTTTTTTTTAAATTAATCGATCTTCGGCAGTGAATTTTGTTCCACTCAAAAGAGTTTCTATATTGCATAACATTTACAATATATATTATTATATTTTAGAACTGCTCAAAAGTGAAAAGCTTAATTTATGTAAAGCATAATTTGAACTCACAGAAATTGCCACTCGCAATCGTAATGTAGATCGATAGAATAAGCAGCTTCCATCTGAATTTTAAGAACCGCATGATGGAAGAGAGTATTCGTGAACGCTCTACTCTGGAAGCATTATTCCCTTTGCTATATCACTGCTTCGCATCAATAAGTGGCCTTTGATCTTTGTAGTCGGAGGCAATATCCATTTATTTACTCTGCCAGTCCTTAAATTCTTTTCAATAGAGGCCGCCTCTAGGAACTAAATTATCAAAATTCAAATATTTAGTCTCGTGCTCTAATTTGTACGTCTTAAATTATTAATTTAAAAATGTAAAAAAAATAATTGTTGGAATATTACAACGAAGGCACGAGTGCACTCGAGGTTGCCATAATTTTAAATCGAAATTAGAAGCAGATACCTCAGTATAAAAAAATTGTAGCAGGATATATCATATAATAATGTTTTTTTTCTAATTCCGCTTCGTGTAGCATTAATAGTTTGGGTGTATTACACAAATGAGATTTACTTCTTGATTTAATTTTAATATATGGTTGTTCAATTATATAAACTGTAATAAAAGGTGTATAAATATAACAAGAATCATTTCTATTGACAACTTTAAATTAATAGGTTCCACGAAAAAGTTAAAAATTTTGGAACTTGATCATATCTTATATTTCCTTATATCGCCAATCCATCTACCACGCGCTCTTGATATATTTGGAACTATAATGCGTAGTAGTGATGACGATGACTTTCTGACTTCCATTAATTTTGTGTGTATATACAAAAATTGTGTGATTCAAATATCTTTAAATTTTATTTTATACACAAGTTTTCTTTAAAGACCCGAGGTTTCTTTTTAATTTGATAGCTATAGAACTCACAGAAAAATTAACTGTTTTAAATTAACTCTATTATTGTCTTTAAGAAATTAATGTTTGTCTCAAAACAATAAAAGTTAATATTTATTTGCTTCTCGCTTTTGCTGGAAACAAGAAGTCTTTTAATCAAAGGCTTCTATCCACGAATACTTTAGTGTTGAACGCGGTCCAGTTGATCTCTTGCAGATTAAAAATAAACAGTCGTTGCCACCGCTGAGTTTAAAATAATGGCCCACCACAACCGTCACAACAAATAAGGTAAATTGTGCATTTCCAATTTTTCTAACCAGCCCATTGTTGACATTCCTAGCATTATAAAAGCAAAATGGGAGATATTAGAGCATTTCGAGAATCTATTAAACTGGCTGTCCAATGTCAGATTATGGCAAAAGGTCGGAATATGCTCCTCAGCGGGCTGGGGGGCGCACCGGCACCGACTCGTCACTAGCTATTTTTTTGCACCTAATATCCAGCGGATGTAGGGATGCTCTATAGGGGCGTTTCATTAAAAAACGCTGCGGATAGTGGTGAAAAGATGGGACACGTTGAGCCCTGCGGCCATTAGGGTGTCCATGTTGCTCGGCGGTGTTCTTGGGACCCGGTAAGAAGTGTTGTGAGCAGAGGTTTAAGAAAAATATTTCATAAAATTATGGTTATTTATTGGAAAATTTTGTTTAAAATAAAAACTGTCATGGAAATGATAATTAGAGAACTAACTGGGCATAATACTGCATTTAAAAACACTATAATATATAAAACAAAAAAGGATTTTTTGTTTTGCTCATTTTATCCCTGTCCGAGGACCGGGAAAGGCGCGCACTGCACTAGCGCGAATGCTGAAACCTGGGTCCCAATAACACCGCGAACGGATAACATGGGCGCACCAGGCCGCACAGGGACCCAGCCCACTGAAGAGCCTTTTGAACCGCACCGAGGACTTTTTGAAACGCTGTCCCGTGAAGCCAAATCATGCATGCTGGAAAGGTGCAAACCAGCAAGTAGCGAGTCAGCGCCGCGGTGCGCCTCCCAGCCCGTTGAGCAATTTGAGCATTTCGAGTCACGAAACTAACCACTTTTTGCCATCTGTGACATTGGGTAGCCAGTATTAGATCTCTGAACTACTCAAATACCTCACATTGCTTTGACACTCCTGAAAATGCCTTATCAATGCGAGCCAACGGGCTGGTTGTTAAACATTTATTACTTTCTTTTTTATTTTGACAAGTTAAGGATTTTATCTGGTTTAATTTGTTACCCAATTTGTTACCCATTTGTTGTTTAAAATGGACACCCACGCAAAGGAGCCCTGAATCGGCGATCGCGTCGTGCCTCGCGCCCCGATTCCTTACTGAATTGTCTCTAGCCAGTCACAGTCACCTTTTCCTCCCGGCGGAAAATTTTGTTCGCCTCGTCGCCATTTGAAATGTATGTTGTTGCGGGGTGGCCGGGAAGGAGAAAGGAAAGAACTGCTCAGTTTGACTGCTAGAGATAGACTAATTTATTTCATACTTCGCACTCTCTGCGTGCTCACATTCATGAAATACCTGAGTAGATATTTGGAATATAACAAATTTGTTATACATAATTGTTTCATAATTATCATAAATATACAAATATTTATACGATTTGTCTCATTTGTACTGCACTATACTGTATATTAACAAAATAATGGAACCAATTTCCTGTTTTTCATTTTTAGTTATCAGAATTTAAAGTGGGATTTTATTTTAAAAGAGGTTTTTCCTAATTAGGGTGGTAAATGAAGGATAGAAACACCATTATATCACGTGGTCGTCGTTTTATTAAAATTTGTTCCCTGCAGTAAGTGTGAAAATAGAAAATAGTTTATAGCTCTGTAGTAAATAAAAATAGATGCACATCAGTCGGAGGTCACGATAGAATTATTGCTTCCAAAGGGCGAAGCTCCAGGAACAAAGTGAGTGTGACTGTTATAAATTAGTAAAGTGTCTTCGTCAGTGCCATAGCTGAAGCGCGCATCATCCAGGTCACCAAACGTAATTGCACACACCCCTGAAAAATTGTAAACTTTATAAAAAAGTCAAATTTTATATTTAAAAAATGAAATAGGGTTTCAGATGTAAAGACAAAACTATGAAGTAAACAAATTGACGCCTTTGACAACCAGGAAATACAATTTTCGGATTTATTTTAATAACAGAATTCTTTGACAGGCTCTTCTTCAATAATATCTCGCTTTGGATTAACTAGTGCATAAAGTCTAAAAAGCATACTTACTGTCACTGTATGATGGATTGTGATAGAAGACAAGCTGCCGGTTAAGGTCAAAGCCACACAGAGCGATATAGTGTCCAGAGTACGATGGAGACCACGGTAGACAAGCCCGCAGTTCAGTCGACAGCTTATTGATTTTGCAGATTTCGCATTGCAGTAGGTTGCCGTTGGTCAGGATTATGATGGGCCCATGCTTCTCAAGGTGATGCAGCAGCTCCTCAATGGTCAGGGAACGCTTTTCCACATTGACTCCGTTGCCCTTTGCGCTGGTAAAGCGTTGCATCACCCGAGACTCGTCCTGATCAAATTGATTCGGGGATTCAGTTTTTCTGTGATCGATCAGAGAAGTGTTGCTACCGTTTGAATAACTTTGGCGTAGAACGGCTGACTTCCGTAAGCAGGCTGAATCCCAAGGGTGATTGTGCAGAACAGGTGATCCAGGTCAAACTTTTTCAGCAAGTACGCCAAGTCAATAGTCCATGTGCTACAAAATGAGATATTATTTTAATTCTTTATAAAACTGTTGATTTGAAACAGCAAGTGTCTGCCTAATTTTTGTGATTCAATGGAAAATAACTGATATGGTTCAAAATAGGATAAGGAGTAACCAAACACTTCCCAATTTGTATTCCTGTCTTCAACAGGATCAAATCCGCATCCAGGAAAGAAGTGCTTGGTTTCACAAGAGAAAGCAAAACAGTTCCATTTCACTGCTGAATAAAATCGCAGCCAAAATTTTCTCTTTCGTAAGCGGAAGCAATTTTTTTGCCTGAGTTAAGTTTTTTTATGTATATACGGGATTTTGGATTTTCCGATTTTGGCACGGATATGGCCGTTCATTGAGTCATGAGACCACCAAAAATTTATACCTCTTATTAAATCCTTCTTGGGCGCAAATCTGCTTGAAGTTGTCAATGAAGTGCTTCGTCTTATCAGGTGGCAAAATCATCATGATACAAGTGAGCCCACAGTCCCAGTTGAACTTCTGCCGCTGGTGTTTCAAGCGGATGGTACCCCCGGGAGCTAAAATTAGAGGTCAAATTTGTCCAATTCCATGTAGTAAAAATTCCTAGTAGCCTTACATAGCTTTAACTTTGAAGAGAAAGTGTCCATGTTCAGTCTTGTCCTTTCACAACGCTGGTGTTTCTTTGTTCGCAGCTCATGTTGCACGGAGACCGAGGGCGAACCTTACATGTTTGCGAATCAGTTTGTTCGAGGGTCTCTTTTTAGCGCAAACAGCAGTTTCCTCTCAATGCAGTACTCGATCGAAGTAACAGGAAAGGAGTTTCTTTTTGCTTTTATCTAGAGAGCTATGTAGTCAGATTTCTGCAGAGAAGGGCGTGGCTCAAAGGTAGATAAAGAGAGGAGATAAAGTTAAAACCACTAAAACTTGGAGTTTTGAGATGCAAAAATAAAAAACTTAATAATTTTTAAATATTTGTAAATTGAATTAAATTTTAATTGATTCTAACATTAAAATTTTTGAGATTTTGGTAATCTCAAGTTAAAGATTCAACTCTCTTTCGTACTTGGTAGCAAATTTGTGTGATCCACAGTCGAGCGGCGCTCTTGTTGCTCGGTGCTGATTAAAGCGCGCGCAACTGCACTTGACAAGCACCAGCCACCCCCTAGTACTCCGCCCTTAACATCGACCCTGCTGGAAAATGGGTCGAGAGGGTGGAGCATGCGCGGCGGGGTGGTTTATGCTCTGCTGGTCTCCTCTCGCTAGCGAATAATACAGCTGGGTCAATGTTTCGTTCGTAGGTAGACTGTCTCATGGTATTCAAGCCAAATTAGGGGCCGAATTCGCCCTTGGTGCGGGCATGATCCCCTCGGAACTGGACAAGCAGAAGAAGCCGAGCAAATCTTGCTTCCTCACCAGCATGTTCAAGCAGAAAAAGAGCGAAGAGGAGGACTCGTACGGGGGCATCTTCGGTACGTAACCGATGGGCCGTGCACTTGAACCGAACTAAGGCCAATTACGCGACGGCCGGGGCACGTCTATATATTATACTAAGCAGTCGAACTACTTATTATGTAAACTTTTGTCGGAGGGAAACCATACGTCCGCACAGTAAACTGCATGTTGCTTTCTCGGTTTGGGGTTCAACCAACCAGACACCGCGCTATTATTTCGAGACTGTTTGCGCTAACTTCAATACTAATTGCGTTTTTATAGTGACAAAAATTTATATTAATTATTCCTTAGGAAATTTGGGGTAGAATTAAACCTAGTATACTATTCTTAAAATTGAAGTGTCTCTTTGAAAAAAAAAACTTTCACACCGCAGCAATAAAAAGTCAACAAAAAATGGTTATATTTTTTCACAAAGCTCCCGTTCAATATCTCAGAAAATTAGATTATACTGAGAGGATAAATCTCAGCAGAGACAGCAGGGTCAGCGAATATAATGTGTGTGACATGATATAATTAGATAATAACAATAAAGTGTTGGGAAATGAAAAGAGTGGCGCGCGTCGATCTGAAGAGCTCTTGTACGGCATCGATCATGAAAGCCGATTTATTTTCCTCGCCAGCACCGCGCTTTATTTCTCATGCAAAATTGCTGCTGTTTATTTCAGCTGGTGTGTGTCCGGTGAGCGCTTCGCTGTCCGTGCACGCAACACTCGACCTCATGCCGTGCTCGCTGTCCTCGACCCTCACTTTGACGCCTGGCCGGACGAGGAATCTCGATCAGGACATGGAGGCGTTGCGTTTGTCCCGGCAGGACAACCCTTTTCTCCAACTGCTGGCTAGCAGGGAGAGCCTTCTCGACTCAGACGATTGTAACGACGCTGCTATCCTCATGTCAAATGTGAGTGAAACTTTTTTATTTACTCGCAACTCAAAACTACCAAAATTGCGTGAAATAGTTTCAAGTAGGCATGTGATTTTAAGACAGTGTTTTTCAGGGTATTGTTGATTACTTAATAGCTTGTGTTCCGTAATTGGACGGTTTCTGGGCTGATATTTAGACGGTTCTAGGTGGTTTTTCTTGAAATCGTTTCAGCTCTATTAAAATTTAGCATTCATACGCTTTTGTCCAAATCTCAAAATATTCGTCAATTTT
This sequence comes from Cloeon dipterum, assembly GCF_949628265.1. NCBI lineage: Eukaryota > Metazoa > Arthropoda > Insecta > Ephemeroptera > Baetidae > Cloeon > Cloeon dipterum. The sequence continues at coordinate 19,197,175 of NC_088788.1, forward strand.
AAGGATAGGATTAACCTTTACCAATTGCACCAACCTTAAAAATTAAAAAATGTTTCGACTGAAAATTTTTATTTGCTTTTATGTTTCAGTCTAAAATGAAACACAGCTATAACAAGTATAATGAATGGTGATTTTTTTTTTTATTTTCGAGAGTGAATTGGGCCCTTTTAGCCATATCCGTATAACTGAACATTTAATTTGGATTTTTTAATTTTGCTTGCATTCACATCCAAATGATTTGAAAACGTAAAATATACATGTGTTTATGTTATAAACCTTTTACAAAATTTAGAACCAAAACGAGGACAGTTCTAAGTATTTATAAAAATTGCTAAAATTAAGCTTGCTTCTCATTTAAAAAAACTGTTTTAACTGAAGACCGATAAAAATATGTTGGTCTTAAAAATTGAGCTAAAAAATGAAACTATGTGAAAAAAATTTAGGCGCAAAGCAATAGTTATGCATCTTTTCTCGGGTGTTATTTATTTTTGTTTTGTATTTTCGTTCAAAAATCGAATGTATGAAAGACATGATTTACAATAGTTCACGGAAATGCGTGAGATAGTCGCACAAAACATGTTTTTTCTGATTAATATTCACTTTTTTATATACTTCATTTCCTTAAAATATAAGAACTGAGAGAGTCACACTTGCAGAAAAGAATGATCCAAATTGGGTTATCTACTGTCTTATCAAATGAGCAAATTATTGACCAGAGTAGGTTGCTATCTTTTCCTCCAGCGTTTAAGACATCAAGCGCTGAGTCATTCCTCATATAAAAATAAGGATTATTTGCAATCTCTCACAAGTCAAATAAAAAACGTTTGATTGCAGTACAAACACTCTTCTCAAGTCAGAGCAGTGTACATATTTAAAATTTCGTAGTAATTTTACCATATTTCGAAAAGTTAATTGGCAAATAATGTTTTAATCAATTAAAAAGTCGCTTCTACACTTTAAATTTGAAATTAAATTGCTTAAAACACTTTATGTAACTGGCAATAATAAAGTTTTATTTATTTTTAATTTCAATGTCACTAAAACCAGAATTTATTTCTCTATTTATAAAAATTAAATCACTGATATTGATGTATTTTAATAGGAGCACGTCGTGAGTTCGCTGGACCTGGATCCACTGAGTCTGCCTGAAATCCACGAGCACATGATCCGAAGCCCACCGCCGACGAGTTGGCCGCGCTCGCCCAACTCGCGCGTTTTCCACTTCCCCGTGAGTGACTGCGAGGACGATTCCAGCCAAGAGAGTCTCACTGGCCACGGCAGCCAGGTGCTGTCCAAGACGGCCTGCGAGCACTCGTCGCCCAAACGCTCACGCAGTGTAATCGACAACACTGACTTTGCAGGTTCGTGCCCCTATAATTATTCTTCAAGGCCGTTGTCGTTTACTGTCAACAATGAATGTTATATTTTTATCTATCCTTCTACTTCGGCTGCGTAGAGAGAAGTCGGGAATTTGGTATGATGGGGAACCGAATGACGGGAAGGCTGAGCCTCACCCCAAAGGCACCCCGCAGATGCAGTAGTGACAGTAGAGGTACACTAATAGCCTATAAATTAGTATTTTAAGCTGACAGCAATTATTTCTACATCAGCAGAAATTGCTGATGTAGCAATGTTACAAACAAAAATAAATTATTCGCAGTTATATAGGACTACTTAGGGTCTAGAGTGCTGGCAGGAAATGATTAATCATTTCATAATTTTTCCCGATCATTTCGCATTTGCGGGAAATGTTTTGCAATATATTTTCCAGATTTTTAATTTATTACAAAAGGGTTTTTTTGCCTGGGATGCCTTTTCTATAGATATGCCGAGTGTTCCATTCTTTTTAAACAAATTAATTATTGCTTCAAACTAACGCAGCAGTGAGAATTTATTTTAATGGTTTCACTTTTTAGTGTTGCACACATTTCTTTTCTCTATACAGCATGATATCAAAACCACTTGTAATGCACCTAAATTGACGTGGCACGTTGTTCTTGGAGTAGGCGAGATCTTTTGTTCAACGTATTTATTATTTTTGATCTTGCAGTAAATCTGGTACAAACTACTGCAGTTCAAATAAATCAAAGGCTAGTTACTTTCGTTACAACTTGCACCAAGCAGGTGCAGTAAAATTGCTGTCTTATTACGCCCACAATTTCGATGTATCATGAGGCACCGAATGCAATATAGGTCAACGTATCTGTGTAAAAAGCAGTAAAACCGCCCAGCAGCCGTACCGTAATTTATTTGTATCGTTTTATCTTGCAGGTCCGTTTTCGATTTTGAGTGCTCCGTCCCACTATAATGTGGAAGAGGAGGAATTTTTGGTCAGCTCGGCGCCGCGTTCAGCCGTGCCATCGAGTTCTCTTAAAAAGTAATGATATGATTTCTTGTATTCTTGTCGACGAGAAAAAATGTATATGGAGTCTTTTTGTGAAGCCACATTCATTCTTTTCTCCTACAGTTAAGGCAAAATTTACACGCAACACATTTTTCTCCCTATCTCTATATTAGAGTGCGCGAAACACAAACAGCATAGACAAGTGATTTACATTGTTTGTTGTGATCCAACGTTTCGGTTTTTGTTTCAAAAGGCAAAATTTCTACACTGAAAAACGGATTTGGCGAAGAACAGTTGGATATTTGACCGTTTTTAATGAAAATATGTATTTTATCAATGAATATTTATTAAAGTTTTATTTGTCTATTCAAACCTGCTTTTTAATTATCACTAACATTATTTAGAAATTCGTCTAATTTTAAGCTTTAAAGATGTATATATTTTGGCGGTTCCCCAATAAGGAAATCGCTTCAAATTAAGGAGCATTCCTCTCCCATTGGTTGAAGGGTGGGTTGCGCCTTTCCTCTCCCTCAAGCCTCAGAAATCACGGGAGATTCGTCGAGTGATCAGAGAATTAAAATATATGATGTCTTTGTTTTTGTGCGGATGCCGTGTTCAGGCCGTGTTTTCGTATTCTTCGTATTCTTGAATTTTTGCTGTTTACATTGTTTTTAAGTTGGAGGTGGACCTGCAGAAATGACGATGACCATTGACCACGTCTTCTTATTTCAAGAGGTGAGTGTTTCTGTGTAGATCGACACGGAAACCATTGAAAATCTAAGAATCAAAAGCACTCGATATTTGTGTACTTGTAAAAAGCATTTTATTTTATGCGTCGATTGTCATACATGGTAACGTGGAATAAGTACAAAAGCTTTTCATAAATATAAATACGCTACGCAAAGAACAGCATGATTCTTATATAATTGGAAACTCTCCTCTGTAGAAGATAAAACATTTTTTACAACATTTTGCGTTGGATTGGCAAAAGGTGGTTTGATTGATTAGTAGTTTCGTGACAACTCTCAAAGGTACTTCGCGAAGTAAGCTTTAAAATATTTACAGCGGGCAGATTAAAAACTACTCATAAATAGGACGTAACGAGAACAGCTAATAGGGAGGTGTCATAAAACGAACAATTTCTCAAAAATCAATCTTCGGGGCAGGCAAGTCGTCAAAAATATCACAGACCTCTTTCGTTTTTCGTTAACTCAAATACAAGCAGGTTTAAATTGAAGGGAAGAAAGCCACCACCACCCAAGAGCCGCGGCCTCACCCTGTGAGGCCTTTTTATATTCGGAGTAGAAAATAAAATCTTAAATACTGTGCTTGTAGACAATTTTTACAAATTAACAAAATTGCAAATAATTTCCTTCAAGTTTAAAATCTCAATTTTGAGAGGTTGTCAGACCGATATGACCGGATTGGTAATTAGGGAGCCTCTACAATGGTAACTACACTCTTGCTGTCAACACTCGTGCCGATCAGAAGGACTCTTTGCGGAAGTTGAAGCCAAACTGATCGCACTTGACGCGGAGGGTGCGCGCTAGCTGCGGTGGTCCGCAGTAGAAAACGGTCACTTTGCCCTTCTTCTGGTCCGCGATCTGTTTGAACACCTTGTCCCAGTTTGGACGACCCGCGTTCGTGCGCGTCTTCAGACCAGTGATCAAATCTCGCTTTTCCTGCAAACAGAAATTGTTTAAAATTATTTATCGGGGAGAAATAAGTGTGTATTGTTGGTCAATTCCGTTTTATTTAAATATGCTCAAATATATGTTTTTTTTTCTAGAAAAACAAATCAAACATGATTGACATCACATGTCGTGCACTTGATTTAAAAATTATATAAAGGGGAAAGACGAATAAAGGCAAAATTTTAGTCTGTTCTGCATTTTAAGAACCTCTATAGATTCAGGAAACATTTTTTGAAACATTAAAATTTATTAAAAGGAAACAAGATCTCTGAAGTCTTAAAAAATGTCTCTGTACTATATTTTTGAGACACTAAAAATGATTGTTAAACTATTTTTTTCATTTTTATTCGATGACTGTTTATTGTTAATACCAGGTGCAATACAACTTGGCACATTGCCATCGAAAACGATCGATTGTGAAAAGGTGCTAATCATTCGCAATGTTAACCGATGCACTTAGAAGTAATGTAAGTAAATAACTGAGCAATCGCATGAATGAAATATTCACGCCGAAGATCGAATGAATAGAAGATTGATTACGGCGTATATGAATGAGTCGGCGAGAGCAGTTGCGGTGAATTTTCAAAGCGGCAGCAATGAATGTGGTTATCTCGTGGTTTATATAAGAGGATTGGACAGGTATGATTCTAATGAGCGAACCGGTTGCTGCGGATGCTCAGCGTGAGCGTTTCGAGTGTAATTATGAGTGATTTCTGGTCACCTTTTGGTGGAGCAGGTCGAGGGCGAGCTGCAGACCGACGGCCTTCATGTCGGTCTTCTGCAGGGCGCTGGTGATGTACATGTGCATCTCGAGGAAACGCTCCATTGCGCCACCGAGTTCTGCCTGCTCGATTTCCAACTGGGAAAGCAAATTCACAAACCACTCGAATGACCGCTGGTCCCGGTTGATCCAAAAGAAGTCCACCTGGATTGCACAAAAATTCAAATTAAGTCGAAAATCTAGTTTGACTCAAATGATTGGAATTTTTGTTGCCATAGTGATTTTTCATAAATTTAATTTTTGACTTTCTACTCCCTTATACTTCTGTACCGTTTGAGGACAAAAATATTAAACAAAAATTACAGGATTATCATGTGCACTGCCAAAGAGAGCACATACTGAGATCATACTCTGAGATTTTAAAATAAATAAAAGTTAATTTGTGAAGAGAAAAGTAGATAGTATAACTTACGAAACCTGAAACATTACAGTTAAAATTTGAACAGTCGTGAGGACACAATTTACAATTTGAGAAAAGCATACCTTTCTAAGGTTCATTACGGTGGCCGGAATGTCGGAGGCCCAGGCGTAGTCGCAGCGGGGGCACTGGTGGCGGGCCTTCCAGTAGCGGTGCATGATGCTCTGGAGGATGGAGGCAAACGGCGTGACGCCGATGCCGGTGCCGATCAGCACCGCGTGCTGCGCGCGGAAGATGTGGCTCGACGGGGCGCCGTACGGGCCGTCGATGATGATCTGGAGTGGCAACGTGAAAATCGAGTCAGAAAGGCGGCCGCTTGCTTGAATCTCATTACAATCGCGGCAGTGTGTGGCACGCCGAACAAAAAACAAAACACACTTACGTACGATATCAACACAAACAAACTGCACAGACCCGACCCCGCAGGGCGATTCCCTAAGAGTGATCAGCTGGAAAATTCAATTTGCTCGCTTTCTTTGTGAGCTATAAAAGGAGCTTTTTCATGGTGTCAATCCAATTTTTTCTGCCTCGGTTTTTAATTGCCAATTGCTAATCTTTGCCAACGCATCTAGCAGCCTCTGTGTCAATAAAGTAGAGCGTCTGCTGCTTTCGTTTGCTGCGTGGCCCGCGTGACAGCCTTTCAAAAGCTCTTTCAAGGAATTCGCCCTGCGCTGATTGAGACGCAGATACAAATCTGGACGTATTAGTAGACGAGAGCCCAAAACCGTGCAACTCACCTTCAATCTGCAGTCAACCTGTATGTGCCCCGGCCTGAGTAACTGTTAATTAATCAACTTAAGAGTAATTCTTATATACAGAACATGCCCTGGTAAAAAGAAGGACAGCAGTGTGTTAGCTTTAAAATTCAGTGTTAGGTACAGTATATGCATGGTGAGGTAACGAGCAAATTAAACAAAGCAACGCAATGTTGTGCAATACAGTGCCACCACGCTTGAGCTGTTTATATTTTTTAATTTTGTTTTATTCTTTAATTAAATGCAACGTACGCTTTACTTTTCATGATTTCCAATATTACAATCATAAAAAACTTTGTTAATAAAACAATCAGTGTGGTTCGAATCTTCAAGAAATTATTTAATTTTTTCTTTACATAATTAAGTTTTTTGCAGCGCCTGACCCGTGTTATCAGAGCTATTAAAATGAATTAATTACTAAATTTTTAATTGAAATTATTTAACAAAGTTAGCTTCATGCTAAATTTGCATTCACCGCCACTAAATTTTAAAATAAACTACTAAGTTAAGTGGTAAGTTAGTTTATATATAAAAAATAAACATATACCTCCAAGGGTTTTCCAATAGGGAACTTAGCGGGCGTGACGGAGCCCCTCTTGGCGTTGAGCACGCTGGTCTGCAGAAGGGCGGGTACGCGGCCCTCCTCGATTTTGACCTCGGTCATCCGATGGTCAGGGGCGGTAGCTTTGGCCGCTACCGCTGCCTCCGCGGCGGCGGCGGCTGCGTCGGCCTCGGCGGCCGCCTCCTCCATACTGGGTGTTTTGAAGGCGATTATCGTGGGTTTGTGGCGCATGTAGCGGAAGCTTTGGGCAACAGTGCGGTTCTGGGGGCTGAGGTAGGCCAAACCCAGCGACTGCAGGCGGGCCCGCCGGACCTGCGCCTCGTTAAAGCTCTTTTCGCTCTCTGAGCGGGCAAATTCGCGCAATCTGCGACGGGACAAAGCACAAGATAGACACACAAATAAACAGGAAATTCAGCTGCAAAATAAGCAAAGGGCCCACGTCTTTCAAAGTTTCATTTATATTTTTGTTTTGTTAAAATCAATCTAAAATTCTAATTTCACCAATTGTACCAGCAAATGGTATAAAGTTCAGACCGGTACGATAAAATAACTAGTTTTTTGCATATAAAAATTTTCAATTCATGCTTTTGTAAAAATGATTGCTTTTATTTGAAGATCTGCTATCTAAAATTTGAATTTCTTAATTTTGTAAGTAAAGCCATTGATGAATAAATCTATAATTTTTTTTATCTATTTTACATGAAAAAATCTTGCGTAGGAGACAAAAAAGTGCAAAAATTAAATATGGTTTTTAACCAGGGAATCTCTCTCTATTTTTATTTATTTCATTTCTTCATTGTCTTCGACAGGGCCCCTTGAGTCAAAGCAGAAAGAACAGAGTACGGAAGTGATCGAAAAACGCCACTGGCTTAGCGCTCTGGCAGAAGTAATTCTCATTATTATCGTTGTACTCACGCGAGTACGCGTTGTCTCTTCTTCATTCGCGTCTGCATGTCCGGCATGGACAGTGACTTTTCTAGGGTTTTGCTTGCATTGCTGCTGGAGCCGTTGGTCAAGGACTGAATCCTGCGCTCCAGAGCCATCTTGGATGGATTATCTAGATTCGATTTCGCTCGTTACCATCGCGAGAGAAATAAAACAGAAGATGATGCTACTGTTACCGACTGCCGTAGGACGAGGAGATTCTCTCGGCTTTGGCACCGTTTCGTCGGTGATATCGAAGCTCTCGTTGGAGTAACTGCCGTCGCCCCTAAACCCAACAGAGCGGTCTCTGTCTCCAAACTTCTGCATTATCGATCTTTGGAGTAGATGTAAAGAAGCATTTTAAGCACGACCGAGACAGCGTGGCGTTTACTCACGCTTGAATCTTTGCTGCTCCCGGCTTGGCCTCTATCATCGGAGGAATGGGCTGTTGTTGCTCCTCGGAATGCAATCTTTCCTGCTCATGCTCAAAGTACTCGTAAAGTCGGTTTGTCCATTGCCCAACGCCGCGGATGTGCAGCCAAATCGTGTCTTTGAACGAGAAAATTGTCCATAAAAGAAAAAAATTGCGTGCATTAAAATCCCTCGTCTCATTAGCATACACGCAAATTCCCACATAAATATTTTAAACAAAAGCAAACACGGATCACGGTTATTTCATTTCCGTGGGTGCTCGTGTCGGTCGCTTAGAGCATTTTTGCAAGAGTAATTCAGAAAATAATTTTTCATTCCTGTACTGTCTGGTTTTGTTACAAATTTTTCCGGAATTTTCACCCAAAATTCTGCTCCTGAAACCTTAAGGTAGAGCTTATAACGCAATGTAATGAAACCTTTAAAAAAAAATATTTCTAGCGTTTTTGTCATAGAACTAAAGATTTTAACCGCAAAAAATTAGTAAAATTAAAATTCATCTAGAAAGCAAGAGTTGAAACAGCTAGAATTATTCTTAATGCCAGAAAGAGTGCAAAAAACATTTTTGCATGTAACTAAAAAGCACATTCATACAAGATTTTTCGGCATTATGCCATATTAATTAAATATTCTCCCTCGCATCACTTTCAAACTAACAACAGATTTTAGAATCAGCTGGGAAAATGAAACAGAATTACAATGCATGCAGGCAATAAGATACGAAAAAAATAAATATAACTGTAGAGATTTCATTAGAAAATAAAATTCTGAACTCTGAAAATATTTTCCTGTTCTGCCTGAATTTCAGGAACAATCCGGATTTACCGTCTCCGTTTCCTGTCTTGAAATACGATGACGATTTGGCACTCACCTCCCTGCTCCGGCGCACTGCTAATGGTGAACGGGTGCGACTCGTACTTGGCGATGGCGGGCACGCTGACGAACACATAGTCGCCGGGGTGGAAAACAAAGTGCGGAGGTCGCTTGATGACCAAATGCGTGACCTTGGAGGGCAGCAGAATGCCAGAACTGATGTACGTCTGTCCGTGCTGTGTCTGCATGTTGACAAAGCGCACCACTCGCTCGATCAAGTAGATAGCGCCGGGTATGACGTACCACTTCCAGAAATTTGGTCCGTGTAGTAGCGTCAGGATCCAGAAGGGAATGTACAGCAAGTGAGTGTAGTAGAAAATCTGGTGGCAAATTTAAAAAAAATGCTTATTGCATTTAAATAATGGATTAAAATTCTGAGTGAATTTATTTTTTAAATTATTTTCTGAACAGCGTCAGTTTTAATTTTAATTCTTTTGTAATGTATTTTTTCAATTTGGGGTACCTCAAAACAACCGCCTCTGCGAACAAACGGCTGCGAGCAAATGAACATAATGATGAGGATTGCTAGCAAGGCGAATCCGGTCGGATTGGCGACACCGGGAATGAGGCCGAAGAGGCCCGGCTTGGCGGTGAACAGCCACTCGGCGGCCGTGTAATTCGCAGCGTTGATCTCTGGGTGATAAACCACGACGGTGGCTGTGAGGGAGAGAAAAAAAACAGACAGCGAGTGAATGTGTGTTTATTCTCCGCAGAATAGTGCGCACTCACTGAAATTGATGAGGTGCATGATTGTGTGCACCACACTGTAAACGAAAATTAAGACGCCGGTCAGCTTGTGGAAGTAAATGTGCTGGTCCAGAGGTAATATTACTCCCCAGCCGCGTGTTCGCAAGAAAGTGATGCACTGCCGTAACATGAGCACCAGGACGAACATGCAGTTAAAGTTGAGACATTGGCCTGCGAAAAGAAAACAAATCAAATATTCAAAAATACACGATGCATGCATAACATTACGAAACGGATAAATTGCACTGATATAATAAGTGTCATTATATTAGAGTTCATTAGATCAGTATAGAGTATAAGCCATTTTGTAACTTTATTGGTTTTCACGTAAAGAGGACAATTCAACTTGTCAGCGTGAACTTACCGCAGGCGCGGGCGAATATCGTGTACCAATTGGACTCTCTGTACTGGATGGCGCGTGAAACGAAAAGGCCGATGTTCACGATGATTACTAGCAAGAGGAACGCGAGATAGACGTAGTTGTTCTTGACGTAAGGCATGCTGAATTGGTACGGACGCATCGCCAGCAGTTTGCCCCAAATCGACTTGGGGGTGGGTTTTGGCTTTGGGGGCACCAACCACCGATCAATACTGGCAACAGATATGAACTCCGTTTAAATTTATTTTTTATTATAATTCAACCCCTTATAAGACATGAATGTCGTTTTTTACGTTTGGCAAAAATGTAAAGACTACAAAGTACTTTTAATTTATATGTAAATTGGCAGACTGGCGCTGGAAGAAAAGATTGGTAAGTAAAAATCGTGACGTGATCAATTTTAAGGCTGATTAAGATCAGGAAACGCCACTTGTTGCACTGAATGTATGGCATAAATTAGCAAGAGCAACAAAAGAAAATCAAACAAGCAGCAAAAAATCACTGAAAAGGCTAACTGAGAAGTGATGATGTCACAATGCACTGGCCCGTTGTTCAAAATTCCAACGTCAATTCAATTTTCAGATTTTTCCCAAACATATAACAAAATTTTAAAACATTTTTCCCTTCAAGTTGATTTCGATCAAGTAAGTGATCTAAACGCATGCAATCTCAGGGTTGCACCTGATTGTGAGGTTCTCTAGAAGACCGTCGTGCTTTTCCAACTGCGCCTTGAGCGCCTCGAAGGTAATAGCCCCCCTGATCTCTACGTCAGCGTCCTCGAACAGGGCCATGGTCAGGTCCTCCACCTGCTCTTCGCTGAACTTCATGCCGTTCTCCTCCATGCATGCTCGCATCACGTGTTGCAGCTCCTTGTGCTGAATGAGCCCGTCGCCTATCATGCAAAATCGTCAAATTTTACGGCCGTTTATATAGACTCGCGAAACATACAATCCGCGCGAAAGGTCACACTTACCGTCCAAGTCGTAAACTTTGAAGAGAAACCTGATCTTATCGTCGGTGCTCTGGCCGGCGAACTGGTGCATCGCGTCGATGAACTCTTGCAAAGAGATGGTACCCGAGTTATCCTTGTCGAAAATTTGGAACACCCTCTCCGTGAAGAAGGGCTGCAAAAGTGAAATTTTAACTATCAAAATTTGCCATTATAATTATTTAAGTATTATTTTAATTTCATTTCACTCTTTAAAAAGCGCATTCACAGTTTTATTTTAATTAACTCACATTTTTAGATATGACAATCTTTTTAAAGTCATCTCTTCTGATTTCATTCTGGTCGCCGACTGTTTGCCTAAAAAGTTGCTCAAGCCACTCAAGACTGGCGGCATCGAACCCAGCCAGGGGCCTGAGGAGAGAAAAGGAAGGCAAAAAATCAGCCTGCTTTAGAACACACTGATTTACAAACGTACCGCGGACTGCTGATGTTGGAAATGAACTCGATCACCTGCTCCGGCGTGACAACTCCGTCCGAGTCGAGGTCCACCAGCCGGTAAAGTTTATCTAGCACCTGTTCACCAATCTGCGTTTTAAAACACGCCCAACCAGCCAAAACCACACCAATCGGAATTTCAAGGGAAACAATTCGGAGCCGAATTTTATTGTTCCCTTAATTGCAGATAGTTATCAAATACACTAAATTAAATTTAATTGGATTTTCAACATTTTGATCAATTTTCGTTACGTTTTCTGAGGGTACGTTTGGTATTTAAGGTGAAACTACTCACCCCTTTGGCGTTGAAAATCTCGCAGAACTTTTCGAGGGTAATAGGGGCGTCGCCGCAGAGGACGTAGGCCACGCTCTCGACCTGTTCGGCGAAGTCAACTTGCTTCTCATCACTGTCAAACAGATCGATTTAGTCAGCAGCGACTTAGTACGACGCATTTCAGGCCGCCGAGTACAAATCCCTTTCACCCGTACGAAAATGAATATTTATCGACTACTTAATGCCGACTTGGAGTACATATATATATTATGCACCTTCGAATTTCAACTTCTGTTGCGCAATTTCGAGCGAATTGCAACTTGCTGCTAAGCCCAAATCCGATAAGAGGCTTTCTTCTCTCTTCCGTCCGCCGCCCACCAAAAGAGGGTCAGTGTTGGCTTGAAAAAAGCGCCGTTTTATTGTTCGGCCGAAGAGATTGATCGGATTTTTCGAGACGGTGTGTTACATGGCGAAAATTTGAATTCAGTCGGCGTGTGTGAGTATATTTGCGGCGAGCCGCGAGCGTCTGATGACAACCGGAGATAGTGTCATCGAAGCAACAACAATTGCTGTCTTATTTAATCATAATATACAAATGTGTTTATTATGAAGCAGGGAGCGGACGAGTGGGCGGACGGAATCAAGATTTTATGCAAAACCACTGATTGCACCCATTACGTTGCGCCGCGAGAGACTGTTCTGTCAAAGTTTATCGCTTCGTTTCATCGACTGCTGCGCCTATTTGGGCTCAAATTGTGTTGCAGGCCTCATTCCACACGCGGGCCAAAGACAATGGAGTAACAGCCCGCGACTAGCGTTGAATTGTGTGCTGAACAAACCATCTAAAGAACATCTATTTTATCTCTTCTTTGTTGTTTAAATTACTGCAAGCACAATAAATTTAAGGAAAAAACTGCGTGTGGCGAAAAATCTCACGTATAGTTTTAGACTTGATTTCAGAAGCAATTGAAATAAAGGAAAATAAACAAAATTATTGCTGGCATTTATTTTTAGGAATTGATATCAAACGTTTTTTCAATATGATGTTTTTCAAAATTATCTACAAAGGTTTTCGGTATGTATCTTAATGTCTAATATTTATTTTGTTCCATTGAGTTGCATTAAATATTTCCAACGGTTAGATTCGTGCAAGGCCTGCCCTTCGGGAGGTCTGAGTCGATCACAATCGCATAGCGAAACACAAAAACATTTGTGGCCAAATGATGGGTTTTCGCGCAGCAGCAACTCAATTACGTGAAATAATCAAAGTGCAGTATTTCGCTTTTTGCGAGATGCAATCCAAGGACGAATTGCTCAACCGCTGCGAAGAGAAAAATCCACGGGGATCGCGATGTGCTCTTTTTAGAAGGATACAGAAGTGTGCTACGATTATTTATGCGAATAGAAAATGTGTGTGAAGCATGGATACTTACGTCAACCTGGCTTTGAGAAATTCCACCCACTCCTCCTGGTGCAACAGGCCGTCCCGGTCGTGATCAAACAACCTGAAGAGCCGCTGTAGCAAATCCTGTTGATCAAAGGCCTCGGATTAAGACTCATCATCAGAGCAATTTGCAGCACAATACAATATACTGCACTCGAGATTTATTTTGTTGATTCTGAGGGTCACCCTCCATTGTCTTAACGAGAGACAAAGTAAAAAATAACTACGGGGAATTTTATAATTACTGCATGAGTATACTTGTGTATTCTTGATAAAATATTGAAGGACATTTAAAAAAACTTGTAATGCAAAATGATTAAGCGGAGGATAACAAAAAAAAAAAAAAAAACGATTGAATCCATGATGTAATCTCACGCAGGACAAAGTTAATGTGAATTACTCAATGAAATATGTTTTCCATTTGTTGACTTGGAAGTGTGCATCAGGAAACTTCAAAAGAATTGATATACCGGATGACAAAAGGGGGGCGAAAACTTTATTTTAATTCAATTTTTGTACTTGCTATCACGATACGAGCACCGACTTGTGAAATAATTTAGATTGAACTATCAATTAAGGTTAATTAGAGAAGCATTGTGGTTGTCTCAATGGACATACCTTTTGTGATATTATTTCAGTGTTGCGAAAGAAAGGATACCCGAATATGAAGGGAATTACACCTTGTTCAGCGGGCTGGGATAATGAAAAGGCGTTGTGAAAATAATACACACACACAGAGCGAGGTAATCCGCGCGCGGCCCGCCTGCCTGCCAATCCCAACATTGATTTATACGCCTCGCTCGCGTATAGTTAGCGCTCAATTGTTTTCGCTGCTTCGCTCAAGTGAACCGTTTGACCGCCCTCGCGTGAAATTGCTTTTTGTTCTTGATGAATTTACAACCACGCATTACGAGCAATTTGAATCTAATAGTGATCGTCGTCTTGCATGTGCAAAATAGTGCTTATTCACGCGTTGTAAACACACGACTTTCCGCACAGATTGACAGCTGCTGCGAGCGAACATTTTGCCCTTTGCCTCTCTTTTCAAGTGCAGCTTATGTAAATTACAGTGCTTGACTCTGTGAATGAAAATTGCCCTTGAGCGCGCGGCACTGTTGGCCGATCATCATCAATTGCACCGAAATATTTATCGAGGTGAGATGAATATTAAACAGATCTGGTCTCGGCAGTTGACGCTAAAGAGCGTGAAACCTAGAAATTTGAAAGATGTTGTCCATTTTAGGCATTGTGTACACATTACCATATGCGGCCTGAGCAATGTAATTAATCATTTTGAAAGAAAAAGCCGGGGCAAAAACATCTGTTGGGCCATAATTGAAAAGAGCACAGGCCGGACGGTAGCCGCGTTGCTTTCAAACGTCTAATGAGCAAACAAATGCACGCAGTAAAGCTGCCGGTTTATTATTTCGCCTCGACACGACCTGCATTCTGACCTTTTCCATTCCGGCCTTGTCAGCGAAAAGCGTGGTGGAAAAAAAGCAGCGCGAACCTACGTGGTCTAATCCACGAGCTGGAGAAAGAAAATGAGGGCCACGTCAGTGTATTTGTAAATTCTTGGAAGATAGAGAGAGAAAAAGGGCAATTTGTTGTGATTGTTGCAGGTGGAGAGCAATGATTGCAATTAGAGGATATGCCGCCGCGGCAATAAAGGTACCGTACCTCGCGACCATTGCCAAGCGCGATAGCAATAACACTCTCCGATTGTGCAAGGTGCCCCAAGTGCTCTCACTTTGGAATGGTAACCATTTTGTTGCCAGCCAGAAATTAATATTTTCTTTATGCCAAAATGTTTCTGAGAATAAAAAACTTTAAGTATGCAAATGAACAATTGAAGTGGTATATTAAAACTGATATTTTAAGGTGTAGATTAGAATTAATATTAATTAAATTGAGAAATCGTTGCATAAAAAACTAATAGATTTGCTAAAACTACTTTAACTGATAATTTTGCATCACCTAATTTAAATCGAACAATTAATTTATTTCAAGTTTTCTTGAAATAATTTCTAATCTTCATTTCTATTATATTAATATTTGTCAAATATACTAAGTCAGTTAGAGATAAAAGCACTATCGTAAATAGGCTACCAAGAACATGTTCGTGGCATTTGCATGCTGAGACGTCGTTTGATTTATTTATGTTATTGCACGTTCTCTCCAAAAACCAACTGAAAGGGCCCAAGGTTTATTTTAATTGGCAAAAGCTCTCAAATCTCCGAACTGAGCATTTTGCTTATCTACTGAAAATCAAATCTGATAATGATTAAAGTGGATAAGTCCATATGTACGCGCTGCTAACTAAGTAAATGAGAGCACCGAACTGATTGAGGACTGGATCTGGCTTGCGAAGAAATGTGACTTAATCCTTTTTACGAGCCGCGAGCAATCGCAGGTGTTTATTCATGCGGTCCGCCTTTGTCGCGATAACGCACTGCGCGCCCTGATTTTTCTTGTCGCGTTTTATAGGCACCGCAATTTCGGCCAGCGCATATTTCTTCGGAGTCAGCATAATAAAATCATTTAGCACCGCAGCCGCTGGTGTGAGTGAGTTTGATTTCAAAACTGCACGTAATCTTCTCTAGTTGCTACGTGCAGACGCGCACTCGCGATTTCTCATCGCATTTTTCCGATTCGCCATTTCATATTTTTTATTTCCATTGCTGATGTATCGTATGGCGAAATGCGGTGAAAAACGATCGCCCTTGGGCTGCAACTCGGTTGAATCGATCTGACAGATCGCATTTCGCTGCACCTGGCACGTACCTTATGATGGAAGGTGGTAATTTGTTGTAATTTCTGCTCAAAAGAACTGGCAATAACCATAAATTTGAGCGGGCCTGCTGGTACTAGTCGAAACGGGCGTATTCCGACGTTTTCGCCCGCTCGTTAAGCAGTTTCATCTCTTCATTACGCCGCCATTTGAAATGTAAATTGAATTCGTTTAAAATTAAATGAGCTAGAAAACGACGTATTTTCATAACATCAAGAAAAATGCCGCGTGTTTTACAAATTCAATGAACAATCGGGAGATATGTTAGCTTTTTGGTAGAATGTGACCGTCTAGATACCATCGTCTCATAAGGATTAAATTACATTGAATGCCTTTTATGTCACATTCAATGCACATTTAGTAAGAGTAGGTAATTTGTAATATCTGCTGTGAATGGAATTCTGTGTGGGTCAAATTTATTTGACTTAAATTATAAAAATGGGGCACTTTTATTGTATAAAGAATAAAGTCAAATTAATTAAATCGTTTTTATACTTTAGTTTATTAGGCTCAATTTGCCTTCTTTGGGAAACGTGCCTGCCTCCTAAAGCTTACACCAGGATCATTTCAATGAATGCAAATTATTTTTCATCCAGCTCAACTGATTTCGCTAATCAAACCAATCAAGACTCAAATATGATAATTATTATAAATAATATAAGTCAGTTCTTTTGAATTTGTGCATCAAAATGGGTACTTTTATAAAAGGAAAGCACACTGACAGGCGGTTTTGGTCTGAAAAAGAAGCATTAAAATGAAAAATAATTTGAAGACAACTTTCAGCCAAATGAAATTTTGTCATTCAAAAGTTATTGTAAAAGCTCATTTCTCATTTATGAAATTTAATTTTTTGAGCTTCGTTTTGCTATATTTTAGTGACCCTTCCAGGCCATTCATTACTTCCACGCATTTTAAAACTGTTTTTTTTCGGCAAGTTGGAGCACATTTTTAATGAGCACTATTTCTCCTCTTTGAACGGCAAACATAATTAAAAAAGGTTTTCTGGAAATTGAGTCGTCAAGGGAGACACAATAGTGCTGGGCCAAAGCGAGTGTGTTTGTGTTGTCAGCGAGTAAATTGCTTTTCATTGTGGCCAGCCCGCGACGCTAATTACATAGAAAGTAAATCGGCGGGCTTTCGACACATAACACACACACACACACATGCGAACGGGGAGTGCATAAATATAGCCCGGCGGTCTCTCTGCAAATTGCAACGTAATTATCTACACATATTGTATTCAAAATGGCGCGTCCGCGAGGCAGCATAACAACGTTATAATATGCGTTTTTTGCCCGGGCGCGCACCTGACACGTACTAAATAAGTTGGCAAATGACTCCTTTTGTTGGCATGGAAATGGTTTCGGCTCTGAATAAGGCGCGAGATCTACTAAGGAAAATAATCCAAATTGAGACACGCCGGCCGAGAGGATCTTGACACGAATACAAAAGGCCAAGAAGGGATTTTTCTCCGGTGCCGTATACTTGCACGAGAAAAGAAAACTCGCATAATTTACATTCCTTGATGAAAGAATCAGCTTCAGTCGGATTACTTTTCCTGAAGTGTTTTGCGACGCGGCCCACGGAGCTCTTTTAATTTGATGAGGTCCCGCTGCGCGCGAGAAAAGGGTCTGCTTGGAAATTGGGCAATTTGCCTCGAATTTGGCACCACTCTCGCAGCAAGTGAATTGAAGATTTCGGCGTGGGTGAGGCTCTTGGAAGTCGAATTAGCGACCTTTATTGTGCTTGAAAGACGCAGTGATATTTATGCATTTTATTGTGGCGGCTGAGTGCTTGCATGAATTCATAATACACTATAAAAATAATTTACTGTCTCTTCGTACATCATAAATTTCTAGATGTAAAGAGGTGAAGCACCAACGTGGTAACTTTCTCAAAACTCAATTTTCCTTTCGTTTCATATCATCGGATATCGAAAAAATATGCGGCCAAGGGAATTTCAACATATATTTTTTAAATGCGTGTGAATTAACCACGATCTATGCATTTGATGAGCTTCAAACATATTAGGAATTTCTATCCGATAAGTTTTTATAGACATCAACCGTAAAAAACATTCAAATTGGACAGTTATCGCTTCTCCTTTCACGATGATTGGCAATAAATAAATAAATTTCCACGGAATTGAGCCAAAGTGCAGTCGAAAAATTGGGCCAATGCTGCGATTGCTTTGCAATAATTACAAAAAAGAGCAAGCTGCTGCCTCCGCACACAAACAATTATTGCCAGCAGAGTCCATTAGCGAAAAGCGAGGCATATTTCTGGACGTATTTGGTCGCTTGGTATGAGCCAACGCACGCCGCCGAATTCGTTTTATATTATCTCCTCGAGGGCCGGCCGTGACCACGTTAGAAAAAAGTTAACTTTATAACTGGCGGGCCATGGAGAAACGAGACTGGCTCCTTTGCTGCCGCGTGCGACAATTTTTCAAATGACGTGTCAATTTCCTTTGTCAATAAACGGTTTAAATAAACAATTGGCCGCCTTATTTGGTGCGGCCGGTCATTTGTTTCATCGTCGCAATTCAATCGCGGCGAACGCGCGGGGAGCCTCCGCCGTGCAGAGCTTTCCCCACTGCTGGCGGTTCCACATTTTATTTTATTCTCATTGATTCCGCTTATTGATCCAAATATCAATTAAACTCTCCCATGCTGCGTCTTAAATTGCAAATTCGCCTTTTGCGCAACTTCGAGAATGGAGCTGGCAGCGAACGAGATAAAAGAACTAGGTTTGAGTTTTTTCATCTCTCTCAAAATGGACCAGCGGGGCTGTAAATAACAATCGAATCAATCGCTCGGTGGCGTCAGATTGATTTGTCTTCTTTACACCGGCACCGCATTGATTTTCACTCGAGATTTACGCAAAAGCCGAGCGTCTTAACGAAGCGTTTGGCATTTTATTAGATCGAAGATGCTGTTTACGCAAGTCGAGTGCAGTTTACGAGTCCGGTTTTCTGCGGCAAACGAGCCGTTTGGGCAATCACACAATAAAAAATGCTGCGAGCATCGGCAATTTGTCCAATTACCGACGGCAGCATGAGCAGCAGCATCTCGCCGCGAGAGGTGCGAGTTCGGCCGGGCCGGGGTTGTGTAAATGTTAATTAAAATCAGTATGGTGCAGGCCCAACGTAATCAAGGAGCAGGGACCGAGTTTTACTCGTTTTCAGGCTGCAGCAATAAATTATGACGTGGGCAGAAAAACACACACTCAGAGCGAAAAGCAGCGCTCGCGGGCACAGGCTGACGTCATTTTTCTTCCAGATAGCTGACTGACCACTTGGGCTGCTTGCAAAACCCAATCTTTTGTTGCTCAAAGACTTTTGCAGCTCGGACAATTTACACGGTTCACCTTTCGTTCTCGCCGGGAAATAATGATCCGGCTTCTTTATTTATTGTAAGTCGCCCTTGTTTATTCGCGCTCGCTGACCATTAACCTGCCGCTCGCTTGTAATTGAATACACGTTGACGTTATTTCTCTTTTTTGCATTGCAAAAGCGGCGGCCCGGTACGTGTGTGTGTGCAGAGCGTTGCTCATTCCAGATGAAGCCAAATTGAATGCAAATGCGTGTAGTGGGAGGAGAATTAAAAATGCCTCGGCGCAGGCATGTATTCAATTTGACTCGCTGGTCACGGCCAGGTTTGTAATCGCTAGCGCGCGCCGAGAGTTTGACTTATGATGTGGATTTCTCGAAAATGATTCAGACTTTAACTTAATAACCCAAGCACGACCTCGCGGATCACTCAGCTGCTGAGATTTGAAATCAGAAATCCGCAATCCGCGAGGAAAAACTTGAAAATAGAAAGGATTCAAGAATGCTGAATTTTGGAAAATTACTTATGCATGAGAAAATGTCAGTCGGATTCTTTCAAATTGAAATGTTTTGGCTGGCTATCGAGTTTCGTTTTCTCTCGGGCTAATTAATTCTATATTCCAAACACACGCGAGAGACGTGGCGATGAGTAAAATAATAAAACGCAGCGTGCGGGCAGCCAGAGATGGTTTTTAGCCAAATTGCCAGATTTTATTTATTCGCGTTTACATAACAAGCGAGCACGCATTAGCATTTTAATTGAAACTTTGCACACGATCGCGGCACAAAGATGTCGACTCGACTCAGCATCTGAAGAATCCTTTTGCCAATTCTTTGCAGTCGCGCCGAGAGATTGCGATAACGAACGGCGGCTTAAAAGTGTGTAAGTGGATCCAAGGGAAAGAATAAAATGCACGGTGCGATGTTATCTTCGTCGTATTCGAGTATAGCACTCGCGCCGCGCGGAGACGGAGAGTGAATAAAAGCGAATGAGTGACGTGAACAACTCAAATGAGCACTTGGTGAATTACGCAAAATGGCTTTTGAAAGCGCGGCTTTTCGCTGCCGCGAATTCGGCTTTGTGCCGCACATGCTTAAAAAGGTACATAGCCCAATTCCACCCGGGCAGTTGTTATTATCATCTAACAAGTGCCCCGCTCGGCGAAGGATAATCATGATTATCTCTCTCCTTTGTTGACCTAGAGATATAAAAGAAAACAATCGTGTTCATTCGCACTTCTGAATGTGTAGAGAATGAGAGGCAAAGCACGCGCGTATATACATCATTGTGTGTATCCTTCGCGCGCGCAGCTGCAAATAATAAACCGACACTAGATCTCGATTCAATCCGGCCAACTAATGAGGTCGACGTGATATACTAGAATGAAGCATCAAAATTTTGCACTGTTCTTTCACGCATGTTAAGCAAAATTAAATTGGCATTACGCAACAAAATTATGTAAAAGCAACATCGCTGCATTCACGGCTTTGATTTCTAATTACATCACTTTAACATTGCATTCCAAGCCTGTTTACAGAGCCTTTTATCGAAAAAGTGTTTCGGTTACCGAACTATTTTGTATTTAATAAATACCCAATCAAAAAATGCATTTACAATTTACCTCTACTTTGATAGATGCTTCTTTTTTTGTTAGATTTGTTCGCTCTCTTTCATTCATTATTCTTTAAGTTATTTAATTTGTTTGCTAAAATAAACAAGCATTCAGTATTGCTTCGAGTTCAGCATCAAGATCAAATTCTAATTAGAGCCAATAATATTTTTTCAGCACGCTGAGGTAGTAATACAGGTATTTTGATTGGATAAGGGTAATTTTGAATGCAATATGATGATCAACATATTTAAAACTCATGCGTGGCAGTGATTCTGACGTTAATTGATTTTATTTTCAGATACACTGACGAGATTCCAGACTTTTAGGTTAACAACCAAAAAAAGTTACTTCAGTCAAATTCAATTTATCAAGTGTCCCGGGGGCTTTGTCTCTAGCTCAGGTGGTCTGTCGTGTTACATTTCGCAGATCGGGCCGAGCACCTCTCATTTTCATAATACATATTTTATCTGTCTGACTCATCTGGTCGCGTTACACACACTCGCATAACTCGCTCAGATGGCTGAGAAATTTACGCGCTGCTCGCAAAGTCTTAACGCTCTCGTGGGCGTGTGTTTTTTATCTGTTCACCGTGCCTTCTTTATGCGCTGACCGGGCAGCAAATGAATCGAAACCAATCAATTAGGCCGAAAAAATGCGCGCGTCTTGCGCAACGAGAAAGAATTCTCAAGGCGGCGCTTAATTAATATTGCTCGTTCGGTAATTTATTTGCGGCTGACGCTGATAAAATCGAAAGAGAGAGATGAATTTCGGCCGGCCGAGTGGCCAACGGGACAAGGTGAAACAAGCCAACAAACATACACCATACATCAGCGCGGTATCGCATCTATCTGCTCGATAAAAGGGGTCCGCGTGGAGTATATAGTTTCGCTCATTGATTCGGAAACGTCAAATCGGGTTCACCACACGGCTGATTGAATAGATTAATGTGCTATTTAGACAGTTTAGGACACGCCGAGCTTTCCCCTTTTCTCAGCAGGTTAGAATTTCAGATCGTATTGATTGAAATGGTGTGTTGCCCCGATGTGGGACCTTTTTTCTGTGATCGAGATAAAAACACGGATATAGACATGATTTCTAACAGTTTTGGAATGACATAATCCAATACACTCATGAGGGAAAGGTGGCGATGAAAATTTAACAACGAAAAGATGGGATGGATTGGATCAAAAATTGCTTTAAAATTTACTGGAAAACATGCCTTGACATTGTTTCAAGCTGCCTCTTACAAGAGGAAAAGAAGAATAATAATTTTATCCTTAATAATTGGAGGTCTCAATTTCGAGGTGGTTGCTGGCTGCCTTGGCTTAAGCTGTATTTAATCCGGTGGCTGAACATTTTTACCAGCGGTTGACGCTTAACGGCCTGAAGGGCCTGAGACCAATATTTCTCCGATACTTTTGATTTTTCAACATTTTCGCCGTAACTCTGATATTGTTATTGCAGTCGTACACCAAGAGTGTAAAACACAATTAAATTTTGAAATTTATCTTCATCGTGACTCGTGACTTAAATTCAATGCTTCCAGTGCTTTGATAATTTTGTAGGCAGCACAACTGTAGAGTTAAAAAACATACATTTGGTTGAAGTATGTACTGTTGTTCATATATCAATAAAAATTTCAGAAGGATATCACACGTAAATTTTATGGCAAAAAAATATACGTTATAACCGCATAGAGGTGCGAAACAAAATATTTAGCTGTTGTCAGTATGTGCCGTAATTTGCTTCCTCTACAGTCTCTTTAAATCCAAATTACTTACATCATAATAAGTTTCTCTCTTTAAAAGAATGCTGCATATTTTTCTGCCAGATTTTATTTCAACAGTGTGTCAAGAGACACTTTTTTAGTCTGCTGGGTGGTGATGGTGACTCATCGCGAGCAGCAACATTAATAAAAACGCAAAGCAGCCTTGGCTGGAGCGCGAAAGCCAGTTGCAAATAATTTGTCCCAACAAATTACTGCAAAAATAGCAGGACAATAAAAAATAATATTCCGCGCTAGTCGGTGATTGATTCAATGGAATGGGCTGCCCTTGAACACAGATTCATGCTTGTTTTAAGTCAGAATAAATTCACTGAGAGCGAGCAGCGGTTAAATGGCCGAGCTTATTATCTCAGCGGCCGTTCCACAATCAGCCTGGTCCAATAACAATAATTATGTAATGACGCGGCGTTCGCTTGCGTCACACACTCACGCAAAACTCACTTAATCGCCTGCCCGCCGCCGCAGCCGAATTATTTTATTCGCATATTGTTGTATGTGTGTGTCTCTGTACGAAACAGGTCAAATTGCTCTTGAATTCCGCAATTAATTCGGCCTTTTTGCTCCTGCGCCGATAACTCCCTTTGTTCGGATCCGTGGGAAGCGGGAAATCGTTGGATCTGGTTTTAGAACTTTGTAAGAGCCTCGCTCTCGACGAGCTGAGCTGAATTTTTCACCTCGTTTGTTTTGAGTAAATAAAGCAATAAAGTTACGAAACTGGCGTGTTTGGCTTTTATCCTGTTATTCCAACAACGAATGTGTCAGCTCCTCTGTTTATCCTCAGATAGTTCTCAAATAGCTTAAAAACAATCTCTGCATGCAATTTTATTCGTTTTTTCGTGTGCAAAGCCGAGGACTATTTTTATTTTTTGAAGCTATAGAGATGAACTTTAGTGTATGTAGCATTGCTCCTCATAGTTCCTTACATTTACGTATTAAATTTATTTTGGCATGAATTGAAAAGCTTAGGGAAGATCCAACCCAAAATATCGATTATGCTCTAAATTCGATAGGCATGCGTTTTTGCAGAGCATGTTTATCGACCATTATTATCCTTTCTTCGCCGCCTGAGAAAGTGCATGCTACACAGCCTTTCCTCAAGTCTGCGCACCTTTTTGTTTCAGGCAGGTGTCAAGGATCCGTGGTCAGCCCATTACCGGTAAGTACCCGCTTTAATTGCTTCTGCACGAGGAAAATCGATCAAATTTTTGACTAGTCAAACGCTCGTGAATAAAATCTAAAACGCCTCGAGCAACCGAACACGATCACTAGTAATTAAATGGAATAATGCGCGCGCTTTAACAGAGGCAGAAAGGTTATCTCATCAGCTCGTTGTAAGAGAGAATTTCCAAGCATGTTGCTTCGTTCCTTCTGATATGATTCACCAGAAATTGCAGGCGTAGATTTCCCTTTCAACATGCTGTAGTCTGCGCTTTGTTAACCGTATTGTAAAGTGGTGTAAAGACAAGATAAGAGATTTTGCATGAACAATGCGAGGAAAGTGATGGCATTTTTTTAAAATCTAGGTCAATCGATTTATTTGCCTTTTAGGTCTATAGATATTCGAATAGGAAAGGTTGTAAAGAGGAATTCAAAGCAACCTTTTTTAGGCATTGTAAAATGATTAAAATTATTAACAAATTTGTTTGTTCTATATATGACTTAAATACTTTCCAGACTCTTTTAATCATTTAATTTTATTGCTAATTATTATCTAAATGATTCTAAACGAGGTTTTGAGAAAAAGTTTCTTCCCGCAAGCATTCATTTTTTGCAACGATAACGTTTACTACTTTTTTATTGCTGCAATTGATTGTTTATTATTTCAATAAGCAAAGTCTGTAATACAAACTAGGTGCCCTCGTTATTTTATTTGTGGGAGTTAGCCTCACTTTTATGTATGTTTGTTGAATGGTAAAAATTAATTAATATCATATTTCTGTCTCTAATTGGTAAAATTAATGATATAATAACTAAAAATTGATATTCTTATACTATTTTAGTCAAAGACCTGCGGAAACTCAATTTAGGAAAACATTTTAATGGCTGTGTATTTATTTCATCGTTGGGAGTTTAGTAAAAATAAGTGGCAAATATGGTCTGCACGAGAAAAATTTAATAATTCTATTTGGATGCACGCCTGCAAAACCCTAATATCCGGCTGCCGTTGCTAATTAGCTTCATTAAAATTTATAAGCATCAACCCAAGCCGCAGCCGGGCACGTTTAACACCTGAGGAATCCCACCTTAACCAAATAAGTAGCGGCGCAGACGCAATATTTGCCGAGCTGAGCGCAGCAGTGTGGGATTGACGGCAGCCGGTGCGTCTACGCTGAATGAAATAGAGAAAATTCGCGGGAAATGTGCGTACTCGGCGCGCGTTGCTGTTTATTTAGATTGCGAGTTGGTGGCCTCAGGTGTTCTTTCTGTCCGTGTCGCAAGCAAGCAAGCAGCCAGCAACGCGTAATCGGAGCGCTGCCTGCGTGTATCTCTTTATAGACAGAACAGTGTGCGTAGCGTAGAGTGAGTGAAGTGAAGGGCGATATGTAATCCGAGGATTTCGCGATGTCGCACGTTACTCTCATTTTCTTTTCGCGAATCTCGACTCGCTGGCGTGCACAAAAGACATTTATCTTCATTTGCATCGGCGAAATAAATGAATCGACACTCAAATGAGCCGCGAAGTGATTTATCATCCTTGAAAGCACCGCGGAGAACGCCCCGGCGCTGCGCTTTTTTCTTTCTTTCGCTGTGTGCCTCACAGATCGCGCGCCGCCCCGATCGAAAACCTCGCTTGAACGCGAAAACCGGCAAAAAAGCTATTAATTACACATAATGTATTAGGGCCAATTACCAGATCAGCGCGAGACGGCGTATTTCAAGAGCAATTAGCCCGCAGTGAATGAAACAGCTAGCGAGATGTGCGCGCGGTCAAGGTCGCTCGCTCGCCTGCCGCGAAGAGCAGATGCTGCGCGAAAAGTTAAATTGAGCAAGTGCTCTGCTGGTCTTTGCTCCTTTTACGAAACAAATAATGGGATTAAATCACTGAGAGCTGAGGCACTTGAGCGCTCCTTTTACGGCCGGCTCCTCGCACCACACATTCGCTCTGATGGAAATTAAGACGGATTTGATTGATGGACGAGTTTGGTGAGTGCAGCTCCTTTGTGAGCAGATTATCAGATGCGTATCCTGTCGTCGATTTGACACGATTAGGAAAGAAATCTATTACAAAATACAGACCGGTAAGCAAATATTTGAAACTGAAATTGCAATCTACCTTTTTAAAACGGTTACAGCAAATTTTTCGAATGTTTCTTGACTTAAAGAGACACATAAATTAAATTAATTGCACTTTTATACGCCGTAAAGTTTGTCGTTAGCTTGAGGACTCACGTCAGTTTGTAAATGCCAACGAGGAAAAATTCGTCATTAGTGCAGAGCGGGCCAAATTTTACACCGAACTACGCTATAAAAAGGCAAGTCCACCGATGAAATATATCTGCTTTTAAAAAGTGAAGCTGAGCACCATAAAAACTTCGCCGAGGTTTTCGTCCAGTATTGTGAAATTGAAACTATTACAGAAGTCCTCACGTTACGAAACATCTTGTTCATATACTGCATGTGGTTTTGACAATGAGTCGCTTAACACGCCTGGATATTTGAAACAAATTGAAGCGAGACATGCATCCTGCTGCTTTTCAATTCACGGTTTTCACCACCAAATTTGTAAGTGTAGTAAAAACCAGTGTTCTAAAGCGAGTAATACAGGTGTTAGTGTAAATTGTGCTATTTAAATTGTAGACAATGACATCTGTACATGATTGCCCGCGACAAATATGTTCCCTGAACGATCACGCAACTAAGTCAGACCTAGATAAATGTTCTTGAACTAATCAAATGGACTCCATAGCTTCTATTAATTGAAATTTTAATTCCAAGTTTAAGAGCTGTATCGAATTAGATCGGTACAAGAGTATGCATCCTAGTTTTGTCTTTATTTATACTTTCATCTTTCATCCGCGACTCGAGTCAGAAAATTATATTAATTTATTATGTATGAAAATTAATTGCATCGCATTCTTGGGATGGTTATATCTGTTGGTCAAATCGATGATGGATACTGGCGCTTGCGGAGGTTATTTCACTGGATAACAGATTTACAACGCCAAGTTAATGAGGAAAAGGTGCGATGGTAGCCTTTAAAAGTTGTAATAACTATAACATGTCTGACATATACACTAAGATGAAATCTTCTGGAATAAATATCTGATATTGTGACTCAAAATACTAACGAAAGTTAGCAATTTATTTTAGAAAATCGTCAAAATATTAATTTAGCTGTCAGCACAATTGTCACCTCAAGCCTTTTAAAAACTGTCAGTTTTGACACAGTTACGAGCGAATTGACCTTTTTATCCGTCTAGTAAGAGGTTCAATGATTAATTGGACATTTTTTTAATCCATGGGCCGTTTTGTAAAATTTGCAGTTCGCGAGAAATAAAAGGGTGATGCAAGCGCACATCAATCTCTTTTAATTGTCTCGTTATCAGCAGCGAAACATCAACAGGGAGAGCAGAAAACAATTTTCCCGTCGGTCGTTATTCCATAGCGGCGCGTTGAGAGTTACGTTTTCTCGGTGTCGGTCGGGCCCAAGGTGCTGACCTGCGACGAGAGCACAAAGGGCACGATCGGCACGGCAAAAAGTGTGATTAGTCCACGCCACTCTCTGGATTAGGTTGCAGTGCCCCACTCCACTCTCCTTTTGGCACCGCCGCGCGCTCGATTATCGCGCGCATTAAGCCAGAAGCATAACCTCAGACTAATTAGCCGCTATTCTTCTCGCCTCTCTTATTGATTTATCTGGCCTCTGCTAATGACGACTGGTTTGCTAATGCACAAATCTCGCGCACTCTGCTCCATCTTTTCCCTAAAAGAGACGCTAATGGCCAGCAGACTCGATTCAATTTTGTGGCTTTTCATTAGAGATGAACTAATTGGATCGTATTTTGTTTTTCTGTAACTGCCAATTAGTGTGAAATTATACTTGTTAAAACTATACCATTAATTAAGAATGGAACAATTGATGTCCACGCTGATTTTAATGAACGACAGAGTACAATAAGAATAATAGCTTTCCTCATCATGAGAAAATCCTCGCAAAGCATATTGTGAGCCATTTGGTAAGTTAAATTTCATATTAGTAGACAGTTTTTTGTTTTAAAAGCTCGCACTAACTATGTGGAAGACAATCTAAGCAGGCCATTTTCGAGTCTGTTTTAACTCTTGGATATTTTTATTTGCATTATAAGGATCCGAATTCATCACTTTGCGAAAAAATCACGAGCCAAACAGGACTTTCCAGTGCATGTGTAGCTGACTTAAATGATTCCATGTGCACTTAGCAGCTGGATTTTTTCTTTTTCGAACTGAAAGAAGAAATTTTGTCAACAGAAACTTAAAAAATCTCAATTTTCTTAAAATGATGTTCATGGTGAAAAATTTATCATTCCATATATTTTTTCTTTCAATATTCTATCAAAATAAAATTTTGATATTCGCGCGCTGAAATCTTTCCGGAGATAAAATGTAGAACGAGATCCGTTGCAAGATATCGGAATAACTTATCGATTTTACTGGCACTTCCTTATTTACTTTCCGATTTAACACTGTTTCGCATTGGAAAAAATCGATACAAAAACTTTCTAATCATTTTAATATGAACGATATAATAATTAAAACGTTTTGTGAGCACCTATATATTTCCCAGATAAAATCCAAAAGATCATGTGGCATCAGCGGGGGACGAAACAACTGACAACTGATTGCAAGTTGTTCCCGAATGGAAGCCATGTTTGATAAATAGTGCATAGTCGGCGTCGTTCAAAGCGATTGCATCCAAATAATTTGACTTATGTAAAGCGCGATACAAGATAGCGCTGGGACAACTCAGCAGAAACAAAAAAAGAAACGGACGCGCGCGGTGGCAGTTTGGCGCTATACGAGATAAAAGGTAAACATTAATAAACACACGCACGCACATTCTAACAATAACAAAAGCGAGATCAGATACAGCCGCGTACTGACTGACTGACTGGCTGACTGGCTGACCATTCATTTGTTGTGTTTCGCAGATTTATCTGCCGCGACTCACTCGCTCTTTGCGGGCAGAGAGAAAAATATAAGACAGGCGAAGAGGAATAAACCTCGGCAGGTGGTGTCAATGTTCTTCTTAATGGACGTACTAAGTGCGGCCAATTACCTTTATCTGTGCTCTTGTTTGATGCGGAATAATTGTTTTTGGCAATCGCCCAATACATGCCTCCATAAACAGAAATGCGCCGTCTCATTTAAAAAACATGAACAGTTGATTTTGTATCGCGTTTTCCACTCAACGATCCATCGTGCCATCCCGCATTTGAAATTTATCACTGTAGAACCTAGTATATTTATTAAAACTGATATTATTTCACCAGTAAAATAAATTTCCTGGATTATCGTGATGAATTAATTACTCCAGCTATTAAAATCTTAATTTCTAGCTAGATATTAGGAAATGATTTATATATTGCTTTAGCGGCTGGCTACATCAGCTTCTTTGGCTAGCAGAATTTTGGTCCTAGGGCTGACGCAGTTAAAAATTAGTGAAGTTTGATTGTGCTTGAAGGGCTGGAAGTCAATTATTTTCAGAACATTTGGATACCTTTATGAAGCCAATCGTAACTGAATATTTACTTTCCAATTGGTGTTAAATTAGGACTCGAAGTTAATTTGCGTTATAGTGGTTATAGCAATGAACATTTTTTTTGCAATATTTAGGTGGATGCAACTTATGATAAGGTGTTAATTTTGCTCTAATTTCCCATATCTTTATCTCCAAGAAGATGGTTGTTAAAATCAGAGATTGTCAGTCTGCCTTTTAAAGAGATCAAAAGATTTTTTGAACCATATAGTGGTTCCATAAAGCTAAAAAACGTATCATTATCAGCAGTATAAAACTCTGACGAGTACGTTGAAATTTCGCACACTTTCCTTCAATAATCACATTGCAGTTTATCTGAAACCCTCCTTGGCAAAATTAATAGCCTGTCTAATCACATACAATTTTCTGGTAGTTTCCTCTAAAGTAAATATTATGTAAGAGAAATTATTTTGAAAGCAGTATCACTTTCTATAAAAGCCGTGAATCTAATTTGCCGAGCGCATTATGACTGCAAGGTCAGACCGGACGCCGAATTCCGTCGCGCGTTCTCGGAAACGGATCGGCAGGCATAAATCCCAATTTTCCCATGGCATCGAATGGCAGCGCGGCGGCTGCGGCGGCTATTTAAACACGTGGGCGCGCTGCGCGATTATGCTGAATGCGCGCGAGAAGCTGACGCAATTAGCGCCGCGTGCCCCGCGGCCAGGCACCTGTTAACCTAGATTCGCCGCGGCCGTCGGAATTGCGGGCGGACCGACCACTGGCCACTCGCGAGCGGGGGTCATCCGACCCCGCGGGCCGCTCCGAGCAAGGGTGCCCCGGCCGGGAAAACCGGTACGCGCGGCCGAGGAGCGACGCACGCGAGCCTCGGTGCAACGCTGACCGGCACTCCTTGCAAATTTCCATCCTGAATGCGTTTTACTTTCGATTATTAATTGAAAATTATAATAATGCAATTATCGTTTGTGCAATTCGCTGCGAAGGAAAAATAAATTTATAAAAATCAATGATCTACTCGGTTGGAAGTGTTTTTAGAGCGGAATTTATTACGAGTTTATTTATTCTCACTAGAAATATGGTGGATTTAACTTTAAGGTTAGTTTTAATTTCCCAGGACAGTAAAAATGTTTTACAAATGGCAAAAGCAATGTCAGGAAATTTTGCACTTGCATGTCCCTGGGCGCCATTGACTGTACATTTTCCTCTCACTCTCTTTAAAACGATTAACGACTTCCATCAAGAGAAGGTCTTTTTCCTCTGCGTGGTAAGTTTGTTAAAAAGAAAATTCTAGAATAGGTCCACCTTGACTAAGATTTTTCCGAGATATACTGAAATTAACAGGGCTCAGTTGTCCTGATTGTCTGAAGGAAAATGAAGTCGTTTTATGTATAAAAATTAGAGGGTAATTTTACGAGAAGGAATTCCACGTTATTAAGATCGTGAGCAAATTACAGCAATCATCTAGCGTTAGAATAAAACCCTTCAGGGGAATTTAGAAGGTTAAATTCAATTTGAAAATTAGATTAAATTCTCGTTCAAAATTTGAGTAATATTAGTTGTACCAACTGTCAAACTGGGAGCAATTTATCCGTCTATTTAGTTGTAACTTATAATTGTCAAAAAATGACGTGAAATATACCAATTTTAAATATTTTAAAAAAATTGAAAAATTTGGTATGAAAATATAGAAAATTGTTGGTGATTGGCTATGAAGGCAGATGTACCCGAGGTTTTCATAATTTTCAGTTGAAATTATAGAAGCATAGCTTCCTCAGTGTTTAGTAAGATTTTATTTTCCCATTTTTCAAGAATTTTCTAGAGCTGAACATTTCAGTAGAAATTTGAAAAAAAAACCAAAATCTCGGAGAGGAATTTATCTAACTGTTTGATTCTATAATTAATTGTGATCGTATTTATATATGTGTTATTTCAGTCTTAATCTGATTGATACTTCATTTTGTCTATTCTAACACCGAGTAAACTGCTTTTTTAATTTTAAATGAAATTTTATTTTGCAAAATCGATAACGGAATTCCAAAAATCAATAATCTCTTTATGAAGTCATTATGTAGCTCTTAAATGTATGATTATATATACTGTATTAGATGATCTATTTTTACTAGCATTAAGTGAGAATAAACATATAAATAAATAAAAACAATATAAATTAATAAATTGACCAAAATTGGGCAGTTGAAAGGCTCTTAAAAAGTTTTCCACAAAAAAACATGCGTGTTACATTAAAATGATTAATTTACTAACAATCATATAAATATAAAAACTATGCAGTCCATATCATAAAATGTAATGAAGAGTTTTTACAATTTCAATCAATTTTTGGTGTTATAGTGACGGTAATCGAAACTTCTAAATACCGAACCACCCCTGAATTCCGGCACGAGGACGAGTGAAATAATAAACCTGCGGGACGTACCCTTTCGAGGAAGGCCCTCCTGAAGACATCCCTTGTGATCTTGGACGTGTTCTCGGCTGTGAGGCGCGCGGAGCACTCCCTGAGGAGGGCGAGCCGCAGTCGTTCCAGCATGTTCTCCTCTTCCATGGAGGACATCTTAAGGCGCAGCATCGGGGGCGGCTGGCCGGACAGCCTGCGGGGCGACATGGCGCCCAGCGTGCCGAGCGACCCTTCAGAGCTGGCTGCTTTCGGATCCTGCATCACCGACTAGTGCATGATAACTGACTGACGCGGGCAGCAGCCGCCGCGAGAGCTCGAGGCGCAACCCACGACGCTCCCCACCGGCCGACGCGCCGCCCCCGACAGCGGAGAAAGTGCGACGCCGACGACGCCGTCGACGTCGGCCGCACCGGCACCCACCACCGCCGCCGCCACGCCAGACAGCCAACCTGTTGCCAGCAGCCACTCCGGCGCTGCCTGCCTCTCGCCTCCCAACGCGAGGGAAGATCGCAGACAGACTGACAACACAGTTTTAAATACCGATTTTTGTGGGTTGCGGAAAAATATTTTAGGTGGTGTAAGAAAACATTCCAGCCACTTTTTTTATGAAATTGTTAGCTTATTTTTTTAATGTTAGGTCTTTCGTAGTCAACCGAGGCAAATTCGTAAAATTAATTTCTTAAATATTCACATTAATTTAGGCATTTTGTTTTTAATTATAAAATGGCAAACCAACCTCGAGTGTTGTTATTTTAATTTAGATTTTATTTTTAATTATCCGATTAGTAATTTTGTGTTTTTTTTTAAGAAAATAGGTTTTAATGCTATAATTTCATTGAAAAATAGTCTTTAAAATCCACTCTGAATCATTTTGGAACCCTCCCCCCCATGCTTCATTTATTTATTTAATTGGTTAAACTTTTCTCATAATTATGACGAAATGTCACGGGCCGGTGGAAAAAATTAGCGTGAGAGGTTAAGCAAACTCAACGAAATTTACACAAGAAATCAATCTTTACTAGTCGATTGCGTTACAAAAATTATCGACGGCAAAATTTGCATTTTTTAAGGGTCTTACGAGACAATATTATAAATTTTCGAAACCTCAGTATCTCATCTTTCCGTAGTACAATTTTAAAGTGAAGGTGTGCTTTAGATTCCTCTCACCAAGCCCGATCGAACTAACATCAAATTTTAATGCCTATAGGTCAAGGTCAATGGCTACCACTATTAATTTTGGGCTTTAATTTAAATTTTGGAAATATGCCATGAGCTTAAGATTTTGGAATTTTGTAAATGTTCTTTAAAATTGTCCCATAACATGCGTGATCATGTGTGAGACTTTCAGAATAGTTTTTCTTGTCTGTTATCGAGAAAATCCACCTCAAAACTCGAAAAAACACGACTTTTTTATGTTTTGCAAATATCACTAACTTTAAATAGGATTGTTACAGCTGCACACGGTTAGATTTGTACCTCTCCTGACCAGCTGAAGGGTTTAGGGGGACTACCACTATCCCTTTCAACTACCCTGCTAAAATTTAATAGCAAAAATGTTTTTAAAATTATATTCTTGTTTATTCTTGCTCTAGTCATATACAATAAAATACAATAAGATACGATAAATTATCAGGTCATACACAGAAAGAAAGGGCAAACAGTACCAGCGAAAAATTGCTAGATTTTCTAGATGCAAGCAAGTTATTTTATTTAAAATCTAATTCTGCGAGCAGAAAAAAATTTTTCAAAATCACGATCAAACAATTCGCTATGATCCGATTTTTTCATTCGATCGCCTGCAGCAAACAATGATTGTCACGATTTTTGTAATTTTCCTTGGCTGCAGCGCCAAATCATTTTACCCAGAGGCTATATATCTGGTGCTTCAACTCTCGTGGCTTCGAAATGCTCTAGATGGTGGTCACGAGAGAATAAAAAACAGATTTATCGTCTCATCTTGATCAATAAGCTCTGAATATATTTACGACTAGCTCCGGTTTGAACAGATAAATAATGCTGCATATCAGCATCGCTATAATCCATAAATTACATAAAGGTGATGTAATTTGCTTGTTATATTTTTTGTTTTATTTTTTTTTTAATTATTTGGCTAGAAAATAATCCAATAAGACTCTACTTAGACTGTCGTGGTTGTAATTAATTTTTTAATCTCAATCCACAGTAATGAATTTTTTTGGTTAGAAATATGATTGAATAAAGTTTATCCATTACAAAGTAAGATTGTGACTCGAGCCTGATCTCAAGCAGAAACTCAACTTCTAAAACTTGAAATGAAGTTTTTATTTCAGCAGAGGTGTCTTCTTTAAGTATATTTTGTCATTTACCCAGAAAACGTTTTAATCACTGCCTTTTACTTGAAATAAAGGAATATTAGGCTTTAGACAAACATCTTTTGAGGCCTGTAATAATAAATAAAATATGAACTGTTGATGAGTGCATGTATCAACACGTGCGTTATACTCCCTCATTTTTTACATTCATTAACTCATTAATTATGAATGCCAAAGGTGAATCATCGCCAGCTTATTATCTTGTACGGAGAAGGATAAAGTGTAATTAAGATACTTTGGGGGCCCATGCTATTTACATATTTCGTGCATATTCAGTGCCCGTTCCTTCGCGCGGATTTACGAGTTAGAAAGTTCAAACAATATTTACCGTGGCTGAGCACGCGATGTGCAACCAGAGGACAATCGAAACATTCACCTGTTCTGTGCTGCCGACGGACGCGATGAGAGCGCGATAGGAAAGTGATACGACGCGTTGCGTCGGACGAGCAAAGAGTGGCATTGGGCATTGCTCGCGGCTGAAAAAAAAAACTTTCGGTGTCGCACAGCACACGCACATGCGGCGTGTGAGGGTTAATTGCTTCAATTTCCCTGATGCGAGGCAAATTGAGTCGGCATTAATTGTGCGCTGACCACCGAGAAAATGAGAAAAAGTATCGAGTGCTGGGTTAAGGACAGCGTGTTCGTGTCGAGCGGATTCTCTCTCCCTCTAATTGTGCCGCGAATTTAGAGAGCAAACGCCTTTGGCACAATGCTGTTTGTTGTACATAATTTCAAGCGATAAATAAGTGATAAGCGCAGTGCGAATCGTATTTGCAAAAACCATTAAACAACTATAATGTGCGCAATAAAGGCTAGGCTTGCACCGCATAAATTTTCTTTATGCTTACTTTTAATTTCAATAATAAAAGCGTTATTACGAGTTCAAATCTTTTCTTGCAAATTCTGATGTAGGTTGTGGCTGACCGTATTTCCCCGCCGTTTATCAAAGACTACGTCATCTTTTTTTAATGAAATACATTTTAAGAGAAGACATATTTTTTGAAGATTTTTTTTTCTCTAAAACATGTAGTGGCTATATTCTCATTGCCCGTTTGATAGTCCAAAATAGCAGAGGTTTGAACCAGATTCTTGCCAAAAATTAGAAACACGTGTGTGCATACATCTAGTTTTTGTAAAATGTGAATTCTTCCTAATATCAACAGTAAAAACGTAATTTTTTTGCTATGTAGGGTTTTCATATTTATAAAATTAAAAAAGATAAAAAGCATTAAATTTAAAATGTCTTTTATGTTCAATTATAACCCTATACTTGAAAGATTCAACCATTCCATTTAGAAAAAAATATTTTTGCTTATCTGTCGTGTGTATAACAACATGTTGTATTTGTGCGATGTTTTGTTAGCACACTTCCTTTTCAAGCTCTTGGTGCTGAATTTGTCGGCCTTTTGCGGCATTAAGCAGATAAGTCGTTTCCATTTTTCAAAAAGTCGATAAAATGAAATAAGTAAGTTGTTTAATCCATAGCAAAAAAATTGTTTGCAACTAAATTTATAATTTTACGGTGTGCCTTTGAATGGAAATTTACTACCATAATAAGTAAAATTGATTGATTGATAACAAGTGAAAAAGTAAGTACAAAAAGGTGGCTGGGAGGCGCATGGTCATCGACTTGCCACTTGCTGGTTTTCGCAACTTACCAGCAGCTTTTAGAACAAATGTGTTTGGGGAGGCGAAAAGATAGCCACAGATCCTCTGCGGCCACTCAGGCACCAAGATATCCACTCGGCGGTGTTATTGGGAGCCCGCCTGAGCTCAATAGCCTATATGTGTTGAGCAGAGAGGTCCTAATAAAAAGTTACAAATGAATAATTTCTTATTGAGATATCTTCTAAATTTGCGACAGGGCCTGACAGTCATATAGATAACGCCCTGCTAAATCAGCAAATAACATATTATTTATTTGGTGGATTCTACGGCTTAATTAATATCCGATCTCCTTGAATTTTAAAATTTCATGCTATGATATGCCTGGTTAGCCTTGAATAATGTATCATGCAAAGCCAAGAGATGAATAATAAACCTGAAAAGTGTGTATAATTTTCGATTTTGCACGCTGCCAGCTTATTTGAAGTGCAAACGCTGTGAAAAACGAGCAAATAATCCCCTTTCGGTCGAAAAGAGCCGACTCTGACAAGGAAGAAAAAAGTTGTCGGGCCAGTTGGCGAACACACGTCCAACAAGCTTATTGTTTGTGTCCGCGCGCACTGCGGAGCAAAGAGATTTATGAACGGGCGCAATTTGCTGCCTGCGATGCAAAATGCGGCGAGACAGGCGGGCCGCGGCTGCAGGTGCGGCGACCTTGACCTTTGACCTGCGCATGTCACGCGGCGAAACTTATTCTACCGGTTTCGCGAGAGCCATAAAGCGAGGAGGAGCGACACTGTCGCAACACACTCCGCAAAATCAAACGCCGCGATTCACCCGCACGGCACGCTTCCTGGGTTTTAAACAGCTGTAAAAAGTTGCAAACGACTTTTCGAGAGGATTTGCCAACGGAGCCACTCGAACCTTTATGATCTTCCAATTTCGCTTCGGACAAATTGTCTGAACAGCTTTCCTTCGCACGAATTTACGGCGACCGCGTAATAGCGGTGTTCGCGCCAAGCAAGTGGCAAATTAGCTGTTTCACATATCGCTGTGCGTAAAGGACACTGTCATTAAAATT
This sequence comes from Cloeon dipterum, assembly GCF_949628265.1. NCBI lineage: Eukaryota > Metazoa > Arthropoda > Insecta > Ephemeroptera > Baetidae > Cloeon > Cloeon dipterum. The sequence goes on from NC_088788.1 coordinate 19,233,911, forward strand.
TAAACAGACCAAAAAAGGCAGCAGAATTATTGGCTGGCGCTTAAATTTACATAATTTTTGTTCCAATTCCAGTACAGTGGTTTTAAATGTCAGTCCATATAAGGTTTTATATATCAAATTACGTCTTCTTCGGTTTGATTGATTAATTTAAAAAGGAGACATTTAATAAAAATTCAAAATATATATTAATTTTTCATAAAAGTTGACGAGTAATATATTTTATGACCGTGTGTTCTTGATTGAATTGATTTATAAAACGCCAACGGCATACTACTGATGTTTTTAGATGTGAGAAAAATACAAGATAAGACCTAAAACATGCTTTTTCATCTAAAAAAGAATAACAGTGATGAAAAACGAATTTTAAATAATTTTTATTTCATCGAAGAGAGGATTTGAATTTAAAAATTTTAAAAGTTTCAATCCCATCTATGCCAAACAATTATGAATGGAAAAATTATAGCAATTAATATTTTTTTTAAATTAAATTACCCCGTCTCATTCTTGCCCAGTTTTCGGACTTCTGGCCAAATTCAAACATAAAGACCGAACCAAAACAAAATTCACCCTGGCCAATTGGTGTCCCTACCTGAACTTGGGCCTTGTTGCGCAGGTTGAGCTGTTGCCTAGCCTGCTTCATTGCGGTCGGGGACTGCTGAGACCCTGGCCGCAGCTGCGTTTGTACCTGGCGAGGTGCTCTCGCACAACTGGCTGTCTCGCGTGATCTACCAAATGCCGCCTTCTAGCTCGTTTGCCCAAAGCCAAGCCGGGGAAATTGCTTGCTCGCTGCACCACTCCACTGACGCAATAAACAAATTATACAAGCATAAACCGCACGACAAGCCGACCGTGAAAATGCGATCGTGTCCGCGGCCGACTTGCTGCACGGACCTGCCAACCCGCGGAAAATTTTTCCGCACGACGCACTTGGCGAATTGGCATTGTTCGACATTCTGATGCCGCTGCGCGTGTCTCCTTGTAAATGCTTCGATTGATCGCGTGGTAATAGCTTAATTAGAGCTAAGCCTTGCATGTCTTGTTAATGAAGTTTCGTTTAAATACTTGCCAAATCAAGTTACGCTGTGTATTTTAATAAGGCGCTGACTGACTTGACTGCTCCATGTCTCTGGAAAATAATTGAATTGGCATTAAAGTTTAGTATAGCCTTGAATGTAATACAGATTATTTTTCGCAAGATTAGAGAACGCAGATCAAAATGGGAACTCACATTTTGAGTAATAAATTCTGCGAGTTACATTCATTCGGGAATTTGAAAAAGTTACAATTTTAATTAGAAAATGAAACAAAGTGGGAAAAACTAAGTTAAATCGCTGTCAAGTACAAAATATAAAGAATTTCGAAATCTTCGTTGTGAGGAAAATTTGTATGCATAAAATTGTCGATATTTCAATTTAAATATTTCCCTTGGAAAGTAAAAAGCAGGCAAAGAAATGATCTGAAAATAAATGGAATGTTTAATGGAAAGAGCCAGCAAGCAATTTACTTGATGCATAGTGTAATGACAAATTGACTTGTGGTTTCGCTTTCCATTCCTCTCAAGCTGTTTGTTAGGTTGCATCCTTACTCGAGTGCTATACCGACTAAATTGGTAAGAGCCGAAGAAAGATGTACTCTGAGTTTGGCTCATGAGGTCATAAAGAGGAAATAAATAATTCCAAGCTTGTGTTTTCTGCCTAATTGAATTTTCCCTCAGAAATTTCCATATGCCATTTTTCTCGTAATTTGGCTTTTATGGAAAATTTCATTAGTGTGCGAGGATAGAAAAGCATATCATAAAATAGGATGGTCCGCCTTTTTGCCAAATGCGGCTTTTTGTTTGGCTGCGTTTACCATTTTCTACGCGTGTTTGCATATTATTAGCGTCGCTGAAAAAGAGAGAAGATTTGCAAAAACAAAATCTGATGCATAGCAACCATGAGCGTGGATTGTCGTGAATTGGGCGTTTACCGCTACAAGGAAGGCGCAAAACCTGCAATTATTTGCAAACTTATCCTGGCAGAGCTACAATTATGGTAATTTTAATTATAGAAACACCGTGAATTTTATATCAAATAAAAACACATAAAAAGGATGAAAAACACGTGCATTGATCGCATGTTAAAGTGAAACCCGCAATTAGTTTTTTCCGAACTTAATTGAATTTTTTGATTTATTTCATTTATTACCACACCTCGGGAACATCCACTTCAACTCCATCCAACGCATTATAAAGTTTAATTCTTTACATTTATCCGTCGGCAAAAATGATCGAATTATATTGAATTGAAATCAAAGTTTTTTACCGTGTACCAATTGATTCTTGACAAAAGATTATAACAATTAATGTATAATACAATTATAAAATTGAACAACATATCAACATGTAGAAATGCGGAAAAATAAGCTGCTCAATATAAACCGAGGAAGCTGCATCCAATTTCTACCAAATATTTTTGACAACCTAGTTTGCTTCTGCCTTCATGTACATCTATTAACAATAATAATTTCGTTAATGTTGTAATTAATAAACATTTTTTCTCTTCTCTTTAGTTTCCTTTTAGCTGCCATAAAATTGCTTACAGTGAAGAGGAGCCTCTGCGTCAATTTTTCCGTGTAATTAAGCTCCCTGATGTGAATCTTTTTATATCCTCATTTTGGCTCTCTAAATTTTCTAAGTTAACGATAAATGTGTCTGGAGTGATGGCAGTTTTTATTCCATTTTATATGCCACTAAAAAGCTGCGAAGCTTATCAAACCTGAACACATAGGCAACCGGCTGAACTTTCATAGCCGTCAACTCACATCACACTGATAAAGAGAACAACAGAAATCCAGTTCCACGGGGACAACTATCCCTTCTTCAATGCAAATAAAATAGAGTGGTTGCATTGTAAATCCTTTTTAAGAGGTGAGTCGTATAGGGTGTGTGTTATAAAAGTTTCACCTCAAGTTTTAAGTCTGTGTTGATTCCCCAACGCCAAACTTTTGCATGTTTACCCCTTTTAATCAAAGCGTACGTGTTGCTCCTGAACTGTGAGCGCACACACAAAAATCTGTTGGCTGTGAACCGCGCGCTTTGAATACCTAAACCTCCGCAGACGCTGAGAGGCAAACCGCAGACCGACGCCGCGCGTTTTCCAACTTTCAATTGCAATGAGTTTGCTTTGCAAAACCGAGTCGGTGGCGGGCTTTGTTGCTGCCAAAAGCTTTATTTTGTGGAATGGTGCGCGCTCATATCGAACGAACGGTTCGAACGAAATAATGGCTCACTAATCATTTTATCTTATCGGCGTCCAGATTAAATTGCTTGACGCAGTGTTCTCTCGCAGGCGGAAGACACTGCTCTAGTGGATGAAATGACGTGCTCTTGGCAGCGGCACTTTGTTGCCTTTATTGCCCTTATTTTAAATCGTGAGTATTTTTGCCTTTCTTTGCCTAGGTGACTTAATTTTACAACTGATTGTTCCCATTTTATATGGAGCATTTAATTGTAGTCGCAATCAGTGCACAGGGCTGGGCCTTATGCAGATGTTAATTGCAGAATATCGACTTTTCCTCGAAATAAGTGCTGTAGCGGCCTTGAAGTGGTGGATAATAAAGTTATCTGAAATCATGCGGCAAAAGATCTAAAAAAGAGGTTGCAGTGCCTGGTGTAATTTAGGCAATGTGACTTACATCAATGTCAAGCAGGTTGTATTCCGTAAATGCTTGGGCCACATATTTTTCTACGCCCGTAGTAAAATTTGGGCTCAACTATATAAGCCTAAAATTGCCCAATTCTTTCTTATTCTCTTTGAGTTAGAACAAATATTTCCAGTGTCATAAATGCACATTCAATGAAAATAATACGATAACACCAAGATAAATCGTGACCGTCAGCAGCGGGATTAAGAACCATAAGGTCTTAACAGTTTTGATGACATACTGGATTTTATTTTTCTAAGAATTAATTTAGCTAAGTTTATTCAATTTAATACGAGGATTACAAACTAAAAATTTGAATTTGAAGGTATCTCGATGCAATGAAACTTGGCGTACTTGTGCATAAATTTCACGGGCTTCATTTTAGCTCTGAACCTGAAAATTTTTAAGGGGGATGTAACCCTGAAAATCGATAGCTCAAAGAAAGGTCGTGAATTATTTTACTTTGTAAACGAACTGTGATAATTTTTCAGAATTGTTTCGAGCGTTTGTAGCTTTCAATAAAAGATTTACATAGAGCATATTTTGATTAAAATGGTTTCTTTTGCAGGTCCTTATATCTTTATCTTATTGCTATTCAACAACTCCTCCTTTATATTAATCAAAAGGAATTGAATAATCTCTTTCTTAGACAGCTGATATATTTGAAAGTGTGCTTCTTAAGAAGTGAAATATCGTAGGTTGAAGCGAGAATCAGCTGGAAACAATAGGTTTCAGATTTCAGGTGGTGTCAGTCCAAAATCGGATGTCTCACTCTCGGCGTTAACGTTATTCTGCACGCAGAGGCGTAAGCCTTGCAGGTGCTCTCATCTTAATTTGCACCACACCTCGATTAACACAGATATTAATTCAAATGGGAGCGCGCGCGCACATGTGTTCCTCTCCATCAAATTATATTATTTCTTGGCTTAACCTTTAATTCAAATTAGAAAATAGCTCACGTACACAAACATCCATAGGTAGCGAACAATGAACGGCGGAGGAGGCCGTGGCCTAAATCCACACACTTGCACTTGATATTGATGTTTATTTCTTAAATGCACATGCATTAAAATAGTGCACCTGCAAACTAGGCTGCATTGTGTATGTATGTGCACTTCTTGCGCTCATAAACACTGCATTTGTTTTTTATTTCATTTGAAGCAAGGAGCAAGGCCAACGGGCAGACCATAAATTTTTAACTTTTGTTCCCAGGCAAAAATCAATCCACGTCGTCGCGCGAGATTGGATAATTGCTGCGGCTGCTGCTATTATTTCTCGTGCCCTGTGCCTGTGTGCCTCGGGAGGCGCACGGCGCAAAACTAATTAGCAATTAGACATGCACGCAATCGGCAGCCGCTTTTGGCAGCACGCACCAATTCACGCGCGAAATTCTGCATTGGCATTGTGAATTAAAGTCGATTACTGCGAGCGCAATTTTTGTATAATTGTTTTAGCCTCTCCGTGTCAACTGCCTATGAAGCACCGCGCTGGAAACTAATGATTAGAATAGTAACAGTCATGAAATCTACGTTTCACATCTATCGATATTGTTATTATTTTTCAATTATTTTATTGCGTTGAAACATACAGTCTAAATTAATTTTTAAGGTGTCATTGTTTAACAAATATTTCTTTCGCTCGGCATGAAGACTAGAGCAAATGTATCAAAATAACTTATTTAAAATTCAATCCAAGCTCATTTTAATAAGTAATGAATCATTTTAATTCTTTATTTATTACAATGATCTTGTTATGTAGTCATGAATTGGTCATATAAACTTTTTAATTCCAATATTCGTGTAAACATGACGACAAAATTGGAATATTAATAGTTTTGACACATCGGCCTCACGCCACGAAAATAGAAAGTGTTGCGATCAACTTTAGCCATTCGCCATTCTGTTTTTATTTATTTCTTTCTCTGCGCTGAATTAAATTTATGCGCGCCCTCGTGATAAATTAACTCATTATTATTCACAGTCGCGACAGCTACAAATGGACTGCTGCCCGCAAAATCTGACTTTGAGGTGTGCACCACGGTATGTACCACGATGAAAACCGATTAATTTCTGTAGCGTAATGTGACGCGCGGCAATCAAAAAACTTGTTCCACTCAATTGAAATGCGCGCAGGTCGCTCCTAATGTGATCCAAGTCGAGAACCCGACCCAGGGATTGGAGTGCCGTGCAGGGTTGCCTTCGACCGGCCTCGGGGTCAACGTCACCCTCGAGTGGCTCTCACTGGAAGCAAATTATGGGGACTACCTTGTCATCAATCCAGGTTTGTAAAAAATGCAGTAGCAAGATTTTTTAAACAAACATGCCGCTAAGTTTGTGTTTTTGTTTTCATTTTGACTTTTATAATAAATAAGATTTATTTTAAATAGGTGGGGCAGAAAAATTTAATTTGAAAACACCCAAAAAAAGGTTTTTCTCTTATCAATTCAATTCAATTCTGTTTATTTCTCCATAATTAAATTATCCTTTTTCCTTTCAATTTTTTCTTGTAACAATGGCAGATGTGCTTCTATTTTTCATTTAACACTACTCGGCAAATATTAATCCTAGGGATTTTAGTCTCTGCCGACATCATCAATAAAATTTCAAATTTTCCCCACCATGAATATCACAGTGTTCTTTTTAGAGGCAATTATCGTAAAAAATCCTCTTTGTCAGCTAATAATTAACTATATCAGGCACCACAACAAACATCAAGCAAACAGCGATTTTTACTTGGAACGTGAAAAATCCCGTGCACGTCGTGATGCCTGCCAGAGACGACTTCTCGCTGCGTCTGAAGGTTGGAGAAAGACCTGCAGGCCCACAGCAAAGAAAAGCCAATGGCATGCTTGGATTCAAGTTGAGGTTCACGACTTTCGGTAACGATTAAACAACTGCACCTCAGCCAGTTGAAGATACATTTCGAATGATAATTGCAGATGTTCCAACGCCTCCTCCAACCACACCTATCACAACGACGCCGCTGCCCCAACCTCCGGATGACGAGCCTTGGCCATCCTACATGGTCTACGTGGGAGGAATCCTGCCGCAAAATGTGATTAAACAAATTCTTGATTCTCATATTAGGGCGAAATTCCATCCTAGTTGCATTTATCCCAGACAAAATATTTGTTTGAATTGTTTTTCTAAAAATGGAACAATCAAAAATTACAATTTTTTTGAGGTAATTTTCTGGGATGAAAAGACGCTTTTTTAATTTTAAGCAGTTAAAAATGTATTGAATCAAATGAAATATTTATACTTTACATTTCACATTAAATAATTAGTTTCTGCACGGATTTTTGTCTTTTAGGTTTTTTAATTGTTGATTTAGTAGGCTTTGTCCAAAAACCCTGGTTGGTTAAATTTATTTTAGGACACTATTTCTAAAAAAAAGTTCGTACATAAAGCCTGCAAAGTGGAAAACAGCCTTTGACTCTCTTCTCTATTTTAAAAATATTCTAGCTTGCCGATCGAACTGAAGAATTCCGCCAGATCATCGCGGACAAGTCAAACGAGTATTGCAGGATAGCAGAAATCGCCCTGGAGCAACCAATAAGGTAATTACATCACGCTCAATTAATATTGATGGAAAGAGCATGAAAGAAGTCCTATCTAACGCAAGTGAAATTACAGGCCAGAACACGTGCAGCTTTTGTCTCTGCGCCAGTGTCCGCTAAACTGGCCAAACGCAGAATATTGCAGCGAAATAAAACTGGCCGTACCTGCGTTTTTGGAGGATCCGAATAAACCCTATGAGTTGAGCGTTATAAGTCTGGAGAAAATGTGGACCAGCAACAGAACACTGCCGGATTGGCTGACTTACTACGAAAAGCCCTCAAGCGATTTGTTTTTCTGGTGGCTTGGTGTTTTCTTCGGCATCGTTTTCCTCTTCATTGGCACCATCATGCTCGCGTGGAGAGTCAGGATCTACAGATCAACTATTGGGTGAATTTCTTGGTTGAAAAAATCCTATTAGAGTAGATAAATATTTAATTGCACTGAAAGTTGATTCAATTAAAAGTATGACGCACACGTGACGTTAATTTCGATTAAATTGCTTTGTCCCTGCCCCTCTTTGTACTCGACACGTGTGCTCTTCTTCCAAGTGCAAAAACAATTTCTTATATAAGCACCTATTGTGCTTCTAGTGTAATGAATGCGATCTAATTCCTTCGTAGAAATTTGATGGTGCCGAACGAGAAGACAGACTCGCTGTGGCCGCAGGCGGACGCGAGTGTTTCGTCGCCGCAGGCCCAAGTGCCTCCTTACCTGGTGATTGACCAGCCCGTCAACGACGCCGCCAGCCGAAAATTCTACTGTAAGCTAGTGCGATTTTAATTGCCGGGCAGAAAATTAATCTGGTGCGTTTGCAGACGAGGAGAGGAATTCTTACGCGAACCCTGAGCCGATGCGCGGCGTGATTAATGAAGCTTACGAGTTTGAGGACGACGATGATGCCCTGGACATTGTCGCGTCGCGGTGGGTGGCCCCGCCCGCCTTCTCAACCAACCGTCACTCACACAACTCTTTCTTTTGCAGGAACATCTACGACTACCCGGATCAGCCCGAGTACGATATCGATCAGAACGGCATCATCCTAGGCGGGTCGGCAAAAGACTCAGAAATTACTCTTTGATTGGCATGGAGCCGTGCCAAACGACAGAGATTCTAATGTGTATTTATTTATTTGTCACTTTCAATATTAAGATAAACTTTTATTTTATTTTACATCAAGAATCTAAAATTGCTATGCAACTGTGAAAAAATGTAGCGAAAAAACCCTTTCCGAAAATTGAGCGGAGCAAAAAATTGGCTGGACTTGTAATGTACAAAAATAAGTTACTGTCAAAAAGGTTTTTACCTTGTATTAGATTTTTGGTGTGTGTTGCAGCTCACCTACTTCTATTTCACATTTTAAATAATAAAAATTCCATTTTCAGCGCTTCCTTAAAGAGCACCATATAATAAACTAAGATGTCAAAATTTAGTACATATAATAAAATTCAAATTTCAATATAATCACCGATTTTTATTCAGCAAGGCATATTACCCGATGAGACGGGCAGTGGAGTCAAAACATCTTTTAATTATTGTTTGCATACAACATGCAATTATTAAAACATTTTGCAGAGAGGAACAATTGTTGCATATATTTAAGTAAGCAGGTAAACCACTCGTTTGCGAGTGAAAATGACAAAGTTAAATTAATTTAAATGGTAATGCGGATGTACACAACACACTGGTGAAGGTGTTATTTAGTTTTGCACCAGCAGAAATTTAATTTACGTGACTAAGTAGGTTACAACTGCGCAGTCAGTGAGCAAAGCGCTGCTGGGGATAAAATTGGAATGAAAATAACAAAAATAACAACGCTGGCCAGATTTGACAGGCAAGATTTCTTTGGCACCAAAAATATAATTTTCACAAAAATAAGTACAAAAATAAATGAACCAAGATAGTTACGTTTCAAATGTCATGAAAATTGTTTTAAAAACAAATAAAATTAATTCTCACTCAACGCTCTAGCAAATATTGTAAACTGTCATTAATTCTTTAATGTGTAAAAAAGCTGTCAAAATTTTAAATTTTGATCTCTGTAAATCACTTTTGTTCACAATCAGTAGTAGACCTGGATGACCTCAGGCCAGTCCTTCTTTTCCCACTCACCATTGGGACGCACGTTTGGAGGACTGCTCTTCCAGTCCCACGCCCGCTGAGGAGTCGACCAACCGGAACCATAGTTGGCCAAAATATAGGAAAGGGTTTCACATGGCACTCGCACCTTCAGCTGCAGAAACTCGGTCCAACACAACGTGAATGAGGGGAACACGTACCTGAAAAGCAGGACAAAATAAAACGTTGAATAAAATTTATTTTATGAAAAGGTAAAATATAGAAAGATTGGCATCAGAGTCATCATTAGCGATTGATAATAATTGAAGATTAATGTTTAGTCTAATAAGAATTATATCACTTATTTGTGGCTACTTGATAAAGTCACTTGTTCTCGGGAGGCAAAGTAACACCATACTTGTTAACTGTCACCAATATTCAATGCTAGAAACAAATTAAACGAAAAAATATAGCGATAATATTAAAAAACTGGACTTTTTTGTGGCCACATTTGAGTTATTAAACAGCATACATATATAAAATGTAAAATTTTATAAGAAACTCAAGCTTGAGGAAAAATAAATTTGCAGGAGTTTTTCTTTCGTAAAGAGTCGTATTAATTTTTTCTTGTTGTGATCTATAAACATAATACTTGACTAAATCACAAAATTTTATTTTTGAACTCACTTAAATTTCAAGCCAGATTTAGCCTGTGTTCCACCATTCCAGATGCTACTTCCTTCACGGTAGAAGAAGAATAGGTCGAGTTTGAGATCGTCGTACACGAAGGATATCTCAAAAGAGTCGTTGATCCTCCCAAAGACGTGTTTCAGTTTGAAACCTCGTTTCTGGAATTCGGGGATCAAGTTGGTTGAGTAGTCTGCAGCCATGATGCCTAGATCTACATCTTTGCTGTGGGTAATCAAATCACACTGACGGTAATAGCCTGAAAATGAGTAAATAATTTAAGCAACATGAGCAACTTTAACAAGTTCGAGAGAGAGCACAAAATCGGGCTCTTCAGTTCGTGAATAGGTGGCATATGTCCGTAAACGCAAGAAATGAGTTTGTAAGTATTTTAAGGAACAAACAATATTTTCAAGTCATAGCAGGATTTTCCTTATGGTTTTTATTTTAAATATTTGTCGACTTGTTTTTTGGAGAAATATAAACTGAAAGTTGCTGGCTCTATTGCAAAACTATTGCGAAATTATTTGAAACTAGTTTTGTTCTTATTCAGGAGGAGCAGCCAGGCTGCGAAAGGCAAACTTTGCCACTTTGTGAAAAGTTTTGCTGACCTAAACAAGTGCCGCTGGAGAGCCAGAAGGGAATGTTGAGCTGGTCGAGCACCTGCTTGGCCGTGGTCAAAAGTTTCCACGCCTTGTGCTTGAATTTTAAAGCTTCGGATGAGTCGTCGTCACCAAACTCGTCAAAGAAGGCGGCCGCGCGGCTGTGGCTACACTCGATGAAGTGGTCTGACGACCTCTGCTCCAGATACAGGTCGATGCTGGACGGCACCATCAGGTTCAGGCCCTGCACCTCCACAAGCACGCCTTTGAATCTGCAACGGAGCTCATCATCAGCTCAAAGTGAGTCAGGGTCGACGAGACGGACCTGTCGACGGCACCCTCATCAATCATGATGTCGAGGGTGGGGGCGTGGCCCGGCAGGCCAAAGTCCAGCAGCTTCTGCTTGATACCAAAGTCGCTCTGCACGGCGCCAAACCACCAGTAGCTGTCAGCGCGCTCGTGGAGCAGCACCAGGTGGATGACCACACCATCCTTTGCGATCAGAAAGCCGGTGGGCACATCACGCACCACCTTGGGCGCCGCCGGCTCCACGGGTAGCGTGTTCAGCAGGATGGTCGACTTAAAGCCAGCGGCGTCCAGGACGGATTGCAGACTCTGTAAAAAGATAAATAAATGTTATTTCCTTTTGGTGGAATGTTTATTCATGAATTGACGGATTACTGAGTAGTGATTTATAATTTACTGATTTATGTCTAGCAATGATAATTTCTTCTATTATAAAATAAATAAAAAAATTTAAGGCATCCTCAAGCAACACAGACCAATTTGAGAAATATTTGAATCTGCAATAACAATGAATTCTTCTTAGAATATATTTTATCAAACGCTTAAAAATTAATTTTTTTTGCTCATATTGTGGTTTTAATTCTGATTTCAGATAATATAATTTCCAATCTAAATCAGTTTGGCTGCTCACATGAAAATTCATTTTTTGTTTTTTTCCTAAAATAATCAGTCAGGAGCCAACCTATCCTAAATAATTATGTTTTATTTTTTCCTGAAAAACTGCTCATTTATTATTTTTGAGTCCGGACTCTGTAACAATTCAAACCATCATTTTCCTTCGCATCAACAGTTTTCATGTGAGCCATATTTCGTTTCGGAATCATGAAAAGAAACATTGTTTTCAATGACAATGTTTTCATCAGATCTCTACTTTGCAAAATTTGGAGTCCCTACCACACAAATATTGTTTATGATTAATTTGCTAACTTCGTCAAAAAGCTTTTCTACGAAATTCTAGGGTTTGATAACTTTGGGAGAGTATTAAAATTATTTAAATTAATTAGGAAATCTTCATTTTAGAGAGAATCCATGCAACTGATTTTAAAAAAATTATAAGTTTTGTTTGACGTGTATACCTGAACCTCGTGGATGTGCTTGTAGAGGGAGGCGAAGGCGACAGGGTGCTGCAGATTGCAGAAGGGACACATGTCGGACAGCTGGGTGAGGACGGCGCGGTCAAGCAGGATGATGGGCAGCGGGATGGCGGCGGTCACGTTGACGAATTGGGACACCGGCTCGAGGCGGAAGGGCACCGGTGGTCGCAGCAGCCGCAGCATCAGCAACTGCCCGACTAGCATCAACGCCCCGGCGCCGAAGATGAGTTTGATCGCCTGCCTCTTCACGATCATCGCGGCCTTATTAATTTCGCCGAGGCCACTTGCTCGCGTCGTCGCATGCCGACGGCCCCTCGACGGCCACGGGACTTCTCTGTCCGTCCGTCCGTCGCTCGGCACTCGACGGTCCGCGTCAAGGCTGATCGATATCCGCCCTCCCTGCAGCTCGTTTGTTGTGCTCCGCGGCTGCCATTTGCACGGAGTTTTTTAACGTTCAGACAGCAAAATTTTATTTGCACCGTTTAATTCTTTAAACTTTGTTTTACAACAGTTAAAAATTGTTATAATTTTTATCTCTTAACTACATAATTTAATTATTCATTAAATATTAATGTTTATTATAGCATTTATTTTTTTACATGTCTTTTTACCTTTGTTATAATATAATAAAAACAGTTTTAAAGATGCGACTTGGTTTTAATACTTAATAAAAATTAAATACTGCGTTATCTCCTACTTAGAAAATAAGCCGCTTACTTAGTCGGAATATTTATTCTCCAAAGAAAAATTATTATTACTATGAGCTACGAGAGTGGTTGGTCCGTTTCTTTCATAATATTGAACAACTAACCTTGAGCAATATAGTATAAAAATTAATATATGTAAAATATAATCATGAAAATGAATGAATGTACTAATGGTATTGCAGACTGAAAATTAAGAAATAGGCAGGTGAAAATTGTGATAGAACATTAAGTAGGTAAGTTTTCTTTTACGACACAAAAATGTGACTAACGCAGACAAAAAATATATATGAAAATCAAAGTTCTTTGCTTGTTTTTGCGACACTTCATTTAAAATTTGGGTCGAATAAAAATTAATTTTAATTTTTTCTCATTGTTAGCTCTACTACGCCCAATTGCTTTTGAAATAATGTAGAGCTTAAATTATCTAAATTTACGAAGTTAACACTTTCACAAAATTGAAATTTGGCTTCAATGTTTCTGAAACGAGGATAAATAGTCATACAAAATTTATAATTTGGTTCAAAATCAGATTCCCAGTGGTTTTAGGTTTAACAAATTACCATTAAAGAGCCTGTTTTGGCCTAGGATACCTCATGAAGAGTGCTTTACCAACAAAATCAGCCCTGCAGCAATCTGAAAAGGATTTTAAATCACCCAGCCGTTACAAAAATGATTTACGATTGACTGCACTCACAATCAGTTGCTAACATTCGGTGTAACGAAGATGAGAAAAATAGAAATGTGTCACTCCCTCCCTGCTCCACGATTCTCTCCTACAAATTTCCTAGCGAAAAATTACATCAATTTTTTTAGGGAGGATTTCAAAGGAGACGAGGAATCCTGCTTCTCTCAGAACAAAATTTCTAGAAGGAAAAAATCTCATGATTCATAATATGAACTAACCCAATCAAAATAGGATTTAATCGATTTAATAAAAAAGTTGTACTTAAAGTATAGTTCTGCAATTTGAAGAACACATTTTGCTGAGAAATATAAAGAAATTTTCAAGCAAGCGCCAGGAATGCTATTAAAACAGCTTGTATCAATGAAATTTTGAAACCCGGAATTTTTATTAAATCTATTTTCTAAAAAAATATGCCAAATATAGATAAAAATTTTTCACTTATTCCAATAAGGCTCTTATATTAAACGAGGTGAAATCAATTCTGTTAAATGTTTGAACTTTATTAAATGAAAATAAATTTGGTGCGTATGCGATGTCGAAAACCCGTACGAACTTGTTGTAGAGCAAAGTAAACTTTTCTCATATAAAAGGCAGAGTTGTTGATATTAGTTCAGAAGAGCCCAATTTTGTCATACTTTTGCGGCTCCTCTCGAACTTCATATTTTTTTCAACGGCGTATATAAATTTAACTTATTATTTTTATAATACAAGTGAACGCTCACTTCTTCACTGAACTCAGTGGACGCATTACTATAAGAGGCAATTAATAATTTAGCTGGGCAAAAAATCTGAAAGGCGTGAGAGCAATTTGCGTGGATCGGTCGCTGCAAATAAATCGGCCCGCAAACTCAGGCAAAAAGTGAAGAGCGCGCATTGATCGGTTCGATAATGAAACACTCAAGCGGCTCAACTGTTTCTCGAGAGCAAGGGCTTTCTCCATCTCTCGTCCGTCAGCAGGACTCACAATAAAAAGCAGAGCTAGAGGCGGACGCGAATCAATGAACGACTTGCGCGCGACTCCAACATAGCAAGCGCACCTTTTGCATAATTTTACGGAAATGCCGCAGCACGCGCTAATCTTCCTAATTCTCTCAAATTCAACGGAATTAGCCGCGTTGCGATCAAACACGCACTGCACGACACCTTGTTCCTTTCGTAACGAGAGGCTGTCAAATGTTATAACTTTTTTAGTGGCTACTCTGCGACATCCTGGAGACGCGAGCCTGTTTTGTATTTCTTTCCGAATGAGCCGGTTTTGCTCCTGGTCCCGCCTAAGCGAGACTTTCATTTTTACGCTAGCACCATTTTAGACAGGTTCTCTACCGCGTCATCTAGAGGAAGAAATAATTATTACTAATTACAGGGACTTCATTCGTTCAAGTGAAGTAATAATTTCAATTTAATCATTTGCTGCCAGCTAAAATAAAATGTCATGGTTTCTAAAAATTTAGCAATTTCTTGTTCTAAACGTCATACTCTTAAATATAAATCGAAAATTGAACATCTCAACTTTGATGATCTTATGAATTTGAAGTGTTCAGTGACCAAGTAAAGATGTTTAAATTTCAATTTAAACATGATGTGGTCTTGCCATCAATATAAAAATGCACAGGAAGGTAAAATATGTCCGAAAGTAACCATGCCAATGGTATATTGTTGATATTAAAATATAATTTACTCACGGGTTAATATATTTGATGTTTTATTAAGTAGCTCAATCACACTTTGCTTTAGATATAGTATATGAGAAGATAATTAAATATTCTTCCTTTGACTTTCGGTGTTTCTTTCTTTTGGAGACTGAGAGGAATAAATATACCATTAAAAGTTTGTGGCAGCCAATTATTCATTGAAATTATTATACAATTCGGAGTTGAACAAAAAGTTACCCACCCATAAATACTACCTGTGCGTAAGCTGGCTAGTTCGAAAATTGCTACTGTGTATAAGCACGAAAAGTAATAGACTAATTTTGAACAACCATCAACGCAAAATTTATCTATGATAATAAACAGAGCTTCACGAGCTGCTGAGCTATGCAATTAAATACCAAATAAATGTGCGTGCGTGCTTGTGTGCTAGACAGAATCTAGATTTCGTTTAGCACAAAATACGCATACCCAAAGAGCCGAGTGGTGCACGCAATCGGAAACGAATTTAACGCGTACGTTGCGTTCGCACGCGGCTCACTCGTTGCGTAAGCGCCCCGTGCGCGCACCAGCCAGACAATCCATCCAACAGGTTCGCCATAATGCAGCACAGCCAGCTTTTGATTCTGCAAGGCTGCAGGGACGAGTGCTCCCCGTTTCAGGTCGCTGCCGTCGCCTGCGAGCTGCGAGAGAGTAAGTCGGAGGAGAGAAAGAGTGGGTCTACATTGCCTTCCGTAAGCCTGCCTGCCATTAGTCCTCAGTTGGGCTTTTGGAGAGGCACACATTGGTCCGTGTTCGCAAGCTTCGTCCGACTCGGTCAATTCAACAGGTTAGTTTCCATTAATGTCAATAAGTCTGAAGAGCATTATTTTTTAAACTGTTAATTAGCATTCTAATAGGTTTATCTTTTTCATTAAATTAGTTTAATCAGAAGTGAGAGATGAATGATTTTTATTTTAACTTTTGTTTTGGATTTAAACTCAATTGTACTTGTACATAATTTTAAAATCTTTGATATTTGTTTAAATTTTCTTAAATTTTTTATAATGTAATTTGATTTGTAAAGTTTGATCTAAATCTTTTTAGCGATTAAAATCTAGTTTTGAAAACTGATTAATTGATTAAGTTTGGTTCATGTTCACTTAAATTTAGTTTAGAAAAGGCCACGTTGAATTTTTGGAGAACAAAAAGCGATGCAGTACTACCTTGAAGCGCGTCAAGTGTGGCATTGGCAAATGCGGCTTAAAAACGCTAATTCATCCGGCATCAGCAGGACGTAACTTCTTTCTTTTTTTGTTGCCTCTGCTGAAAATTCATCTCGGCGGCCGTGCAACTCTAGTGTTTCCAACGCACACGACAAAAAGTGAAAGCCTCTCGAGGCGCGCTCGCTCTCGCGTGTGTTGATCTTGCTGCATTATAACCACTTTCCTTCAAAAGCGAATATTTTTCAAGAAATCTCGCGGCCGATCGTATTGCAATTTTTTCTTCTCGTTCCTTTACATTCCTTGTTTTATTTTTTGGTCCAGCCGCGTACAGAGAGCGAAATTAGTTTTTGGTAATAAGTAGTGTGCGGTTGCGTTGAAAGGCAGCGGGGCCTGAAACAGCCTTGGCTTTTTCGTTGTCGAAAGCGTGCTTAGCCACTTTTTCGCACGACGAGCGATCGTTAACACTTCAATTAGATTCACTTTCAGGCCGAAATATGGCCCAGATAGTGTCGCGGCCGCTCACGTGGAACGCGCACGCTGATGAATTTTAACTGCGTTTAATAATTAGTCCAAGTAGGTGCTGCATTTATCTGTGTGTACCGGCGTACACATAGATTTCTCTCACCTGCAATCGGATCGGTTGAATTGAACACGTCTAAAAATAGAGCTTTTCCTTTATTAGTGTCTGCGCTGCAACATACTCTCACTATCATCAACCTTTGCCTCAGCAGGTGACCTACGCATGCCGGACATCGCGAGCAATGCGAAACTTTCATATTCACTGAAGAAGTATCGTTCATAAAATACGCATTTGCCGGCGAAAGGTGACTGCCTTTTTATAAAACCCATATAACAGCGTCGAATGCCGCGAGATTGAATATGTTTATTTATATTCTTGGTTTATTCATGAGAGACATGCACTTCTCATTCTCATGCAGTGATTGAATGTTGTCCTTCTCTCGCTTGGTTTGCAGAAAGCGCGAAAATGGCGCCGAGGAACGCGATGGACACGAGCAAGTGGCCGACAATCCCTGAGATGTACAAGGGTCGGTCCATCTTCATCACCGGTGGATCTGGTTTCATGGGCAAGGTGCTCGTGGAAAAGCTGCTCTACTCTTGCCCTGATGTCGGCAAGATTTACCTGCTGCTCCGAACGAAACGCGGACTTTCCGAAGATGCAAGAATC
Organism: Cloeon dipterum; assembly: GCF_949628265.1. Taxonomy (NCBI): domain Eukaryota; kingdom Metazoa; phylum Arthropoda; class Insecta; order Ephemeroptera; family Baetidae; genus Cloeon; species Cloeon dipterum. The sequence goes on from NC_088788.1 coordinate 19,251,331, forward strand.
ACCGAAATGCTGAAGTTGCCTGTGAGTATTCTAGTAAATCAATAGAAACTCTCTAATCCCTTGACTGTCAAGTTCATTAGTTTTTAAGACACTTGGCCAAGCAAAATTTTCTCCTTTTTGCTAAAAGTAACCAAAATCTTGAATAATTCTGGTATTGTATTTTGTACTTGAACGATTTAAGTAGGGCCACTTCGACTTTCGAAGCAAAAAAAATGGTTGCTCAATTGCTTTGATGACGGGCAATAAATTTGAACTCCATTGCTTTTATCGCTATTGAAAATTTAAATTTATACACTTTACATACTTTATAGCTACGTGCGAATCGAAAAATTAGGCCTTTCCGTTCTCTCTCTCTCTGTTAGCCAGTGGCAAGTAATAACTTGAAAATCTGGACTGAATTTCTTTTCTGACTAACTCGCACGGCAAGGCGCGAGCGCTGGTCCGCGTCTTTCTAGCTGTAAAAATTGCGTTTCGGTGAAAGTTGCCTGGCCGGCCTACCAGACAGATTTGACGGATAATTCGACTAAACCTGCTTCTGTGGTGTGTGCATTTATTTCAGCCTCTTGAGCAAGCCATATATTGATCAGGAAGTGTGTTGCACATTTCTCTAATGCAATAAATATTGATGCCAAAATCTGGGAATGGCATTAATTATATAAATTATTGCTTTTGAATATTTTAAACTTGTTCTTTCACGTGGATTCCGATGTCACCACAAAAAATATACCTGGATGTCCCAGTTTCCTTTCTATGTAGGACCACCTTTCGATTTCTAAACAACAATCTACCTGAAAAAAATTCAAATCTGTAATGAATCCGGCAAGTTGTAGCGCTGCATTTTTTTTTATTAAATCCCCGCCGACAGGTAGTGACGTTGATTTACTGTTCCACGTAGCCACAAAAAATTGCGTAATTGTTTTGGCTCGTCTAGGCTGCCTTTTGAAATCTTTGAAAAATTATTTATTCTCGCATTAGCAGTTGACATGAAGTGAAGATAAAAACGCAGCGTTAAATTTCACTATTCCTCGCCTCGGTCCAAATTAGCATCACCTAGCTTTCTAATCAGCTGTCAGTCTGGAATTATACAACTTATATTTTCTTTTCGCGCGCATGCAAAATGTCAATTATGCACGTTCACTTGTAGCATGCCGTTTTAATTACAGCTGCACTAGCAACAAAGTTGCAAACACAAGTCACCCTAGCAGGCTTCTTTATTCAATGAAGGCCGTCTTATGTGAATTAGAGCCTTCCGCGCACTTTTTGTTGGTCTCGTAACGATGATTTGCAAGTTTGCCCTGTTTTCCGCGATTGACATTACTTCCTTGCGTCGTTTTGATAGAAATGCCATACCATAGTCAAGGTTAGAAACAGTCGTATGTTGTTTATTTCCGGCACAATTTATGTAGTCAGCATTTTATTTTCATCCCTTGTTCGAATCTCAAATTAAATGTATGATGCAATGGAAGAACAATCAAGTACATAAACATTGTCACTCAGACGAATAGATTTTTTATTGATTTAAAACTTTTTGGTACATGAGGAAAGAAAGAATAACTTCATTCGTTCAATAAAGCTGCTAACAATTCGTGCATTTGTAATTATTTTAATAACACAGGTATTTGAGCGCATCCGCAACGAGCGGCCTGGTGCCGCTTCCAAAGTCGTGGCCATTCCTGGTGACCTTTCCGCTGAAGATCTTGGAATCAGCGCCGAGAACCGCGCCCTGCTGCAGAGGGAGGTGTCCATCGTGTTCCACAGCGCCGCCACCCTTAAGTTGGAGGCTCCTCTCAAGGACGCCATCGTCCAGAATACGGCGGGCACTGCCAAAATGATAGAACTCGCCAAAGGAATGAAGAAGCTCGAGGTGTGTGCTCACAATTAAATGCATTTCACACCGAAAAATTAAATTTTTACTCTCGTCAGGCTTTCATTCACTTGTCCACGGCATTCTGCCACGTGGACCATCTGGTGCTGGAAGAAGAAACCAACGATTCGCCGTATGAGCCGGAGGATTTGATGAAATCGGTCACATGGATGAATGATGAAATGCTCGCTGAACTTGAAAAGAAGTAAGCGGTGATTTTATTAATTTTTTTTCGTTTCTCCTTATGCTGCGATCGAATTTCAGAGTTTTGGCGCCGCACCCTAACACGTACACCTTTTCGAAAAGATTAGCCGAAACGCTGGTGAAGAGGGCAGAACGCGAAATTCCTGCTGCCATTTGCAGACCTTCAATCGGTAATGCACTACAGAATGCATTCTATAGAATTCAAACAATGAAAACTTGTCAACTCACTGTGACATTTGGGATGCGGTTTACGTAACACAATACTCGCTATCCAGTGTCGTGACTCGGCGCAAACCTCAAGATGTTAATTTATGATCTCTGTTCAAATAAGAAACGACAAAATCCTGTTGAGGATAGTCAATATCGACCATTCTTTTGCAGTTGTACCCTCCCTGAACGAGCCCAAGCCTGGCTGGGTGGACAGTTTGAACGGCCCCGTCGGCATCTTGGTGGCCGCGGGCAAGGGTGTCCTCAGGTCCATGAACTGCAACCCTGAATACCATGCCGAAGTCATTCCTGTTGATATCGCCATCAACTCTCTGATTTCTGCCTCCTGGAAGCGAGTAAATGACAAGTGCGTTTTCCATTGCCCTCTCATATAATTAAATCAATATTTGCACCTTTCAGGGTTTTTGAATTGCATTTTACGTTTGCTTATTTGTCTTGGAAAATTATTTCCGAATTATTTATTTGATCTTGAAACTGAAACCATGAAAATTTGTTGCAATAATCTGGCAAAAGTTGGTTCATTTTGTATTAATTTATATAAAAATAGTGAATTAATTTAAAAATCTGCAATCGAATCATAAAAAAATTCTCAATCACACTTTCACTGAGATTTTGAATTCGTTAACTTTTTCTTCAAATTATCATATTAAGGGAACTTGAAAATTAGGAATGTTGCGTGGTGCTTTCTTTATCCTGCCAAAACCCTTCATTGCAACTTTCTCTAATTATCAAAATGGTTTTCAGGGTCAACAAGGACAAGCTGCAAGTGTATAACATCACGACGGGCAAACTGAATCCTATCACCTGGGGAGAGGTGGTTAACAGGGGTCGCAAGCATTTCTACGAAAACCCCTTCGAGGGGGCAGTTTGGTTCCCGGATGGCGATATCCGCAGCAACAAGTACCACCACGCGCTCATTGTTTACCTCTTTCATTGGATCCCAGCTATTCTCATCGATTGTCTGCTCTTCATTTTCGGACAGAAGCGATTGTGAGATAATTTTACTTTAGAGTGGAATCGAGACCAAATTTTCCAATTTTAGTATGATTCGTCTGCAGAAGAGAATCTCGTTTGGACTGCACTTGCTGCACTTCTTCACCACGCGCGAATGGATCTTCGAGAACGACAACTTTGCAGCATTGAATACGGAAATGTGCCCAAAAGATCGGGAAACTTTCTTCCAAGACCCTCGGAACGTCGATCAGGACGAATACCTTAAATCCATCATTGTCGGCGCTCGTCAGTATTGCATGAAAGAAGATTTGTCAACGCTGCCAGCGGCAAGGAGACACGTCAATAGGTAATGTCAGTTTAAATTGAAATATTTAGTATATATAATAAATTTTTTCAGGCTTTGGTGGGTCCAGAAAATTTTCTGGGGCATTATTTACTTCTACCTAGCATACTGGGTCATCTCGTGGAACGACTCTGCGAAGACATTTGTCGACTCGGGCTTTGATGGAGTCAAGTCGGTCATCACCGGGGCCGTCACTTTGGTCGTTGGCGGCAAAAATTGATCAACAAAGTAGCTCTAAATTGTGCTTGCTCAACGCCATCCTTCAATTCCATCAAAATGTATTTCAAACCGTTCAGATCGAAGAGTCAAAACAGAGTGTTTCAGGGCATATGCTTAATTAGTCAAAAAATTAGTAATTGTTGCTTTTTTAATCGGAGGGGGCTTGAAAAGTCCGCAATGAAGATTTTGCCACCTTTTAAAGGTGTTGAACCAATACGAATCACTTAAACCGTTAAGAATTTAGCAGTTCAATTTAGTCATAAGTTGTCTGATCGGAATTTTTAGGAGATGTATTGATAGATATATTTTTATACTATTTGAAATGAGTGTATTTCACAATGTAGACGGAACATAATTCGTTACTTTTTGATCGGGTGATCTGTCTCCAGACTGGATACTTTCTATCTTGCCATTCTTTGACTTCACTATATTTGCTCTTCACACAAGAGGAGAAAAATCCCACTTGAATTTATAGCTATGACTAAGAGATGTACTTGCCAAAATTGACATGCTGAATCTTGCCTTCTTCAATGTTTCTTCATTTTCATCAAGCTCAAAACCAGCTAAAATAAGTTGAAACTAATCAAGCATATACCAACGTTTTATTTGTCTTTTGTGTGCTAGTTGCGATGAAATTAAAACTATTACTCTGAAATGGTCGTTTCTCTTTTCCTACTACTACGATTTAAATTAATTTTTATCAAGAACGTTAAATGAAAAATGTGCCAGGCTGAGCTAGATTCATAAAATACAATTTATTTTGGTAAAATTAAAACAGGCGATTCTCCCCTCTGTCGTGGGAGCGCCCGCCATCAGTCAATCGGCAATTAACTTCGGCTAATTGAGTGATTGCGTGGCGCGGTGGAGGCACCCCAAAGTCATCACTGATCGGTGTAGAGTAAATTAATCATCATATCACTATATGCAACGTCGACGTGCACTTCTTGTTTTAAACTTAAAACGGGGCATCCGGCAGTGGACGCCTGTGCAGGAATAGATAAATGTCAAGCGTGGTTATATGTACTTGAATTAAACGACACAATGTTCTAATTAACCGTGGAGAGATAAAGAGAGTGAGAGAGAGGAAAATAAGTGTTTGCATAGTATACGCTTAATACGAAGAGAGAGAGAGAACAAAAGACGCTACCATCTATATTCATCTCGTAAATAATTAGACAGATAATTAAATAACAACACGATGTTAAATACGATAAATCTGTTATTATTTCACAATAGTTTCCAACAATTTAGCGTGTGTGATAAAAAATGACACCCATGGCGGAATTTTTTGTCTTCAGTGCAAAAGCTGTAAAACGAGCCGAGCTGCTGTTCAGCTGCGCGAACGGACACAAAGGCTTGATTTATATATTATTTGAATAATCTGTTTGCAGCACAAACATTAAGCTGAAATGCAACGAACATTCGGTCGGTCTGCCTTTACAGCTTTTGCAGCGAGTCCAAGAGTTCCCGATTATTCTCCGTGATGTGATTTTATCATCATTCTTATTCTTTCGTACTTAAGATGACGCGTATGTGTTTTGGTGTTTAGTTATATTCGGCGGATGACGACCTGACCGTCTCCTGCACTAGGTACACCTGACTGCCAGGGATGGTCGACGATGTGACGAAAGTGCGGTGCTTGGCCCTGATCAGGGACAGGTTGCTTTCAGCGGTCTCGGCGCGCTCCTCGGCCGCCTCCAGCTCCCGCTGGAATCTCCTCACTCGGGTCACGCTCTGCTGAGACATTCCCTCCTGCAAGTCGACGAGAAACACGTAAGAACGCATAAAACATGCAACCGGCACGACATGCGTGTCCACTCGGTTGCCTGCTTCGTGTCTTAAACTTTAAGTAATTCATTTAAAATAGGAATATTTAACGAAATTCAAGCCTCGTCCGTTGCCTTTTTACTTTTGGACAAATTCAGTAGTAACAAAGCATCGTTGGTCTGTAGACTTATAGCCAAAAATAATTCATTACTACATTTTTCTAAAAAATTAACGGTTAAAATTATGCGTATCGAATATTTAAAATCATATTTAATTTCCTGAAATTATTATAAAAAAATACGAATATTTAATGGTCACAGGCCTGCTGGCGATGCTCGGTATTATTACTGTCTGTTGTGTATTTTAAAATATGCGGTTGATTTCCAAGTAATGTGCAAGAACAACGACTTAAATATTCCTAGTGGCTATTTTCTTCTCCATCTTTCTTTTTTCCCTCTTACCCTAATTTTCCTAGCAAAGAAATGCGTGATTGTAAAAAAATTGTTTTCACTCACAGTTTCTTGCAGCTGTCTCTTGTAGAGCGTGACCTTGGTGTTGACCTTGTCATAGGCGTCCTGGAGGAGGGCGATGGTCTTGGAGTCTTCCTCGTTCTGCAGAGCGCAGTCCTTGACCAGGCGCTCCTTCTTTCGCAGAATCTTGATGGTCTCGGCGTGGCGCCTCTTCTCCTCGTCAAGTTCCAGTTCGATGTCGCGGATCTGCCAAAAGGTGTCCAAACTTGGAAAATCGACCGCGATTCAGATAATTGTTAGTAGACACACAGGAAGAGGATTGTTGATAAATTAGTTTCTCATGCGGGTAGCTTTATGAAATGAAAATTGATTTATTTGGGTTCATCGCTTACCCTAGCCTCGAGCTTGCTGATGGCGCGCTTGCCACCGACCAGGGCATTTGTCTCGACCTCTTCGAGGCGGATGGAAAGGTTCTTGACTTCGACCTCAAGGGACTTCTTGATGGACTCGATCTTGACAACACGTTCCTGTTCATCGTGCAGAGTCTCGACAACGTGCTTGAGCTCGGACTGGACGCGCTGGTAACGCTCATCGGCGACCTGAAGAAAAGCATAAATTCTCATCAAAAAAGGCACTAACTTTCCTCCGTCTGAATTACTCTGAGCTCCTTGGTGACCTCATCGTAGTCAGAGGCAATGACAGCCAGCTCCTGCTCGAGCTTGCTCTTGGTGGAGGCGAGGTTGACATTGATGGTGGTGAGCTCGGAAATGCGGGTGGTCGCGTCCTCGTACTGCTGCTCGGCAGCGCGCTTGGCGCGGAGGGCCTACGATGGATCAGAATTTTTAGTGTCGATCTGATTAACTTGTATTTACCAGTATTAAGAACATCTAGTTCAACGACTGAAAGGAAATTAAAAAAAAAATCTTTACGTAAAACTTAAATTTTACTTCCTTGTTTGGTTCATGTGAAAATTACTCACAAAGTAATTATTAGCTTGACCATCCAAAAGATTTATAAATGCAACAACTCACCGATTCGTAGTTTACGCGGATCTCCTCGAGCTCGGCAGTGAGGGCCTGCAGCTTGCGCTGGGCCACGCCATATTGGTCCACGGTAACCTGGAGCTGGCGGTGCACCTCGTCGTAGTGAGCTTGGATTTCCTGAAACAGCAAGCGTCAGTCAGGATTTTAGGGCGGCCCTGGCGTTTCCCTTACGGTGAGTTGGAGGGACTGCTTCTTGATGGTCTTCTGCAGTTCGATGTTGCTCTTGTTGGCCACGTCCAGGGACATCTCCAGCTCGGTGATCTGGATCTGCAGCTTCTTCTTGATGCGGGTCACCTCGGTCTTCAGCTTGGTCTCAGCCTCGATGACGCGAGAGTTCAGCTGCTCGATCTCCAAGCTGGTCTGCTTGCTGGAAAAATCAGGAATTCGGAATTGGAACGCATAATGACTGCGCTTTTTTGTTAGGACGTGCTCTTGTGGTCACGCGGCAACTGGCAGACGGCCAGCTCCGGCTTTCGTGCGAGGGCTATTTCGGTAGCGACGAAGAATAATTAAATCTGAGGAGGAGGAGGGATCAGGTTATGTTACCGGATGGACTCGATTTCCTCGTCCTTGATGGCAATGCGCTTCTCGGTGTCGTGGCGGAACTGGTTGAACTCGGACAGCAGACGAAGAGCCTTCTGCTCCTCGGCCTTGCGAGACTGTAATTCATAACCAACGATAGAAATAAAGCTCGCTTTTTCTTTTAATAGTAACTCACAGCTTCAGCCTCCCTGTAGGCGGTGGTGATCTCCTCGCGTTCGTTTTCCAGGCGACGGATCTCGATCTCCAACTCGTGGTAGCGGCGGTTGACCTCGGTGAGCTGCAGCTTGGTGTCGGACAGATCATCTGAATGAGAATAAATTGATCACAAAATGGGTGTGCAGTTCAAAGAAATTAAATTGACAATTCATTCGTTGCGAAGATATGAGGTTTAAATGAAGTTTAAATGTGAATTGGTGTGGACCTGATTTAATTTCAAGGAAACCATGTTTTCACTACTCTTCTCTGTGTATATCAGTTTTTGCTATGAACCTTTTGTTAATTGTAAATGTAAATTTTGCTTTGAGCCTTGTGAAAAAAATACCATGCATATTTAAAAGAGTCTTGCATGCGAAATGAATTCGAGAGAAGCTTCAAAACTTGATCTGACTAGTAATTTTCGTCTAGTGCGTTTAATAAATTTTCTATAATAGTGAGGATTAGGGGGAGCACGAACCGCCAAGCTTCTTGTTCTCGCGGACGAGGGCCTCCTTCTGGTCGCGGGTCTTGTCCAGCTCGTGGTTCACGCGCTGCAACTCAGTCTGCTTGTTCCTCAGGTCCCTGACGGTGCTCTCGTAAGCGACGGTGGTCTCATCAAGCTTGGTCTTCAGGTCCAGGCTGATTCTGTCAAGCTGCTCAACGCGCTTTTGCAGGTCGCGGGCCGTGTTGTTGGCCTTCTCCAGGTCGATGATCAGGACCTCGATCTCGCTCTGCAGACGCGACTTCTGCTTCTCCAGGGCGTTGATCTTGGTCATCAGGGTCTCGATGTGCTCCTCCGTCTCTTGAATACGGATGGTGAACTTGCGGCGGATCTCCTCGACCTCCTCGGCGCGGGCGTTGACCTCGGTCTCGTACTTGGACTTGTAGGTCTGGGCGTCGGCGCTGGCACGCACCAGCTGGCGTTCCAGGTCCAAGCGAGCCTCGGATTCCTCCTCCAACTGCACGCGGATAGAATCCAACTCGACCTCCACAGAGTGAAGGGTGGCTTCCAGGTTGGAGCGCCTCTGCAACGCGTTTGCCATTGCAAAATCGTTTCGATAAGCGTTATGCACAATGCACTCACCCTGTCCTCATCTTCAAGACGACGGCGGGCATCCTCAAGCTGAGTCACGACTTGACTCTTCAGGTAGAGTGCATTCTCAATGTTAACCTTGAGTTCCTGCACCTCCTTGGTCAGCTCAATATTTTCCTGCACAAAAATATTCGGATAGTGAAAATTTGATTTTTTTTAAATGATTCTTAAAAATTAGCCCATGATTTAGAGCACAAAATCTCACTCACGTAACTCTTAGAAATATTTTCGGTTTAAGTCATGATATGAAAAATAAAAGTCGCTTCTTGCACGTTAAGTAGTTTTTGCATGGTCCGCAAAAGCTTCTCTAGCTTCTAAGAAGAGCAGGCGGCAAAATCTAAATTGTCACGGCATTCGTCGTCATGGGTGTTTCCCGAGGCGTGACAAAAGGTAAGCCACGTTTTCAACGTGACACGCTGCTTTGTGTCGTCGTAATCTCAAACAAACGCCTATTGAGCGGAAATGATCGCGCGGTGTGTTTACGAATAGCGATCCAACTGTGAGCGCACCGTGAGCGATTCATCGAATACACATTTCTCACCTGAGAAATCCTCTGCTTGACGGAGGTGATGTCGATGACGGTGCGGTTCATCTCTTCGATTCTGATGCTCAGGTCGTGGACAGTGATCTCAAGGCGTTCGATCGTCTTGGCCCCCAACAGCTGGGAATTTTATTTGTTTGATTTAGTTTCCATTTTACAAGGAAGAAACAAGGAACAGATAAATTGGTTCAAACTTATTTTTGATCTACTTTACTACACGATGTATAGAAAATTTTATTATAATCATAGTAAAGGAAATATCATATTTACCGAAATTTTCATTATTAAAAGTTGTAAACGCTCAGTTTATATATCCAGGATATAAATTTTTTCTTGGCTCAAGAATTGTCCCTCATGATATTTAAATAGCACAGTGAAGATGATATTTACAAGAGCCCTAGTGTTTTGTATTTTCTGTATTTTTAAATATGACTCAAAGAAAAATGTGTGTTTAGTTAGCTTTATACTCACTCGCTCCTTGTTGGCAACCTCAACCTGGCTCAAAAGCTCGTAGATTTCTGCCTGGAATTTCGCCTTTTCCTTCTCGGCCCTTTAACATGAATATTGACTGTTTAGTAAATAATACAATCTGACCATCGTGTTTGAGAAACCCTCATTGTTAAGTCCTCGATCATTGATCGCTTGGCGGTTGCATTTCATTTCACGGGTTGAACCGATGAGTCGCGGCAGTTTGCGTGTCACACCAAAGGCAATTTGGAAGTCGCTTTGCCAAAAAGCCAAAAATACCCATCGGCTAAATCTGCTCTGGTTGTGTGCTTGCTGACTACCGGGGTATTTTTGAGTTTCTGGTCTGTCTCTTTTTGCACGTCACGGTCAGGGACACGGCAAAAAGCTGCTTGCGTCAGGACATTTCCAAGAGACCGTGTATGCAATGTTTGGACAGACGCAAAAACGACTAGAGAGTCTGGCTTTTTGCGATGTAGAGATGGATTGATGAACGCTCTCGAAAATTTATTCGAGAGTGCTTATCACGAATTCAACACGTTTATTTCTGTTTTGGGTCGGACGCGAGAGTTCGCCTATCAACGCGTGCCGTCAGGTCGTTAATCACATTCCTCATTTCGAATAATATGGATCGCAAGCCGAGAGAGAAATGCGCGCTCTTGGTACACAAAAGAGGCAAACTGTTGATTAGAGTGGCGCCGATATGCTTGTTTGTTCTTGTTTGTAACGAGGGGAGAAGGAGCCGCGGCCGGGTAATGTACGACCGCAACCTTCAGGTTCTAAGTTTCACTCGGCATGCGCGTCACCATTAGCGACTGATAACCGCTGCACCGCCGCTTTTTTATTATTTTCTTTCCGCGCTGCAATTCAGCTTCAAACAAAATGATTTCGAAAGACTGGAAAGCAATCCTTCAAATTGAAGGGCTGCGCCGTTAGTTAAATCTCTTTTCGGTCTGTCTAAATGATGTCATAAACGCTCGCGAGTATAAATAAGAGAGCCGCTTGTTAAAAATTGCTCCTTTGTGTGCACTCGCGTAATTCGTTAGCAGAGGCAATTTGGGGCGAAAAGAGCGAGCGTCGCGTGCTACTACGGTTGCCGGTAGTTCGCTGCGGAGCAATTCGCGAAAAAACAAATTACAACCACAGTCAGATCAAAACAAATCAAACAGGATTGGAAATTTTAACGACTGCGTGAATCAAACGTATCAAAGTATTAATTTATTTTGCAACAGTGAGGAGCATTATTCTCGTTTGTCTGTCAAATGACATTTTGCCGTGCTTGGCCGTGTTGGCGTGTGGCAACCATGGGTGCTGGAAAGGCCGGCCGGGGGCAAAGCCGCTTTGGAGCAGAGGGAGAAACGAGTTAACGCGTGTGTGTATCCTCCTGCGCCAATTAGGGACCACGCTTGACCCAGTTACGCGTGAGGGGACGACACGGAGGGCACAGTGGCGCGGCCGGCGGCGCTGCCAGAAAGAAGCCTCTTCACTCCGTCCACGCTGTTCTTTTTATGTCCACGTTATTTTTGAAAGAACGCAGCGCATGACCGTCTCTGCGCTGCGTCCGTCAGATGCACAAATAAATTTTAAAGGGGGTTTTGGAAACGAAAAAATGAGCTCGAGAAATCCATTAGAATTTATTGCAGTCGTCGCACCGTACGGGAATTTCGCTTTGGATTTTTCGTAGAGACAAATGATGTGAAAATAAAATGTGTGGAATGCTGAACTTAATCCTATTTATTTTTGTTGGGCAAAGACTGTCTTGCCGGTCTGTGCCTTTTTTGCGCTAATTGGTTTGATTTGGTATGATTTACCAATATTTTCCTAGTTTTGCTCTCTTTTTGCTATTCAGTTTTCATTAAATTGAAACATGCTTTTTAATTATTGACATTTGCAAGAGTAAAAATGTTATTAAAATAAAATATTGATCACTTCGTCTCTTTCATTATATGTTTCTGAATAGTTTTTTGCTACCACCATTTGCGAGAAATCTTGATTTAATTTCATGCTTTGCTCACTGACAGTGGAGAGAGCAAGTTTCACGCAATTAAGAAACTAGAGTTACGGTCCTTGAGGAAGGCACAGGAAGTTTAAATTTATTTTCATGAATGTTCTGAACAAAGCGTCTAGAAAATAATTTCATTGGTTGGATGAACAGTTATGAACTTGCTCTGCGGCTATTGTAATTAAAAGAACAGCATGTTCATACCGTACAAACTTTGAAAATAACATTGGCTATTGGCTAACGATTATGTTTAAAGCAAGACCATTTGAATGAGGATATTGCAGTTGTACCGAATCACCTTTTTAATTAATTAATTAATTATTAACATCAAATAATGTGTATTTAATTTCAGCTTTCAAAACTCGTACAAAAGCCACTGTTTTGAGTTCCAACAAGGAAGTTGAACTAAATTTCCGGCTGATACATCACGAGCAAGCCAAATGTGGGTAGAATTCTCATTGTGAGATTAAACATTGGTTTCAGAGTGATTTCTGCTTTGATCAACACATAATTTATTTCAATATTTAAGTTAATCAAAGTAAAGAGATTGTGCTGAGTGCTGAAAAAATAGCGCATATTCGCAGGAGAATAGAGTTTGCGATGACGGGCGGTGCTGTGTATGTGCTCGCCACGCGAGCAGGCAGGACGAAATAATAAAGGCCCGATGCTGTCGTTGTTGACCGGTTAAAGGGCGCCACAGGGGCATCTCCGCGAGTCGGCCGGCGACCGCAGTGTGAGCAAAGAGTTTTGCCTCTTCGGCCTTGGTCAGCCGGGCGAAAAACGAACAGTCTTGCGGTGGACGCTCGCCGCCCGCCCGCTGCCCCGGGGGACTCAGAGACACACGCCGCTTTTCAAGAGAGAGATGTGGTGGAAAAAGAGCGGCTACGAGAAGAAATGAAATAAAAAGGGAAAGAAGCTGCTGCAGCAGCCGCCACCGCTGCCGACAAAAGGATTACTCGTGCCCGTTTTGTCATCACACGTTTTCAGCCCCTTTGTTTCTCGCGCGCCCGCGACCTTGCCGCGAGCTACCGAGTCGAATGAACCGTTCTGTCAGAGTGATTCTCTCATTCGCCCGCTCGCTCGTCACTCACTGCCTGCTTCTTGGCAAAAAGCTAGACTCTCTCGGCCGCGAATGCCGCGGATTAAATCGGATAGAGCGCGCGGCAAAATAATCGATTTTTAATTGAGACGCCCACAAATCGGAGTCAACGAGTGTTTCCCTTTGATGTTTGCCTTGCGGCTCATTTCAAACGGAATTTCCGAGAACTTCTGAATTTGATAGGAGCTAAACGGCAAATTTCTAAAAGCAACAACGACGAAAATTAATCTGTCAGCACTTACTGAGATTTATAATTAAATCGTGTAGGCTGAGGTGAATATCAAAAGCCAGTTAGAATTGTTTCCCTGAACATGACAGAAAACTATTCCAATGCGTTAATATTCAATAAATACACAACATTTCGATTATTTCGTTAGTCTTTTGAAGAGGGTTGGAGCTTTTGCGCAACCCTGTTCGAAGCTGCCAACAGATATCGTCACTGTATACTTGCTATTTTAAGGCAATTCCGATGCGATAGGAATCATTTCTGGATTAAATGATTTCTGGTGATATGCTTAAAAAATAACTCAGCCATTCGGCATAGAAACGTAAAACATATTTTTGTTTAATGAAAAATTATATAATATGTTCTACCTATATAGGGTTCGCTTTATACATAAATTGTGACCCAACCATGTAAAAGAGCTATTGAATTGAATTGTGTTGATTTAAAATGCAAATAAATTTTGCATCAATTTAATACTTTATTTTTTGTAATCAAATTCGTCTCTAATACATTTACCACTTTCTATTCTTAAAACTGTCAAAAATGGCAAAACTTGACAGAACTGTTAAAATGGCATTAATTCCCAAATTTCCTTAACGTCAGCAGTTAATTGTCAAACGAAATCTTCCGAATTTTGAGAGAGCGCAAATTGAATTTCGGCTGTCACGGCTGCGAGGAGCCGCCTTGAGAGTTATGCAGGCAGCGCAGCGTACCTGTCGAGAAGTTGCCTAACTCTGAACCCATACGTTATAGAGATAAGCGGCTGCGGTAAGAATCTCAAGTGGCTTTTAGCATCAGGGGGTCAAGATCTGCCTGATCCGAAGGGCTTTACGACCATTTTTTTTCGCTCGAAATTAGATCAACGCTTTTTCACACTTGAAGCGAGTCAGAATTGAGGGTGAATACACAGTTATTTTCAACTGAAGTCGATCAAAGGTGCGAGATAACGAGCGGTGATTATACACATACGCATTTTTCAAACGAGACGGCTTTGGCAAACATCCGACTCACCTATTTTTGGCCTTGGTGAGGGCGTCGATCTGCTCCTGGAAGTCGATGGCAATCTCCTGGTGCTTGCGCTTAAGCAGGGCGGCCGTCTCCTCGCTCTCGATGTGCACATCTTCCAGCAGTCTGCGAAGCTTGGTCAGTTCAGTGTCGCGCTTCTTGTTGATCTCAAACTGATTCGGAAAGTCACATTAACGAGACTGCACACCATTTTTTTGGAATCTACCAGTTAAGATGAAACTAAAAAATCTTGACTTTGCAAGCATTCTTCTATATTTTGACGTTTCAATGCATTTGAGGATTTATAAAAGAATTACATACAAGCTGAATTTTTATCCCCAGGCTTTTCTTTTCCAAAAACTGAAAAGCATATAATTTTTTTGAGATGAGAAAAATTGAAAAGTAACAACACATAAAGTAATTAATTCAAGCTAATAGGATTGTACAAGGATTATAAAATTTATCTTTCTAAATTTTCCTGCTTTCAGTCCCACCTTGAGTGTATTGAGAAAATCCTTTAAATTTAAACTCATAAATTAAGTTAGATTTTCACCCAGAATAAATATAAATTAATGAAATTTGCATAATTCTAAACATTAAAATATTTTTTGGCAAAAGGCACATTATATTATTTGCCGTTTTATTTCTGCGAGTTTATTCATCTTTCAGGTTGAACCTTGTTACATTCAAGGAAAAAAGAAAAGTGGAAACTCACCTGGCTCTCTGCGCCGCCCTCGGCCTCCTCGAGTCGCTCAATCAGAGTAATCACCTGCACGCTCAGGTCGGCCTTTTCACGCTCGATCTGCCAAATGAAACGTGACCCTAGTAAATATACCCGCCAACAACATCATACATACGTATGTGCACGTGACACACACACGCCTGGCAAAATGTGCAGGACTGTCCGTCCGGCTATCTATTATTGCGTGCACACAGTGCGGCGAGAGACAAGAGCCAAAACAAACAGTTGCGTTGATTGCCGTTTAGCTAGAGTAGCCACACGCGGCGGATGATGCGATGCGCAATCTCATTGAAAAAGCGTGATGTGTAGCGAATAATAGAGATTGCTCAGCGGCTCGAACGGTATTCGCGCATGAAATTGGATCTGAAATTTGGCTTCTACGAATTCCGCGAATCCCATATACATTTTGTAAATTAATTTCTATATTATACTATCTCATCACATTTATCATGATGTTAGCCGTATTTTCTATTAGTATATAAACGGAATTTTCCAACTGTAATTCATTTAAACGGTGGTTTCATAAAAAAATTTGGATTTATGTACCGTATTCGATGCTCTTGTTAAAGTGTGCGGCGGGCGTGTAAATTTTGCAATCAATTATTTATCATAAGTTTTAGTGAGTTCTTTGCAACTGCTTGAGCTAATGCCTTATTCATCCGATTTGTGATATTATGATTTGCAAATTGATATCGTTATAATGACTTGCTTTGGAGAGAATGAACTGAGTTAAATTGAATTAATAGTGGTTTAATATTTTTAAAAACAATTTGATGAGTATAAAATTGAATGGAATTATACAAAATTTGCAGATCATCCTTTTCACTTACTATTTTTACGCGGTTGAAAATCTCATTTTTTATGTCTATCAAATTTAGAATCATCTCACCACAAGCATTTTTCAAAATCAACTAATGACAGTTAATTTGTGACGTGTCAAATTTTTTTTAAATGCACACTGTCAAGAGACTTCTAGAGTTTTGCAGAAATAGCAAAAATTTAAAACATATACTGTTGTCCATGGATTGACAAAATACTCAAGTTTGAATCGCACACTTTTGGCACGCCTTCCAATTTTGACCAAGCAACAGAGACATTTCAAATCGAGTCGAACACGAGTCAGCGGCCGACTTTAATTAGCAGCCGGAATTTTGCGATAAAATTAGCGTTTCTGTCTCATTGCTTTGGCACACACGTGAAACCATTTTCGACGTCACACATACAATGCGGGAGGAAAGTGTTAATTCGGGACGGCACGGCTCCCTCCTGCACCCCGCGTTTTTTATGTTTTCCTCGGCGATTCGGAAACTTGTTATTTATTCGCAGCTTGTGTCTGCTGGCGGCTGGAGCGGCTTGAGAAAATCGGGATTACGGTGTCTGATGCCGCGCGCTTATCTGATGAAAATAGAGTGTTATGGCGCTAAAAGTAATTGGCCCGGCGTAGACTGCGCTGCCAAATTCTATTATTAGCATACACATATAATTATTAGTCGGGCCGATGGCGGGAAACGGTCCAGCCCGCATAGTGAGCGTAAATCACGCCGGGGAAGAAAAATATTTCTGGATGAAACGTACGGCTTAACGATATTAGTCGTTTCCGCGTGATTTACGAGCAGCCACTTTTTCTCGCTCAGCGGCACGCAGGCAAATTTGAAGGAGTAACTCACCCTTTGGCGCAGTTCGCGTTCCGATTCCAGGTCATCCTGCAGGAGTCTGATTTTGTCCTGCGAATACAATTCAAGTTAATGATGCTCGTCTGGGGGCGTGAGTTCAAAATTTGGTATATTCAGAGAGTTTAACGGGGTTAGTCACATTTTGCTAATTTACTGCGTTGCGTCTCATACGATTCGGGCACACGGACGGGCGGGGGATGAATAGACAATTTGTTCTGGGAGGTGGTTGATTAAAAGCAGCTTGTCTGTTTTATTCTCACCTTGCGCGTCGTGAGTTTTAGTGCAGAGGCAGCCCATTCTGAGAGCGAAGAATTTTGTTAGTCAGGTGGGAATGGTATGATAGCCGCGCATTCTAGAGCAAAAACAGCAGATATTAATTGAGAAGCAACACCTGCGTCGAAATTTCAGCTATTTGGGGCACATGCCAAGAAATATATTACAATTTAAACTGCCTAGCGGGGACACATAAATCTCCCATTTCTGTGAAAGTGCTTCGAAAAATTTATGCGCTCCCTTCAGTTCTTATAAGTTTCCAGAATTTATTTAAACCATTTTTGTGTTAAAATTAAAGAAAAAAAAATCCAATTTTACCAGTATATCAATAGAATAAAGAGAAGACAAGTTTTATATTTTGGTAAAATGTTGACCAGGAAAATAAATCTATAAATGGAAGATAATTTTTTCTCATTTCTTCTAGAAATTTTGTTCCTTTTTTAGTCTCTACATCTTAAAAACCTTTTTTATGTCTGTCATCGATTTAAATTATAATTAAAAACTTAAAATTTGAAACGGTTACGAAGAGCTTATTACCCAGCATTGGTATAGAATCCGAATCTATTTTGAGTCAATAATTTGAATACTGAAACAAAATTCTTCCCATGTTAGCTGGCAGACAAATCTAAAATGGCGGCAACAGAGCATGCTGCTCGGCTCTGTCGACGACGCACGCCTTTGGCTTTTCGGTTTTATTTCAGCGCGGCCGTGTATTTATTTACCTTGGCGCGCGGCGGACGGAAAAGTGGAGAGATTTGCCGGTGATTTCATCGGCGGCTTTTCATCACCCACGCGTGCCAATTGCACGCGCGTCGACCGCTTGGCAACCCTTGCGGGATGAGTCGACAATCGCTTTTAACCTGCGCTTACGGATCGCGAGACAAATCACCGCCAATCACGTGAGCTGGCACCAGTTAATTAGATTTCACGCTAAATTAAGATCTCTGCCGAAACATTGTGTTAATCTTGACCCGATACCATCGGCAGAATTTATCAGTATTTTCCTCACCGCCGTTCGGTTGACAGCTTAAAGGCTGTGCTGACGTTTTTATTGTTTTCTCATTTCTATATTTAGATGTCAGCCCTTGAAATTTAAATGAAATGTCAGATTTTGAGATGTAAATGTTAAGGTTCAGGGTTTCCTTTACGGAGCATTTATTTTATTGATCCAACGTTGTATATTTTAACTAGACGCAAATTTCTATGGGTCATGAATGAGAAGTAATAAATTGGTGCTCTAATTTAGAAACCAAACACGCGTTTTATACACTTTTTACTCGGGTTTTATAGGGGGATAATAATTTCGTTGGTTGCTCCATTTTTACTGGGGCTGAAAATGCAAATGCTTGATTTTCTTGACTTTAAATGTTTATAAAATATTATGACTTGTTTGGAGAAATAAAACCAATTGAATTTATCTTGAACTAAAATATTTGTAAATCCAAACTTTGACAAACCAGCCTGCTAAAAAGGCATTTTGAAATTTGAATCTTTAATCCAACTTAAAGTTTTTATATTTTTCATAGCCCCTTATTTTTTATCTTCATATAAGTTG